>NC_087348.1:68717833-69034833 GCF_030014295.1 Loxodonta africana | reverse complement strand
ATTGGCCCAGGACAGGAACCATTCCTGAAGACAACTCATCAGACATGGAAGGGACTGGACAATGGGTTGGAGAGAGATGCCGATGAAGACTGAGCTACTTGTATCAGGTGGACACTTGAGACTGTGTTGGCATCTCCTGTCTGGAGGGGAGATGGGAGGGTAGAGAGGGTTAGAAACTGGCGAAACGGTCACTAAAGGAGAGACTGGAAGGAGGGAGCGGGCTGTCTCATTAGGGGGAGAGTAAATGGGAGTATGGAATAAGGTGTATATAAGCTTATATGTGAGAGACTGACTTGATTTGTAAACTTTCACTTAAAGCACAATAAAAATTAAAAAAAAATTCTCAGGTTCAGTGTTTTCAAGACAAATCATTGAGTTAAAAAGGAACATACAGAACAGCATTTGTAGCATATAGCCATTTATGTTCTTTTTAAAGACATTTGCTTACACATGCATAGAATATTTGTTGAAGAATATGTAAGAATATTCATAGTGATTTCCTCTGGAGTGGGAAACTGAGAGACTGTGAGCTAGGAATACGACAACAAAATAAACAACTCATTGCAGTTGAGTCAATCCTGAATCATAGAGACCCTATAGAACAGAGTAGACCTGCCTCATAGGCTTTCCAAGGCTGTAATCTTTACTGAAGCAGACTGCCCCACACATTTTTCTTCTGCAGAGTTACTAGTGGATTGGAACCCCCAACCTTTCAGTAAGCAGCCAAGCATTTAACTACTATACCACCAGGGCTCCTAAAGGGGACCATAATTTTCACTGTATTCCTTCTGGTACATTGTGAATGTTGTTCCATGGTTTTGCATTGTCTGTTCAAAATAGTGATTATTTTATGGTTGAAATTAAAAATAAATAAGTCAACCAACCAACCAACACTCAAGGTCTGGAAGCTTTAAGCGATACCACACAAGAAAGCACATTGTATGATCTTTGTGGATTGTCCTTATTCTGGTGACCAACAGAGCTTGTGGCCTAGGAGGGCCTGATGTCTTAAAGAATCAAAGGGTACTGGCCAAAACTTTCTTCAGGCTCCAGAAGTGACCACAACCACCTCCTCTCCACTCTTGAAACTACCAGGCAGTAGCTGTCTGTGTTTTAAGTGTTTGATACTCCCAGTGGCGTCACTAGGATTGGCATCACCTACCGCAGTAACTCATGGTGTCACCCCCCATGCTAATTACCACAATATTGTGGCTAAAACACCAGAAAAATTGACAAAATCAGAGAATATTAAGAAAATGACAGCAACAAGAACAACAGTTGCATGCTTGTAGCACATGCAGATGAAACCATGTGATTCGGAGTGTCATTGTGATTGCATAAAAATGACAGCTCTGACCCGAGGGCATAAAAAAAAAAAAAAACCCTGTTGCTATCGAGTAGACTCACAGAGTGCATTAGAAGTTTCAAAAAGTAAGTTAGCATAGAATTTTAGCCTTGTAGCTATACTGATACATGTAAGTTGGGCTTATGAAAAAAAATTTTATTGTTATAACTCACTACCTCATCTCTCAGTACTGTGGTGGCTTGCGTGTGCTGTGATACTGGAAGCCATGCCACTGTTTTAGCTTTGATTTGTTGACTGCTGCCTCCATGGGCATTGACTATTGATCCAAGAAGAATGAAATCCTTGACAACTTCAATTTCTTCGCCACTTATCATGGTGGTATTTATTGGTTCAGTTGTAAGGATTTTCATTTTCTTTATGTCCAGGTGTAACCCATTCTCAAGGCTGTAGTCTTTTTCTTTCATCACTAAGTGGCAGGAGACAGGCCTGTAAAGCAAGGTTGAATGAACTTGAATACTAATCTCAAAAACAAGCTGCAGAGATTATACATAGAGCAATAGGAATCAGGAAGCCAGTGAGGGTTTCTGAGCAGGGAAGTAATCAGAGACCAGGGCTTTCATTCATTCAACAAGTAATTATTGCCATTTACTGTGTGCAAGGCACTGAGAAAGACCCTGTGCTAGGCTCAAAAAGCACAAGATGAGTAAGACTCAGTGGCAGAGTGTTGGCACCACCAGGCTGGCAGGAGACATGTTATGTTGTGTTATGTTATGTTATGTTATGTTATGTTATGTTATGTTATGTTATGTTATGTTATGTTATGTTATGTTATGTTATGTTATGTTATGTTATGTTATGTTATGTTATGTTATGTTATGTTATATTATCCCCCTGGTTTATAATGTACCCTCTACCCCATTCAGCAATCTAAAATCTTTGTCTCAGAGAAGAAAAGAAATTGAATTGTCCTGCGGTTCATATTATATGAAATTAGCTAAAGAAATGATAAGCCATATGTCAGATTCCAATTGTTCTATAACTTTGTGAATATAACAGTTTCTCGTTAAGATAGAAATATATAAGCAAATAAACAGAAGATGAAATAGAAACCCCACTCATGGAGGAGTATCCTGCTGCCTCATCAGATTCTGCCCTTCAGTCAAGTTGCCTCCACATTTTATCACGCCCCGTAGACACCATGTAGCCAATAAGGCTTACAAGACCTGGCGTAAAAGGCTAAGGGAGCCAGAGGGCAAAGCGAATAATTACAAGCTGATGAGGTGCTTGTTGTCGTAGAGTTATGTATAAGGTTATGTGGGAGCACTAAGGAGAAAGTGTCGGTTCTGTCCAATTCTGTGATGAACGACCTGGCAAAAGCATAAGCTGAATTTAGAAGGCTGAATATGGTTAGCCAGATAGACAGAGGGAGAGGTTTCTCCAGGCTGCATGGAGATAAGAATCATGCCCACACCTTCTCAGGACTGTAAGTGATTCTGTTTGGGAGTGATGAAAGGGCACTGAGAGATGGAGTAGGGCAGGACACATCCATTTACTCATTCACTCATTTTTTCCACAAATATTTCCTGACGGAAGCAGGGGTGGGGGGGAGTGCAGGGGACCAGGGCGGATACACAGGTGCTTAAGACACAGTTCCTGCCTTGAAGGAGCTCAAGCACCTAGTAGGCAGAAAACCTAAAAAGCACTACACTCCCTTTGCTTCAAAAAAGGAAGGTAAATAGAGAATGATTCTTTCAAAGTCTTGCTATCATTTGCTGTCATTTTTTCAACAGCATGTAGCTTATAGCTTCCATTTAGTTTCACCAGAACTTCCAGACTAAGACAGACTAAGAAGAAAGGGCTGGCAACCTACTTCCAAAAATTAGCCAGTGAAAACCTTTTGGATCACAACAGAACATTGTCCAATTCATTTGCTTTAAACATATCACCAGGAAAGATCAATCCCTGGAGAAGGACATCATGTTTGGTGAAGTAGAGGGCCAGTGAAACCATGGGAGGCCCTAAGTGAGATGAATTGGCACAACAGCTCTAACGATGGACTCAGACATGCTGGTGATTGTGAGATGACACAGGATGGGACAATATTTCATTGAGTTGTACATAAGGTCACCATGAGTCAGAGTGGACTCAACGGCAGCTAACAACAACCTTGTACCAGACACTATGATGGTTTCTTTACAGACTTAACCTCTTTCAATTAATCTTCACATCAACCATGCAAGGTAGTTATTATTAATTATTTTCCAGGTGAGAAAAACAAAGCCCAGAAAAGACAGTTAACTAGCCCCAGGTCATACCGCTAATAATCAGTAGCCCTAGTGTTTGAATTCTTTTGTTTTCACCAGTTCCCCTTTACATTTCCTCATGTCATTGCTGCATCCCTAGAAGACCTTTCATTTCCTATACGCACCCATCAGAATTCCACCCAACCTTCCAGACCCCGTTCATACATCATCCCTGTCATGAAGTCTTTCCTGATCCTTCAAATGTGTGTCATTTCTGCCTCCTTGGTTTTTTCAGAGCATCTTACAGTCATATTTTTTCCATTTCCTGTCTTGTATTATGGGTGCCTGTGTCTATCTGTCTAAGAATACAGACATAGAAGTCATTCTAAGCTGGGCTGTGCCCCAGACCCATCCCTTCCCTCTCCCCCATAGGTCTTTACACATGACTCACGGTACTACTTGGTAAGTGTCTGTTGAATGCTTTAGACCTCATTTCCCCAACTTTGCTTCAGCGAAGTCAGCTATTCTACCTCCTTTGTCTCCATAGCTACCACCAGTTCTCCAATCTACACCCTATTTCCCCATAGGCCCCAGTTACAGTACTTCTTAATTTATCTCCCTATTTAAAAGCAAAATTACTGCTTCATTAATCAATGAGTAAGGAAAATCAAAAGTCTATTAACTTGCAAGTCAGCGCTATTCCAAAGGGCATTGATCCGTGTATATCATAGGCTGCCTATTCATTGGTGACTACAGCTCCTGAGAGCAGCTCTCTCGGGTTAGCATTGGGGGAACTGGAATCTCTTTTGAAATAGCCTTTAAATGCATGAAAATACATCAGATTCCTACTGGGAATTTTTTGGTGGAAAGTAGGGTTGTGATGACTATTTGCTTATCAATAATGAGATGTAGAGACTAATTTTTCATAGGATTTCATAAGCGCATACTGACAGATACGTACATGTTATGAATTCATTCTTTAAAATATAATGACCTCCCTTCAGAATGTATTCAAGAATCAATTAAAATATAAAGGGCACGCACATCTAGCTTATGATCTGGGGTCATGATTGCAAGCATGAGTTGAGTCTTTTGAAATGAGATTTTTCTCTATACCAACGTCCAAAGTGTGTTCGTTCACAAAATGGATTTTATAATTCAAAGTCATCCCTTTGAATTGTCTGCATGCAGATTAATGACCTCAAGCTTAAGCAGATATATGTATTTAACATACACAAACATAACCACGAAGTGAGTCTGAGGTTAATTCCCAACCCCTCCAAATTACACCCCTAGGACACCAGCAATGCTTGTTGGAGGAATGGGTGTCTGCCCTAGTTTAGAATTTCATTTCATTATTCCACTCCCCTCCCCATTAGCTTGTTAGTTACTTTTAGTTCTTTTACTGCATGCAATCTTCTATGACATACGTGTTTGACTTATTAGAGTTTAATATATTCTATTCTTATATACGTTTACTTCTTCCTGGACAATGCAAGGATTTTATTACCCCATTCATACCTTTAATATTATTGTTGCCAAATAATGTAGTTTTACATCTATTTGAACCCCACAAAACATTATTAGTATCATTTTGTACAGTCAGTGTTCAGTTAGCTTTTCCTACATGCTTACCCTTTCTTTTGACCTTCTTTCCTTCATGTATTTCTATTTTTCTTCTGGGATTATTTCCTTTTACCTGAAGAACTCCCTTTAGCACTTCTTTTATTGAGAATCTGCGGGCAAAAATTCTCTCCGTTTTTGTCCTACAATGTCTTTATTTTGCCTTCATTTTTTAAGGATATTTTTATAAGTTAGCAGTTATTTTCTTTAAGTATTTTTTAAAATATCGTTCTGTTGTCTTTTGACTTCATCATTTATGTTGAGAAGTCATCTGTCAGTCTTACTGTTGCTCTTTCGAAGGTAACATATGGCTTCTGTAGCTGCTTTTTAGATTTTGCCTTTTTTTTCAGCCATCTATGATATGAGCTTAGGTGTGGCTTTATTTGTATTTATTCTTTTGGGGTTTGTAGCATGGCTTTAATTTCTTGAATTCATGGCTTGATTTCTTTTGTCAGTTTTGGGAAATTCTGGCCATTATTTCCTCAAATATTGCTTCTGCCCCAATTTTCTCTTTCCTCTATTCCTGGGGTACCAATTGCATATACGTTAAATGTTGTCACCATTTTCCATATGTATATTATGTTTTTTTCCATAGTCCTCATTATTTTTTCTCTCCATATTTTAGTCTGTGTATTTCTTATCCTATCTTCTGCTGGCATAGGCTGCTGTTAAATCTATCTAAAAAAAAAAAATCTATCTACCAGTTCTTAATTCCAGTTATCATATTTTTCAGATCTAGAATTTCTATTTGGTTCTTTTCTTATAAATTCTAGTTTGTTGCTAAAATTTCCCGTCTTGAGTTATTTTCCCTTGAACATTTTAATCACAATTTTGTTTAAATTCATGTCCAATAACTATAATATCTGGATCACCAGTAGGTCTGTTTTTATTTTCTATTGTCCATTTTTACCTTGGTACAGTTTCCTAGTATGTCTGATAATTTATTATTGAATGCTAGACACTGTGTAGAAAAAATTGTAGAAGTCCTGGATGACATTATCTTCCTTCACAGAAAATTTACTTCTGCTTCTATCAGGCAGTGAGAGAAGGAGCAAATCACCTTAATCAAGGCTTAGGTTGGGCTATTTTGAAGGTGAATATCAGTCTTTTTGAGAACTAGTTTATTTCTGGCTCACTCTTGTTCCTGGAGAAGTTCAGTTCTCCAGGGTCCCTAACTGAAAGCCTGGGGTATTTACCAGGGTCTCTCCTTCTTATGGTTTTTACCTCCAACTTTAATCTCCCCAGAATGTGGGACTGATGAAAGTTCTGCTTAGCCTCCTAGCCACTAATTTCTACTCAGATTTACAAACTTTTTGCCCTGTGACTCTTACAAATCAGCAATTGCCTCAGAAGTAAAAGCAGAGCCAAATGTTGGGCTTACTTCTCTGCCCTTCCTATCTCTTCAAGATCTTGGCTTAAGTCAATTTCTCTTCCCAATGCTATGAGACTGCCAAAAAACTATACTCAGCTTCTGTCTCTTAGCCTTGTATGGCTGATGCAAAGGCCAGTGCCTAATAGGGAAAAACAGCTCAGAATATTTGACTCAACTCTATGCATTTTCCTTCTCTCTAGGATCTTGGCTGTCAAGTCTGGCTACACTGAGAACTTTCCAGTGCTTTAAACCAAAATGTTTTGTTGTTTTCGTGTGTGTGTGTTTTAATTCATCTTTTCTAGTTGTTTTTGGCAGGTTGTTGTCTGATACACACTAGCCCATTGTTCTTAGAGGTGGAACTAGAATATCCTCTTTAAGCATTTGAGTTGTCTCTCCAACCTACAGTTGTGTCTCTGACCATTGTTCTAATCCTAGGCCTCCAACACAACCCTTTCTGGTATCAATACTTTTGTGATAAGTGTGGTGAACTCTCTTTTCATCTGCAATTGTTAAAAGATCTGCCCTTAAATTACATTTCTTGTTATTTGCTTCCATTTCTAAATTATATTGGAAATGCGGTGTTACACCAGGTGTGACTTCCTTCAATGTGAGTGTCTTGGCAAAATGTCTTCTGCAATGGGGAAGGGGCTAAGAATGCTGTGATACTTTGATTGGTAGAATTTCCTGTAGATTGAAAGCTGCTAGGAAGCCTCGCTCCCCACTAATCAAAGCATACTTTTTTCTGTGTCCAACTTCTTACTCACATAACCCCACTACAAAGAAACCATCTGCCCTGAGTTTGAACTCAATTTAGCTCTCTTAGAGCTTTGCTTTCTGACTTACTGATGCCCATTGCATACAGGTGGCAGATTTGCTATATATGATAAGTGCTAAGAAAACTGAGTTTGATTTTCCAAATAGCCAAACTCTTAAAACTGGAAAAAACAAAAACCAAAAAAAACCTGCATATATTTAAAATAAATAATTACTTAAAGTAATCAACTAGTAGGACTCTATTTTATTCTTACCCATAAGATGTCATAAAATTAATGGTATTTTTTCAATTATTTGAGATATTAGGTGTAACTCAGGCATTATTAAATATTTTCTTAGTGTTTTTGAAATGGAATTACATTAAAATAATGAAGATTTTGCTGAAGCATGCAGTATGCCATGGGCTCTGTCAGTACTTACTATAGAGAGGATGGCAAGAGTTAGTTAACCCTTCAAGGAGACGAAGAAGCTCTTTCAAAAGAGCTTCTGCAATACTACCAATGAGTATAGTTCCTTTTTCTCAGAGGTGAGTTTACTCTATGTGTATTTGAAGACACTTTCCTTACCACTCATCTTATCCCCACCATCATTGGGATAATTTCAGAATGTTTGAAAAGAGATAAATTTAATAATAACAACAGTGAACTTTTTGTGTGTGTTGTATGTTTAGCAGAGCTAGACTGCTAATGACTTTACATGAACCACCACACTGAAACTTCATAACCCTATGAAGTAGCACTATTAGTATTCTCATTTTGTACTTGAATAAACTGAGACTGGGAGAAGGGAAATGACTTGCTCAAAGTTTGTTGATAGTCACGGTAGGTGCAGAAGTCAAGTCAAGGTCATCAGAATCCAAAACCCACATTTTTGCCACACACCGACTGCTTTCCTTACAGTGGAATGTGGGGGTTGGGGGTGGCTTCTTTCTGTTGTATTTCACTGCCTGCTGCTTTTCGGGCTGGAGCCATTTCCTCATGCTTCCATTTTCTCTTTTTTGCTCCAGTCAGTATCTGTAAACCCAGCCCACTTTTCTTTCATGAGTTGATGCCTTCCCTCTAATCCTCCAAATTCTTCCCCGAAATCTGGCAATGTTCTGGGTTTCAGCATCCTAAGCTTCTTCTCTCCTCATTAACTCTGAAGACATTCTTGTGAGCTTTTTGTGATTTAAGGATTTTACTCTCATCACTAGGAAGACATGCAGTAAGTGAAAAACACAGGCAGAAAAAAACAAAGGCTCCAGAAACTTACAACATTCTTGAATTCCGGTTCCTGGGCTACCATTTTTCATACTTACACTGTGATGGGAACTAAAAGCTCTCAGGGCTGCTGCCTTCCATATTTATTCCTGAGAAAGAGGCTCCCCAGTTCCCTTTTCCCTTTAAGCAACAGCTCTGGTTACCCCCAGCCCCATAAACGCTCTTTTTCCTAGCACACATGTCCCCTTGTTTACAGTGTACTCTAAAGGTCTTCAGACTGGGAGGCATCAATTTCCCAGGAACTCTGCCCCCCACAAACAACAGCAATAATGACCCCTCTTGTCATTACCTCATAGTCACTGTTTGGAGCAAAGTATCATGGTTTCTAGAAAAATTCTGTGAAAATCTCAGCATTTTACCTGGAAGATATGGGGTTGAGTGGGCAAGGCAGGAAGGTCACTGAAAACAGGTTTGTTCATCTGAGTAACTGTCACGCAGGATGGACTTACTAGCTGTGCTGAAATGACAGGAACTCAGAGAAAGCCCACAGATAAGCTTAAGCTTCTGCTATCACGTACATCTAATGTGTACCCCAATATCCATTCCCCCACTGCTTTTTGTATCAGAACATCAATTTTTAGCTGGATATGTGGCCACCCAAAATAAAGACTACATTTCCCAGCATCACTTGCATTAGTCGTAGCCACGAAGCTAGGTTCTGACCAATGAGATGTAAGAAAAATAATGTGTACAATTTCCTGGAAGAATCATTATAGGGAGGGAGCATGCCCCTCTTTGTCCCTTGGACCATCTACCTACAAACTTTCGTACGTAAGAGAAATATATAATTTTACTCTTGCTTTTTTAGCTGTGATATTTGAGGTTTCTAAGTTATATATGGAGCCCTGGTGGTGCAATGGTTAAGAGGTATGGCTGCTAACCAAAAAGTTGGCAGTTTGAAACCACTAGCTACTCCTTGGAAAACCTGCGGGGCAGCTCTACTCTATCCTATAGGGTCACTATGACTGCTATGCAGTTAAACCTGATCTTAACTGACATGGGTAGAAATTCCAAAAAGTATTTCAGAGGCTGAGGCACTTGTTTTTTATTCCCTTTCAAAGTAATTTCATGTGAAGTATAGTTTTTAGGTTGAGGACTCTCTGACTTTCTTTTTCTTTGCTACATTGTCTTAAAACACATACACATACTTTGGTCTCAAGTGACTGGGAAAGAGTCATTTGCTCTCATAGACGTATGTATTCTACACATAATTTTTCAATTAAATTAGTATTTAGAAGTCAAACAAAACAGAATCCTACACAAACTTGGTCTCAGTTTTCCATCAATCCCCACCTCCACCCCACAGATGGGAAAGCAAATGAAATCAGCCTGCTTTTTCATTCCTTGGATTAAATCATTACATACCCTGCGAGGAAATGAGAATAGATATTTCCAAGACTGAGCCATCATACACAAGAAGTCAGTAATAAACACAGTGAATGCCTAAATAAATCACAGCTAGAGTTGGTAAAGTAATTTTTCACCATCAGATGGTTCCCGTAAAAAGCACTTGTGTCAATCTACATGAAACCCCCAGCCCCATTTCAAGTTATCTGTTAATTACACTTCCCTCATTTATCCAGTGCCTCAGCTACGGTGGCAAGTGTCTGATTCATTTTATCCCATCGTTCAATAGATTTTAATTGCAGCTGCTGCAGCAGACAACTTGAGATGCATTTCCTATAGAGACCATGGCAGCCTGCTAGACTGGTCCAATGATGATTAATTTCTATGACTTGAATCACTGAGGAAGAGGGAAGCCACTTCATTTTAATTACATCTACATAAGTGCAGCACTTTCACTCTTAGTTCGTTGTCCTGAAACAAAAGAACTCCTGAAAGGAAAACAGAATCCAGGGTGTGGTGGTCTCCATCAGCACAAATGCCCTTGTTAAAGCTCTTTGCGCCACAATTCAGTCAGCTCTGTATTGGGAAATACTGACAAACCATTGGGATTTGCAAGCAGATTGGAAAGCTATGGAGAAGCTTCATTCTGTTTATTTTTATTTTACTTGGGCGATTAAAATCCATTGAGCGGGGTAAGATATGAGAGGATGTTGTCGTTATTGCAGATGTTCTCCATAAAAGAATAACAGGGTCGAGAATAATTACTAACTCTGACATCCATATGTATCTATTTATTGTTCCACTGAGACAAAGCCAACCCATTGCCTTCAGGTCAATTCCAACTCTCAGTGACCCTATAGGAAAGAGTAGAACTGCCCCATACGGTTTCCAAAGAGCAGCTCGTGGATTCAAACTGCAGCCCTTTTAATTAGCAGCCAAGGTCTTAACCACTGTGCTACAAAGACATCCTTAACTACTTGGGATTTTCCAGAACACTCCATACGCATTCATCCTTTTGGATCTTTGTTCACATTATTCCCTTCTCTTCCCTTTTCCACTTGGATAAATGCCATTCTCTCAAAGCCCAGTTCAATTGTCACTTCCTCTGCCCTGCCCTGAAGTGATGGTGATGGGGGTGGGGAGAACGCAAGAGTAGGCCTTAACCCAAAAACCAAACCTACTGCCGTCGAGTCGATTCTGACTCATAGCGACCCTATAGCTGAGACATATTTATCTGGGAATGCCAGTGCTGCGTGACCTTAGGCAAGTTACTTAGGCTCCCTAAGCCCCAGTTTCCTCATCTGCACAATGAAGAATTAACACCCTTGTATGTCATAGAGTTATTATGTGAATTAAATGAGATTTTGTATATAAAACGCCAGGATAATGCCTGGTCATAGTAGAGACATTGTGGGTATAAGTTTACTTTCCTATTCTGCATTTCTGCACCAGCACTTAAAAAAAAAAAACCCTTTATGATCCTTTTTTTTTTTTTTTTCATTTGCATTTGAGCCAGTTCTGACTCTTGGCAACCTCCTGTGTGTCAGAGTAGAACTGTACTCCACAGGGTTTTCAATGGCTGATTTTTCAGAAGTAGATCACCAGGCCTGCCTTGCAAGTCACCTCTGGGTGGACTTGAACCCTCAATCTTTTGTTCAGCAGCCTAGCAATTAACCCTTTGCACCACCAGGGGACTCTTTTATGATGTAAATTAACAAGTAATCCAGAAAAGCAGGGATTCAAAATAGATTCTGTCCTTTTCCTCCTGCCCAACCCAAGTGAAAAGATGATTAGGTATAGTTGTCTTTACCTCTGGTTTCAGACCCACTCTCACCTCTTGGTCTTCACTGCCAGCTGCCTTGATCACACATGGTTTCTTCATCCCTCTCCTGAGTTAATGCAATAGTCTCTCTACAGATCCATTGCATCTCCCATGAGGCTTCCACAGTGATCTTGTCTACCCCTCCCCTATGGGGTGACCAACCATCCCAGTTTGCCTGGCGCCGAGGAGGTTCTCGGGACACAGAAGTTTCCATTTTAAAGCCAGAACACTCCCAGGCAAACCAGGATGAGTTGGTCACCCTACACCCCCTGCTTAAAATCTCTCAGTGGTTCCTCAAAGGTTCCAAAATAGACGGAATGAGTGTGATATACAAAGCCCTTCGTAAACTAGCTCTGCCTACCTCTCTACCTTCACCTTCACCAAGCCCTCTACTCACTACACAAACACACACACACCCTTGGCTTTGGCAACACTGGGCTCCTAATACTTCTTCAACAGATGTTTCATGCGTTTCCTGGCCTTTTTTGTTTTTTTCTGTCTTTGCCCTTGCAGTTTCTCCTACTTGAAACGCCCATTCCCCTACTCGTTTCATCTGGCTGACTCTTTCAGAATCTAACACATCCCCTACACTGGAAGTTGACCCTTAGTTTCTGTTCTTCCACGTGCTCCCATCCAAAAAAAAAAAAAAACCAAACCCTTGCCATCAAGTTGATTGCAACTCACAGTAACCCTACAGGACAAAGTAGAACTGGCCCATAGGGTTTCCAAAGAGCGGCTGGTGGATTCGAACTATCGACCTTTTGGTTAGCAGCTGAGCTCTTAATCGCTGTGCCACCAGGGCCCCATATCACAACCACCCTGTTTTTACCTCTGGCCTGACATCTATTATGCTTCCCCGTGATTATATTCTGTCTGCCCTAATAGACTGTGAGATCCCTGAGGACAGAGACTTTGTCTTCTTTATCTTTATAACTCTAGGAGCTGACACATGGCATGAGCTCACTGTTGGATGAATGAACAAATGATTTGTGTGTATTCGTCCCCCTGATCCCTTCACTACAGGGTGAATTCCTCAGTTGCAGGAAGGAAGCATGTCTTGGTTTTCTTTGATTTCTTGGTTTTCTACCCAATCGCCTGGTATACAGCAGGGCTTAATTAAATGTTTTGAATGAATGAATGACTACATCTTTCTTTAGATATGAGCCAGGCGATGAGCTTTAATGACAAAACTATCTTCCTCTCTGTTCATCCCCTCCCCTAGCTGTGTGCAGTGAGCAAGGTACCACTTATCAGACCTAGACATGACCCCACACTGTCCCACACACAGTTTTCAGCTAGAAGTCACTGGGGCAATGACCTCTTCTAGAAACATAAATTCCAGAAAGAAAAGAGTTTCTGTCCAAAGGGTGGTTTCGGATCTAAGAAAATTCTCAACTAGACTCCCTACATAACTGAATATGAAGGCCACTAGCACACGGGGAAGAAAGATAAACCAGATGGCTTTTCCACTACAAAGAAGTAAAATATGTGTCATTTCTAGTTCTATAGCACTTTGGTTTTTTTTTTTTTTTTTTTTTTTTTTGGAGCTCAGCATTAAACAGCTGGGAGCCCTTTTTTGACAATGCAGACCCCACTGCAAGATGATAGCAGGCACTCCAGCAGCAGACAAGGCCCATCTATTTCCTCAGCCATCTTTCCAGCCAATAGCCTATAACATTATAACCTTGTCCCCTATAAATGTTTTACAGCAAGTTGAGTGGAAAGTCTAGCAGTAAATAAGACCTCAAGGGGTTTGGCAGGATGGAGAAAATGAGAGAAGATTAGAACATAAGTGATTGTTTCTGGGAATAAGTGTGGGATGGAAAAAGACTCAGGGGCCTTGTGGTCCACAGGCTTGGGATCAAATCCCAACCCTTCCACTTACAAGCCACATGACCCCAGTTAACTGTGCCTCAGTTTTCTAATCTTTAGAATGAGGACAATAATGAAACCTATTTGGCACAGAGTATGCTCAATACATTTCAGCTCTCTTCCCCTCTCTTGGCTCCTATTGTATTCCCTAAAATGACACTATTGGTCTGACAAAGGACTTTTCCCCCCTCATTCGTAGATTTCTTTATGATGATAACTGTCACAACAATTGTTTTAAATGAAATCAAAGTTAGATATGCATTTAAAAAATTGCTTACTTTTCAATAGAAGGACAAAGTTATATTGAACAGGATAAAATTAGAACTTTTTAAGAAGTGTCTGGGAAATGTGATCGTTCTGTATGCTTACCTAAAAGCTAAAATATTGGAGATTTGTAAGTTACTGTGGATCTCTGGAAAATTCTAGAGATACCTATGTTCTTCTTTGGCTCCCGCACTTGCTCCCCTGAGTCTTGAACATAACCCTAAAATCTCTTCCATAACCCTATGTGTCTGTAACTTAGATTCCATATTTCCATATACCATTGTTTCCAAGTCACCTTCCAAGTCCATCCGTCTTTTAAAATCGGGTTTGAATAGGCGTGTGTGGGAGAGGCTTACATACACCGTCAAGCCAAAATCATCTCATGGGAGTTGTAGAAGACAGCCCAGCAAAGCCAAATGAACATGGGTTTCAAAATCAGAGGCCTAAGTCCTAGTCCTGGTTACTTCATCTGTGCACAAGATCAGTGCTCATGTCTGTCAGCCATTATGTAACATCACCAAATACCTGTCACCCAGTCCAATTTCTCATCCAATGCTAGAAACTCCTCTATCATGTTTTCGACAGATGATCACCCCAGCTCTGCTTAAATGCCTTCAGTGACAGGGGCCTTATTTCCTTGGGCTACCATATATGACTGTAGAGTTTGTATAACACGAAGGCACCAAGCTGAGGAGCCGAATGGAAGCTAAAGTCCAGTTCCAATTTTACTTGCCACCTTTCTTCTAATTTGACCATCCACAGGGGCACCTCTTTCTAATTTTTACAAAGGCACCCTAGAAACAAGCAGCAACCCTGTCAGGTCAACACACTCCAGTGCTTTTAGAGGGGATAATGCTCACTGAAAAATATAAAGAACTTCAGTTTCAACCATGAAGAGTGTTGTTCCAGATGTAAAGTGGGCAGCAAGACTTTGTGTCCTTTGGCTCCTCTTTGCAGGGGCCAGGAGCCCAACTGAGTCCAGATGTCCCGAGACCGGCAAATAACCACCTCCAAACTGATGTTTCTGCAAGGGAAGAATGTAACAAAATAAACAAAGACCTATGGTAGCAAACTACACTTGATCATCTATCAAATTGCAAAATCTTATCCATGACTGTGAACTAGCTTTATGGTTAGGAAAATGTACTCATAATTTTATTAGGCGGCAATTAAACTTAAATTCCTTTTAACTGTATTTGATGTCATTCTTTTTCTGGGCCCATTAGTGTAACATTAAGGTGTTTGTGCAGATAGCTCAGTCATTTCAAATTACTTTCCTGTCTAATGTGGGAGCCTTTAATAGCATCCTTTTAGGTTGAATTCAATTTTGGAGACACCAGGCATGCTAATTAGATCGTCTCAGTGTTCCTTGCAGAAGAAGCCAAGGAAGAGCTATTTTTTCCCCTCTTCTGTTAGCAGTGTTTGTGGAGCACAACTTTCTGTGCAATTAGAGGTATAGACCCTTGCCTGCACAAAATCTCACTTGAACTGTAAGTATTGCTAGCAGCCACGACGTCTGGTAATGTGCCACAATTGTTGAAATGTTTTTAAAATCTAATTAGAGCCAGTAAGTTTCCTCCCCTATAATTCTGAGTATCATAGATAGTGTTTGTTTGTTTTCAGGCTTCTAACAGAGTTTAAAGTGGAGTGAAAGGAATGAACATTTATTGGGCACCATATGCCAAGTTTAACCCCTATAACAGCCCTGTGTGCTGTGAGTTATTATCTTCATTTAAGATGGGGAAACTTTGGCTCAGAGAGACTAAGTAAAGTACCCAGGCTCACACAGCTGACAAGTTCTCGAGTTGGGGTTTAAACAGTTAAGGCTTGTGCTCTTTCCCCTCTGTCAGGCTTTTTCTGCCGCTTACTGGCTCAGGGAACTTGGAAAGTCACCCTGATCTCACAGTCATCACCTATAAAATGGGGATGATAATAATACCCCCTCACAGTTCACTGCATGGATCAAATACAATAAGGAACAGAAATGTCTCCTACAGAAGATAAAGTGCTATACATATGTGACAGGTAATGTCACCTGATGTTGCCACATGAGGTCTTCAGTGGGATCTGCCCTAAAGCTTGTTGTCTCTACCTTTTGCAGGGTTGTAGGCACATATCCAATGCCATAAGAAGGTTGAGAGAGCACTGATAAAACCTTACACTTGGGGCTCTGAGATCAATTAGATCCAAAGGGAAAAGAAGACAACACAGTGAGAAGGAATTGCTTAGGGTTCCAAAGGTGATTGGATGGATTTGTAACTCTTGGAGCCCCTCAGTTTCCCCATCTGTAATCAGGGGTTGTGCAGGCTATTATGTGGATTAGATGAGAGAGTGTTATGCAAAGCATCCAGCACACTGTCCAGAACTGAGACACTCAACAAATAATAATTTCATTTCACAATGAGTTCATACCAGCCTTAGTCCCTGGAAACTGTCCACCTGTGTAATCCCTGCTCACTTGCAGATTCACTCTTCCAAGTCTCTTTTCTCATTGATCTATTAACATAAATTCTTTTTCCAAATAGTCATTGCACTTGGCATCAATCTATTAACTCACAGCTATAAAAATCATGATCGCAATTACCGTTTGTCCAGGCTCCTTGCAATGCTATCATTTTCCCCCAGTTAACATGATGAATGTTACTAATAACTTCTGCCTCAGATCCTTTGTGGAAAAAGACAAGAGATTAATTTATTAATTGATGGATTAATGACTCATGACTGTTCCAATCACGATTAATTGCTATTACCTTGGAAGCATTAAATGGTTGAGGGGGAATGGGAGCAAGGCTAAATGAATGTTTCTTCCTTTCAGAATGCCAGCCAGGTAGAGAAGGTGAGCTATCACTGGCCAGGTAGAGAAAGTGAATCTCACCCTGTAGGTACAAGTGTGTTAAGACTGTCATGGTGCAAATCTCAGCTGTTCTAGACAGCACGCCACGTAGCAGTTTCCTACTCTTCCTTTGTCTTGCCCTGCCTCTGACCTGGTTTTTCCCATAACCACTGTGACTCTGTCGGCATTATGCACCTGGTCCTGGGCTGCTGGCCCTTCCCTCACTCCAAGACCATTCTTCACCCAGGAATTGCTCAGAGACAGCCAGGCAAGATAAGAAAACACCAGTAGTTTGTCTTGCCAGTATCTTGGGTCACTGCATGCTCTGGTCAATGTAGCGTGCAGGCGCAATCTTGTCAGCTCCGCCTTTGAGGGCATCATGCCTTGCACATTCAGAGCCCATGGAGTCCACGGGAGGCAAGAGCTGGGTACAGATGGGTAGAACAAGGAGAACCCAAGCCCTTCATTAGCCCGCTCTGCCCCACCCCCATTCATACCCAGCTCCCACAAATGAGACAGATGATTCTGTAGTCACATAAAACTCTTGTGCAATTCTCTTAGCCATGAGGCATTTCTGTTAGATACAAAAGCAATGCAAATCGCATGCTTTTGCTAAATTATTCCCATCAAGCAAACATAGTATCACGCATTCTTCTTATCATGGGGTCTACCTTTAACTCTCCCACCAGCAAAGCCAATCATTTTCTCTTTATTTTTATAAACCACTGTTCATCTACTGACTGCAGAGTTTAGTTTGCAGTTCTGTCCACGGCATATCCCCATCCTTGACCATCCAATGTATAAAGTATGTTTCCTCCCTTTGCTACCAGCCTTGGCTGTGGTTGGAGTTCTTGTCCCTCAACCATTTCTCCTAAATATCCTTTCTCACCAGACTCAGTTATTCTCCTAACTCATCTGTGCAATCTTGCAATCATTTGCTTGCAAGAACAATGGGGACAGACTAGGGGCTTGATTTAGTGATGAGCTCTGGATTTCAATCAAGCATTCTGCTGCTTTTAATTTAACTCTCTGCACAACTCGGAATTTTGGTTTTCGTGAATTCCATGCATTTTTCCTTGGGTGATATTTTCAATGGTGAAGGTGACATGGTGGTCAAGCCGCCTTCCTAGAACAATGTCAGTAGAAGTGTGTGTGTTTCAATCATGCGTCCTGTGAACATGAGCCCTCCATCTGTTAGAAGATACATTGCCTGGACTTCCCTTCACAGACATCAGGAGTTTTAACACTTCTCATCAACAGAAATTCTTGACAACAGAGATGGCAACGATAGCAGAATTGTTAATGAAGCTAAACCTACATGGTATAATGAATTATACACAGTTTACCAATAAGGTAAAATGTATACACAGCCACCCTCAATAGCATGCAGGCTTCATTCCAGAGCGAAGTTGATGTTAACTCTCAATCCATCCATAACAGGGCACTGGGCAAGCCCTTGGCCTAGGCCAACTAAGAACATCTGTCCTGGACCACCACGATCTACCTCCCCCCTTGTGTTGGTTCTGTGGTTTCTGCTGATCCACATCTGGACCCGGGTTGAGCAACGTTCTTTCTGATCAGACTGGCCACTTCCTTAGATCAGAGCCAATGCTCACATTGCAAAGCATTCTTATTTTTCATGTCAGTAGAGAGAGTCTCTCACACAACTGACCTGACGTGTAGATCTGGAAGACTGGGAGGCCTTTCAATGCCAGATTTTGCATTTGATCTTGTAGTCGATAAAGATTATTGAGCTGGGGGGTAAATCCTAATATAACACACGTGTCCCCGGGTTGTATGAGGATCAAGTGAAATATGCAAAATGAATTTGAAAACCAGGTAGACCTGGTTATTATTATTATTAATTTATTTCTGAGAGGACTTCTCCACCATTAGAGATTCCTGGCTTGTCCTTCGGATTTCCCCTTTCAGAAAGGCAAGCCAAACACATGTGACAAGTTAAATAGACCTAGAAGATTTTTATCTGTTCAAGCCAACAACAGTAAACGCATCACAAGACAGTGCGTGATTAATTGCCGAGTGAATTGTGAAAAGAATAATTTCCAGAAGAGTATGAGCAAGGGAGAGCTAGGCTTTAGCTGGAGGGGGAGGGGTAGAAGGTGGTTAAGGAGAGGCTGTATAGGAGAACAGAGACTTGTTCTGGGTCTTGTAGGGCAGATAGGTTATGGGTTGGATACAGGCCAGTCCAGAGAAGATAGGTTCTGTAGAGATGGGTGGACAGGATAGGCAGTGGGGTGTTCAGTGGACAGTGCTGGGGGGGCTGGCAGGGAGAGCGAAGAGTTACTACGCTGGGAAATCCTGAAGGGTGCTTACTCTGACTCTACTTTTAAACGAGCCCAACACATCTACGCCACGTATTTCAACCACCTGAAAAATAAGCTGCAGGCTCTCCAAGGCTGTTCATGCCATTTGTTCAACACTTCCTCTTCCTGCTTGTTCCCAACCTGCCCTTGGCCATCTTGTCTCAGCTTGATTCCTAATCTTGGCTCCATTTCCCATTTACACCCCTGCTCAGGCTCTGAGAACTTGATTCTAATATTTGACCTTAGAGGTTTACTTCTCCATTCCCACTCAAGCCTACAAAAATGAAGCTAAGACTCACTGAGACCTCGTACGCTAAATTCTTTAAATACCCTACCTCCATTAATTCTCAAACTAACCCTGTGAGGAGTTTTTGCTTGGGAGGCACCGAGTTTACATTAATGGAGGTAGAATAACCAGGACAAAGGTAAGTGTTGTACAGCTGAACAGTGTAATCAGTGTCATTGACTTGTGCATGTAGAAACTGTTGAATTGGCAAATGTTTTGTTGTATATGTTTGCACCAAAATTAAAAATAATAATAATAACCCTGTGAAGTGGAGCTGCTTTTACCCTCATTTTGCAGATGAAGAAATTGAGAATGAGACATTAAAGTCCAAGGTCACACCACCAATAAGTGGTAGAGTTGTAATTTGAACCCTAGACATCTGACCCCATAGCCTGATTCCCAACCACTAGCCAGACCATATAGCTTCTTAGTGCCTTAACCAATCCTACTGGTTCTTTCCTCTTTGGTCATCTTTGAATAGTATGTCTTAGTCTGGTCAATCCTTAAAAACCTAGAAGCTCCCCCAAAACTGCTGTTCTGTGACAAAGCACTAGGTACCAAGGGCGTGCCACAGATAGGAATTCTCATTGAAGGAGCTGGTTTGTCCTAGAAGACTTTCAATATCTGCATTTATATGTGTTCCTATTGATAATAGGAGTCAATGAAGGTTTCAAGATGGTTATAAACTCGGGGAATAACGTGGTCAATAGGCATGTTTTCAGAAAATGAATCCTGGAACCCAGTTCAGGTCTGTCCTGCCTGTTCCATCCTGGAGTGTGGAAAGGTTGCAGGAAGAGGCAGCAATTTGCAGCCTATTTTTTGTAGTCCAACGCAAGATGATAAGCATCTAAATTAAGGTAATGGTGGTGGAAATAGAAAGAATATGATAAGAAAAAAATCAACTCATTTTACTATGATATAAAATGTATTTCTTCTGAAAATAAACTTTCTTGCAAATACTGTAAACAATCAGCTTATAGCTTTGTAGCTCTTTGTGCCCAGAAAGTATTTCTGGTTTACTGTTGCTCTTTGATTTGTGTTCTTGAAACTGCTGGAGACAACACAATGTGGGGGGACACTTAGGGCTTTGAAGTCAGGCAGACCTGAAGTCAAATAGTGGCTCAGCCTCTCAACAACCATGTGACCTTGGAAAGTATTTCATCTCTCTGAGCCTGTTTCCCGTCTGCGAAATGGGGATAATAATGCCTGCTTCGCAGGGTTGAAGGAGCTCTGGTAGCGCAGTGGTTAAGTGTTCTGCTGCTAACCAAAAGGTCAGTGATTAGAACCCAACAGCCACTCCGAGGGAGAAAGATGTGGCAGTCTGCTTCACTAAATATTACAGCCGTGGAAACTCCACTGGACAGTTCTACTCTGTCCTGTAGGGTCACGCTGAGTCAGAGTCAACTCATTGGCAATGGGTTTCACAGGGCTATTGTGAGGATTATATAAGGCAGTGGATAGAAAAGCTATGATTAGCACAGAATAAATGTCAGTTTTTGTACTATCATTTCTAAGCCAAACATCTCATTAAAAGCCCTGCATAATCACCCATAAAACCTTGTTTGAAATAGAAGTGATTGGGTTCAACCAACCTTTTGGAAAGCAATTTGGCTTTCCAAATGCTTTCCACTGTGTATTAAGACACATAAAAATGCTCATATCCTTTGACCCAGTTGTTGCACTTCTCAGAATCTATTCTTAGGAAATTGTCCTCAATACAGGAAGAGCACGATGCACAGAGAGATTCACCACACGGATGGCTACAGTGGGGAAAAGTTAGAAGCAACTGGAAGGCTCAGGAGCAGATGATTATGGAGTCCTATTGCTGTCTGCTGACGCCCTCTAAATGCTTCAAGTCAGTCTAAGATACAGAACTCGAAACACTGTTTTGAAGTAGGTAATAATTTTAATAATAGAGTCCCTGGGTGCTGCAAACAGTTAATGTGCTCGACTGCTAACTGAAAGGTTGGAGGTTCGAGCCTGCCCAGAGGCTTCTCAGAAGAAAGGCCCGGTGATCTACTTCTGAAAAATTAGCCTTTGAAAACCCTGTGGAGCACAGCTCTGCTCTGATACACATGGAGTTGCCATGAATTACAGTCAACTCAAACACAACTGGCTATGAGGCATTAGTGATTTCAGTGGTAGAATTCTCACCTTCCATGCAGGAGACCCAGACTGGATTCAGAGCCAGTGCTCCTCTAGCACAGCCACCACTCATCTGTCAGTTTTCAGGTGTCAGCAGAGCCTCCAGACTAAGACAGACTATAAACAAAGGCCTGGCAATCGACTTCTGAAAATCAGACAGTGAAAACCCTATGGATCCTAAATGGTGTGCAGGGCTGGAAAGTACTTCATTCCGTTTTGTATATGATGGGGCCAACTCAGAAGCAGCTAACAAGAACAATAATAAATCAGGGATCGAACATCTCTTCTTTAATTGCATCAGCTTCATTTTCTGACATCCAGACCCTCTGCTCTGTAGGGCATCCCTGCGTGGTCCACAGACCATCTCCTTTTCTTCCAGAGTTCTCCATCTGGCACTGTCCATGGGGTCTTCATCCAGAGCCCACCCACACAATTTAGGTATCCCACCCAGCCGCCTCAGCCCCTCTGAGACAAATCTGAGCACTTGTTATGGATTGAATTGTGTCCCCCCAAAAATGGGTATCAACTTGGCTTGGCCATGACTCCTAGTATTGTATGGTTGTCCACCATATTGTGATCTGATGTAGTTTTACTGTGCGTTGTCACTCCCAAACTCTAGGATGTTAATGAAGCAGTATTAGAGGCAGTTACGTTAATGAGGCAGGACTCAATCCACAGGATTAAGTTGTATCTTGAGTCAATCTCTTTTGGGTTATAAAAGAGAGACTTGAACAGAGAGGAGAGGGACCTCATTACCACCAAGCATCAAGAGCGAGGAGTGGATCACATCCTTTGGACCTGGGGTCCCTGTCTGAGAAGCTCCTAGACCACAGGAAGTCTGATGACAAGGACCTTCCCCCAGAGCCAACAGAGAAAGAAAGCCTTCCCCTGGAGCTGGCGCTCTGAATTTGGACTTGTAGCCTCCTAGACTGTGAGAGAATACATTTCATTGTTAAAGCCATCCATTTGTGGTATTTCTGTTACAGCAGCACTAGATAACTAAGACAGCGGTCATCCCTGCAGACACAGAGGTTCTCTCCAAGACCAGGTGTCCTTTGTCTCAGCTCTCTATATGTCTCCCAAGGCTGCCTTGTAAAAACATGTTCCTCAACTCTGCCACTCACCTCACATTCTTATTGTCTTCCCACCCTCAATTTCTTTTTTTGGTTATTTGTAACACAGTTTGTTGTCTCCTTCTAAGTTAGAAAAAGTTTTTCTGTTTGTTTGTTTGTTTACATGTCCAAAATTTGATGATCCAGATAAATTTATTCAAAGCTGACAAAAGATTGACTTCGGTGATAAAGTTTATTTAGAAGCCCATTTATGCTTAGATTCTGAGTTTTGGAGCCTTGAATGGTTTTGAAATTGCTCGAGAGAGGACTGAATTTTTATTAAACCACCTCATCCCAAAGCTGGCATCCATAAAGTTAGAAACACAAGCATCTAGCTAGTAAAAAAGTTCAGTAAAGTCATTTGGTGCTACCTTTATTTTGTAAACTGTAAGTTCCTAGGAAGAAGAGTATTTGGTTTCTCTTAAGTTTACATAATTATGTGCATTTTGCAATTTCTTAGCTTTGGCAAGCACTTCAGCATTTTCAACTCTAAGGACAATTTCACAACTGGGGTTTTCCTTTCAGCCCTAACATCTGGATCTGGAGTGGCTCAGGTCACATGTGTGAAGCTCGCTGTGAACCTCGTTACCAGAACACAGAACAAGCTGTGCAGGCCCAGTGCCCATCCCTCACACTGCTCGTAATCACTGCACGTGTCATACCCATGTTTAAAAAGCAAATAGGGCAATAAGGTTTCTAAATATTGTTTCACTGGTTGAACAATAATCAATCAATATTTCAACTCAATATTATTCAGACCCCCAGACGTCTATCAGTTTGTCTGTGTCCCACCTTTAGCACTAGGAATACAAAGGTGATCTGTCCAGGTCCATTTTTCTTCTTTTCCTTTCCTCTTTTCTTTCTTAAGTATTGTTTAGATAATGCTAAAAAACCAAAAAGAGAAAACACTTACAATTCTATCACTTCATAAATAAAGAAAAAATTATCTCTCCATTCCCATCCCACCTTCTAAACCCTAAAGGTGGTAACTTCCCTTAAGACTGTTGTGTGTCTTTCCCAACTTTTTTTTAAATTTACATAGAAGCTATCTTTCTGTGTATATAGAGATTTTTTTTTTAATTTTTACGGTGCTTTAAGTGAAAGTTTACAAATCAAGTCAGTCTCTCATACAAAAATCTGTATACATCTTGCTATGTACTCCTAGTTCCTCTCCCCCTAATGAGACAGCACACTCCTCTCCACTCTCTTTTTTCATGTCCATTCCATCAGCTTCTGACCCCCTCTGCCTTCTCATCTCCCCTCCAGACAGGAGCTGCCCACATAGTCTCATGTGTCTACTTGATCCAAGAAGCTCACTCATCACCAGTATCATTTTCTATCCCATAGTCTAGTCCAATCCCTGTCTGAAGAGTTGACTTTGAGAACAGTTCCTGTCTTGGGCTAACAGAAGGTCTGGGGACCATGACCTCCGGGATCCTTCTAGTCTCAGTCACACCACTAAGTCTGGTCTTTTTCCGAGAATTTGGGGTCTGCATCCCACCACTCTCCTGCTCCCTCAGAGGTTCTGTGTTGTGTTCCCTGTCAGGGCAGTCATCAGTTGTAGCCAGGCACCATCTAGTTCTTCTGGTCTCAGGCTCTTGTAGTCTCTGGTTTACGTGGCCTTTTCTGTCTCTTGGGTAGAGATTTTTTTTTACAGAAACAAAATTTTTGTTATACTTCTTAGTCCCCATAACTTTCTTATTTTACCTAATATATTATGGCACCTTTCCAAATATAGGGAATCCCTGGATAGTGCAAGGTTAGAGTGCTCAGCTTCTAAAGAGGCTCATGCCCACCCAGAGGCACCTTGGAAGAAGGTGCGGTCATCTACTTCTGAGGAATCAGCCAGTGAAAACTCTATGGAGCACAGTTCTATTCTGATATATATGGAGTTGCCATGAATCAGAAAATCAACTCGAGGATAACTGGTTTTATGTTTTGGTTTTCCAAGTATAGCTTTACCTCATTGTTTTTAATGGTTGGTTATTGTTCCATTAAAAGGAAGGTCCATAATTTATTCAAATATTCCCTTACTAAACTACGCTTAGTTTTTCTGAATTTTGGGGCTATTGGTATTTTTTTTTTTTTTGGTATTATAAACAATTACAGAGTGAACATGCATAAATATATTCATAAGTGTATGTATATATATTTATTTACATATTTGCATTATTTATTTAGAATATTGTTTATTCTGAATTCCCAGAAGTGGGATTATTGAGTCAAAGTTTAAGTGTCTGTCTTAGTTATCTAAAAAAACTGCTATAATAGAAATATCACAAGTGGGTGGCTTTAACAAACAAATTAATATTCTCAGAGTTTAGGAGGCTAGAAGTCCAAATTCAGGGCACTGGCTCTAGAGGAAGGCTTTCTTTCTCTGTGGGCTCCTGAGGAAGGTCCTTGCCTCTTCTCAACTTCTCTTTGTTTCCTTGGAGATTTGTTGTGGCCTGGTATCTATCTTACCCCATCTCTGCTTGCTTGCTACTTCCTTAATCTGCTCTTTTGTATCTCAAAAGAGCTGGACTTCAAACACATCCTACACTAATACTGCCTCATTAACATAACAGGGAAAACCCATTCCCATGGGATTATAACCACAGGTATGGAGGTTAGGACTTACAACACATATTTTTGAAGGTCACAATTCAACTCATAACAGTGTCTTTTTAACAATAATAAACCAAAATGAAACCAAACCCATTGCCATCGGGTCAATTCCAACTCATAGCAACTGCATAGGACAGAGTAGAACTGCCCCATAGGGTTTCCAAGGAGCGGCTGGTAGTTTCAAACCTCCGACCTCTTGGTTAACACACAAGCTCTTAAACACTGCAGCCACCAGGGCTCATTGGCAATCAAAAAAAAAAAAAAAGATATTACCAAATTGCTTCTCAAGTAAGTGATAACCATTCACACTGCAACCAAACATGTATGAGAGTGCTCATTTTCTTTTTCTCTACCCAGAACTGGAGATTTCTCTCTTTTTATATTTGGCCAATCTTGTAGACAAAGCTATTATTGTTTTAATTCATATTCCCCTGACTTTTAATAAAGTTGAATATCTCACCTTTGTGTATGTTTATTGGCCATTCGTACTTGTTTTATAATAAAGCCCAAAGAGCTTTATGTTGATGTTAACTCTGACTTATTGAACGGCTGCTAGGCATCCAGCAATGTACTAGACACTGAACATGCCTTGTTCCATTTAATCCTTATAGCCCCCATATGAGGTAGGTACTAACATCATCCCCATTTGACAGATGGGAAAAACTGAGGCTCAGAGAAGATAAGTAACATCCTTGTCCAAGATCAGAGTCCGAGTAGCAGAGCTCAGATTTGAATTCTGGTCCGTTAACTCCAAAGCTTTTCTTCTATCCACTATTATAGCCCAACTCCCATAAATCTGTCTTCTATGTGCTCTCACAGGCTTCCGGGCTTAAAACCCCAGTTGCCACCTAGTTAATTCCAACTCATGACAGCCCCATGTATGTCAGAGCAGAACTGTGCTCCACAGATTTTCAGTGATTAATTGTCCAGAAGTAGATTGTCAGGCCTTTCTTCCAAGATGCCTCTGGGTGGACTTAAGCCTCCAGCCTTTCGGTTAGCAGCTGAGTGTGTTAACCATTTGCACCACCCCGGTACTCCTTCTGGGTCTTGGCTTTCTTTTATAGATGATTTTTCCCCTCCCACTTCCAGATGGCTCATGGTAGCCTTGGGCTGGGAATCCAACTCCTGCACCAACCAACTGGCCCCTAAAAGGACAGAACTCAGGCAAATAAAAGCTAATCTCTGTCTGGGAAGAGCTCATAGATTTTTTTTTTTTACAAACAAAGGACAGCTTAAAGGTCCTCCTTAATTTATAACCTGAGCTTTCTGCCTCTCCCACAGACTCTCCCACTCCTACCTCCCCTCAAGTAGGACTCCTTGAATGTAGAGTAACTTCTTTCCTCCCTCCCCACTCACTTAAAACAGTGGGACACATTTTGTTCATGAACTTTGGGGACTGGGCACACACCGTGAAGTAATAAATGGAAGGGAAGAAACAGCAAGAGCTGTGTGACTTTCTGGCTCCAGAAATTTTCTTCCAGAGTAAGCTAGCATTTAATTCACTCTTGCAAACCATCCTGAGCCAAAGGATTCCAAATCAAAGCAAAAATCTATCAAAAGAATTCTGATTTAAATCTTAAGAAAACAGCCTGTACATATTTTTAGAACAACGTAGCAAAGAATACATCTGTGACTCAAAACAGCTGGAAACATACTTTCTGTCAAAATTATGCTGATTGCAAAAGCTGTAATGGTCAGACAAGAAGCACTCAAGATCCAAGATGCCCCGTATTTCCATGTATTCAACTTTCGTATAACCTTCACTTTCATCTATTAGACACTGACCCCTTTAAAGGGCCTTTCAAACACCAAATGCCAGACAGCCAGACAGTTTGTACAGCAGTGTTTGTATAATTATTTGAGGATTCTATTGTATTTTATCCTTATTGGCTAAACCAAAAGAACAAAAGAAAAAAAATCGTAAGTCTTGTAAACTCATACTTGAGGAAATAAAGGAAATTATGAGGTATACAGAAACACATTAGCCACAGATCAACTCTGAAAGAAAAAAAGCAAAATTAAAGAATGTGTGTGAAATGTTGAAGATGTAGGCAGCAAATTGTGATAAAAGACAAAATGTCATTAGGGAGAGATATAGATAGAGATAGATATGTCTTAGTTACCTAGTGCTGCTGTAACAGAAATACCACAACTGGATGGCTTTAACAAACAGAAATTTATTTTCTCACAGTCTAGGAGGCTAGACTACTAGTCATCTGTCAGAACAAGGGGACTTTATGGTTTAAAATCAGGAAAAGTGTGCATCAGGGCTGTATCCTTTTACCATATTTATTCAATCTGTATGCTGAGCAAATAATCTGAGAAGCTGAACTTTGTGAAGAGCATGGCATCAGGATTGAAGGAAGACTCACTAACAAGTTGCAATGTGCAGAGACACAACCTTGCTTGCTGAAAGTGAAGAAGACTTGAGGCACTTACTGATGAAGATCAAAGACTACAGCTTTCAGTATGGATTACACCTCAACATAATGAAAACAAAAATTCTCACAAATGGACCAATAAGCAACATCATGATAAACGGAGAAGAGATTGAAGTTATCAAGGATTTCATTTTACATGGATCCACAATCAATACCCATTGAAACAGCAGTCAGTAAATCAAATGATGTGTTGCACTGGACAAATCTGCTGCAAAAGACCTCTTTTAAGTATTAAAAAGCAAGGATTTCAATTTGAGGACTAAGATGCGCCTGACCCAAGACATGGTATTTTCAGTTGCCTCATATGCATGTGAAAGCTGGACAATGAATAAGGAAGTCTGGAGAAGAATTGATGCCTTTGAATTATGGTGTTGGTGAAGAAAATTGAATATACCGTGGACTGCCAGAAGAAAGAACAAACCTGTCTTGGAAGAAGTACAGCCAGAAAGCTCCTTAGAAGGGAGAATGGTGAGACTTCATCTCACTTACTTTGGACATGTTGTCGGGAGCGACCTGTCTCTAGAGAAGGACATCATGCTTGGTAAAGAAGAGGGTCAGCGAAAAAGAGGATGTCTTCATCATCTAGTGCTGCTATAATAGAAATACCACAAGTAGATGACTTCAACAAAGGGAAATTTATTCTCTCACAGTCTAGAAGGCTAAAAGTTCAAATTCAGTGTGTTAGCTCCAGGGGAAGGCTTTCTCTCTCTCAGTCAGTTTTGGGAGGAGGTCCTTGTTATCAATATTCCCCTGTCCTAGGAGCTCCTCAGCACAAGAACCCCGGGTCCAAAGGACGTACTGTGCTCCCTGCGCTGCTTTCTTGGTGGTATAAGGTCCCCTGTCTCTCTGCTCACTTCTCTCTTTTATATCTCAAAAGAGATCGATTTAACAGACAGCCTAATCTTGTAGATTGAGTCCTGCCTCATTAACATAACTGCCAATAACCCCACCTAATTAACATCATAGAGGTAGGATTTACAACACATAGGAAAATCACATCAGGTGACAAAATGGTGGACAGTCACACAAGACTGGGAATCAGGGACTAGCCAAGTTGACACACATTTTTGGGGGAACACAATTCAATCCATAACAGAGGAAGACCCTCAGCGAGGTGGATTGGTACAGTGGTTACAACAATGAGCTCAAGCATAGCCAACCATTGTGACAATGGTGCAGAACTGGGCAATAGTTTGTTCTGTAGTACATAGGGTGATTATGATTCGGAACCAACTCAAAGGCACTTAACAATAACAACTGGAGGTTAGAAGTCAGAATTCAGGGCACTGGTTCTAGGGTAAGGCTTTCTCTCTGTGTCAGCTCTGGGAGAAGGTCCTTGCCTTTTCAGCTTCTGTTCCCTGATTCCTTGGAGCTCTCCATGTGACTTGGCGCGTATCTTCCCCCATCTCTGCTTGCTTAATTTGCTCCTTTATGTATTGTAAGAGATTAACTCAAAACACACCCTACACGAATCCTGCCTTATTAACCTAACAAAGACAACCAATTCCCAAATGAGATTATAACCACAGGCATAGAGGTTTGGATTTACAACACATATTTTGGGGGACATAATTCAATCCATAACAAGCTATGTTTAGTTTACTGAAAGTGGAACTTTCCCCTACCTGGGGCCCTGCGAGGGCACGGTCTCTCTTGTACACTGTTATATCCCCAGTGCCTTGCACATATAGATGGTTCATAAATATTTGTTGAATAAATGAATAAAAAGTTAGTTGCAGATCCAACATTTGAAGAGCTTCATTGTACACAAAAGTAAAGGTATGTTTGCCTGTCCCTGAATAATAGAAAGGGAAGCAAAAAGCAAAGAATCCCCAAGGCTGCTCTGTTATATTCCTGGTGATGGATCTGTGTCTTATGGGGCTCAGAATGTGGATTTGAGCAGACAGGGTGACAATGAAGGTCCTTTGTTAGACTGCTGTCCAAATATCCTCCCTTACTGCACACCCCCCTCCAAGCCACACACACACACACACACACACACACACACACGCCCCTGTCTAAAGTCAGGTAAACCAACAGACCCAGCCAGGCCATGTGTCCCAAGGACAAAGACAGAGCTTGGGAGTCAGGTACCTCTCATCAGAGGATGCTGTGTCTGGAGAGCAGGTAGGACTGGAAGTTGTACCCAGGAGACCCAATATCAAGGTCAAGGCCAATAGACTAAGCCAAGGAGTAAAATGAAAATTCATAGCTGAGGTAAAGAAGCAAATAGAGATGCTGGTGAGAGAAGAGCATTCAAGTGGACCAGCCAAGAGGAATTTCCATGGTGGAACGCAGACCTCCAAACTGGTATTTCCCACCAACTCACTGTGTACATTTGAAGGAATCAGAGCAGAATGCATGCAGACACTGCACAAAGATAGAGAAATGACAACATGAAAAAGAAAATCTAAACTTGTGCGACAGCTGAGCTAGTGTCTGGAGTGTTTGCTCCAAGAAGTAAATAGTGAAGCCAAAAATTAGACCCATTGAAGTCAGACACTGGAAGAAACATTTCAATGATGCCAAGGCCACAGACATGGAGGAAAAGCAGTGTCGGGAATAGATGAGGTCAGGAAGCGGATAAGACCAGGGTGATTCTGAGATTCTAAGATCAGAGCCAGAAGTGTTGGCAATATGGCCTGGGAGATGATCAGGATAGTTCTGGAAAGATTGAGCCTCTTTTGAAGGTCCTGGTCTCACCCCCATTGCCATACAGCTTCAGGGATTTAGAGGATGGTGAACCTCACTTGCCCCAAAGATGAAGGAATGATAGTTTCATTTTACAGGTTCTTGCATGGCACAGAATGCTCTTGGCTACTAACTGAAAGGTTGGCAGTTTGAATCCACCTGGTGGCACCCCGGAATAAAGTCCTGGTGACCTACTTCCAAAAAATCAGCAATTGAAAATCCTATGGAGTATAGTTCTACTCTGACACACGTGGGATCACCATGAGTCAGGACTGACTCAACGGCAATGGCTAGTTTCACTTTAAGTGACCTTTGCAACTCACACTTGGTGTGCCTTGTCTGTAAAAAATCCCTATATGGGATGCTTGGGGAGGAAAATCCCCTTCATTGTCCAGCTTGCCATATCTCTGCTTTTCCCCTACCTGGTCTTCCTCAGGCAGGTAGAGCGGGGGTACTGTCCCCAGAAGCACAGGTATTACCTGGAAGCCCCGAGGAAGTGCTGGCTGGGGAAACTAGTCAGCTAATACCAATACTCTGCTCTCAGAGTACAAGTTTTTTCATAAACCAGGTGTTACCTTGAACCCTAGAGAAGGAAGGTACTAAGAAGCAAAGGATTAGTAAGTGTCTGTATGAGAAGGAGGTAATTGGAGGTAGGGAGATGGGGGGTGTAAACACCTGTCCAGAATCTCACCTCTTCTCAAGCAATGCCCTTAAGTGGGAATCTGCAGGCTGGGTTATAATTCGAGGTATCTGTCCTGAGCTGGGTCCCCCCCTGGGTTTCTAACCTCATCAGAGTCTTAATGAGAAAGTGCTATTCTCTCTTCCTAGTGAGGAGGTGGAAACCATGGTGGCATAGTGGTTAAGAGCTATGGCCACTAACCAAAAGGTCAGCAGTTTGAATCCATCAGGCTGTCCTTAGAAACCATATGTGGCAGCTCTACTCTGTCCTATAGGGTCGCTATGAGTCAGAATTGACTTGACGGCAATGGGTTTAGTGAGGAGGTATTAAATGACCATTCGTATCTATCCTACTCTCCAATATCCAGGGAGGCCCAAAGCACAGTGAGGCCATGCCTGTCCTGGGATCCTTGCAGAGGATTCCAACAAAGCCTTTGGGCAGCAATGGCTATTCACGGCTTTCCAAGTTTCCTACCTCCCTGAGTAGCTCCTCGGTGACTGTTCAGTGTAAGACCCTTAGCAGTGCCTTTAAAGGGTGGAGGTTTACCAAAGGACCCCTGTTGATCCCCTAATGAAGCTGGGTTGCTGCACAGCTTGCCCAAGGAACATCTTTCTTCAGAAACTTCTTCATACCATTTGGATCGCCTATGGAAAACAAGCCTGAGGCCCCTCATCCTGTGCCCAGTACAGGCAAATGGTTGAATTCCCTTCGGTTAAGAAGGAACTTCTCCTTCCCCTCCAATTTTTTGTCTTCCTACCTACTACCCCTCACTGGTGAGGCAAATATGCTTAATAAACTGCCATGAAGGATAGATTTGAAGAGAGAGACAAATGCAGCAGACCCTCAAGTGGGAGAAGCCTGAAAAGTAATGGGAAAGAATTGAAGATAATCTAGGGCTAGCTAACAACTCCACACACACACAAAGGGGTGGGAGGAGAGGGGGCTGCCTTGGCTGGTATTTTAGCATTTACTATTTCACATACAGATAAATCAATGTGTGTGTTTGTTCACTCATCTATTTCATTGGAAGTAACCAATCACAAAGATATTTATTTGCTTCTTTCCAGCTTCTGGTAAGCTAATTACAAAGTAATTAAATTTACTACAGAATAAATTAGTTGCCATCAAACTGAAAGTGAAGGCATTATTCTAAATATTATTTAATGTAAAGCACTGGCTTGAGTGATTATTCCAGATTGAGAAATATTTTATTTACGTTGCTAATTTATTTATTGTTTTAGGGGAAACTCTAAATCTAAAGATAAACCTAGAGTTAGTAACTCTGCTGCCTTTAATGAATGACAAAGAAAGGAAGATAGGTCAGAAAATACTTGAAAATACTCAAGTGGACTGTCTTTGTGAAACGTGTATGCGATAATCCTTGTCAGCCGAGGTTGCTGAGATATTGAAATGTCTTCAGTGGTGAACAAGTGGGGTGGAAATTCATGGTGCTTGCTGTACATATTATCATTTGATTTAGCAGCCTCACCACATGAAATGACTAAATAGCTAGAAATAATGACTTTTTTGGAAGCATATACTCTGCTCTCTTTAAAATTATAGAAACATAATAACATGTTTTTAAGTTCTAAAGTACACTTCTACTAGATGTCAGACAAGGTTCAGAAAAAAAATGACTCTCTCTGATCAATCCAGTTTGTAGACTTCTTAATGAAGTCATGTCTGTTTGATCATATATAGGTCTGAAGATACCTCGGGATAAAAGTGTCAGGTTTCTCTGGCAAAAGGAAAGTTATTTGTGAGTTGAAAGAGTGTAGGATATTAATAGTGAGGACAAAAATGAGTGGAAAAAGCCTGGAGTCAAAGGACAAAAGCCAGAATCATTAAACATAATACAACATAATCCCACAATCAAAAACACTTCAATACCGTGGATTTCTTCATCGTGCAGGTCAAATCAAGTCCCATGATCATAATGTTTTATGGTTGAGGGTAAAATGTCAGGGTCTGCACTTGGGCCTGAAAACCACAGCACAATTGCAAGATCAGAGAACAGTCTTGGGAATAAAAATAATTTGCAGGTTTTAATGGACAGTGAATCCGGTCAAAATCAATGTCATGCAGAGGCTGCAGAACGGTCACTGTGAGCATAGGTGGCATTACAGTGTGTCTGTCATCTAGAAAAACAGCTCTTAACCAGGGGCCTGTGTGGGATTTAGGGGTCACACCCTCCCTTGTCCGAAACCAATGTTGACATTTTCAATATTGTGAGCAACATTGTCGCGATCATCTTTATACATAAATCTTTGCAACCATCCCTGATGAATCCCTAAGGATAATCGTAAAAGTGGAATTTCTAGATGAAAGTGTGTGCACATTTTTAGTGCATTATATTACCAGTGGGCCTCTGGGAAGACTGTATAATCTACACCCCAAACAACAGCATCTGAAAATCCTCATTTCCCCCAAATAGTTACCGTTTGCCTCATGCCTTTCTCTAAGGCTGAATGTTAAAGTAGAAGAGAACCTGAGTTTTAAAGTAGAAGAGAACTTCAATTTCATCCCTTTTATGTCTACGAGAAAAATATTGAAGGCCAAGGAGAGTAAGTAATATGTCCTCCAAACTAATAACAGAGCTTCTTGGGGGCAGAAAAGATAATGGTATCCATAACCCCTGCTCCTGTCATTAGGATAAGGAATCTCCATTGCCATCAAGTCAATTCCAATTCATAGCAACCCTTTGGACAGAGTAGAACTGCCCCATAGCATTTTCAAGGCTATAAATCTTTGCAGAAGCAGACTGCCACATCTTTCTCCTGTGGAGCAACTGATGAGCTCCAACAGCCAACCTTTAGGTTAGCAGCTGAGCACTTAGCCACCACACCACTAGAGCGCCTGGATACAGAATAAAAAATAGGCGCCCGGAAATGCTCAAAATAGACAAGTCTATAGAAACAGAAAGTAGATTAGCGGTTGCCTAGTGTGGTGGTGAAGGAGCCCTGGTGGTGCAATGGTGAAGCACTTGGCTGCCAACCAAAAGGTGCGAGGTTCAAACCCATCCAAAGTGTCTGTGGGAGAAAGACCTGGCAATCTGCTTCCATAAAGATTACAGCCAAAAAAATCCTATGGTGCAGTTCTACTCTGTCACATGGGCTTGCTATGAGTCAGAATTGACTCGACGCCCAACAACAACAAACGGTGTCATTTGGGGAGGTAGTGTGAGGAATGACTGCTAATGGGCTCTGGGATTATGTGTGTGTGTGTGTGTGTGTGTGTGTGTTTGGTGGAATGGGGGCTGATGAAAATGTTCTAAAATTGACAATGGTGATGGTTGCACAATTCTGTGAATATATTAAAAACCCATTGAATTGTATACTTTTTTTAAAGCAAATATTTTAATCATTTATTGCCATTAAGTTATAGCATTTCAGTGTACACACTGCATGGAAATACAGAGATAGCTTTTTCAAACACTGGAAATAAGATTTTAGGTATGTGGTGAGCTATTGGTTGCCTCAAAATCATTAAAGAAAAAGTCAAAAATTCTAAGTGCTTTGTATGAGAGACTGACCTGATTTGTAAACTTTCACTTAAAGCACAATAAATTTTTTTTTTAATTCTACGTGCTAGTAGTGACAAATTCTGTTCTTGTTAGTTTTTCATTAAGTAAATTCTAATAGATAATACACATATTACTGCAGTTAAAACCATCATTGGGAATTACTAAATTACTTGGATATTCTGAGCTACTCTTTATGACAAGAAGTGAAATAGTCTGTACTTGTAGGGCAGCAGAGAGTTGGTTTAGGTACCAACTTTTTCTAGAAAAACAGCCCAGTTGGTAGACATAGCACACAGCCTATTTTTCCTCAGTGAGACTATTTATGACGTAGAATCTGTGACTTGGCAGCGGTGACAGCAACACTGTCCCTCCAAAGAGCAAGCCCTCACTTTTCATTGCTAGATGATGCCTTTTTACTATTCTTGTGTCTAATGAGCCAACTTCCATGGCTGAGCTGGGCCACCTCATTGGTTGCATGGCACACAAACAGAAGCCAGTTCCAAGGCTGGACCTTGTAGGCAAATCTCATGAATGTCGGAGAATAACAGCAGACAGCAAATGTCATCCGACCACTGATAATCTCTGAAGACTTTTTCATGTCATTGATGGCAGCAATAGGAAGACCCAGGTTGGCTATTGGTCCCCAGAAGTGCCTACTCATAAGGTAGTCCCAGAAGTCCTTGCTGCAGTCCTGCCACCTTCTGCACCAGCGAGCCATCCTGACACTCCTTGGAGTCCAGTGAATTGTATACTTTAAATAGGTGAATTATATGATATGTAAATGACATCTCAATATCAGGTCTTTGCAAGTCATTATAATACCTTACTTTTCTCAAGCTGCCCTTTGAAATCTTCTGTTCACCTTTTTTACTTCATCATTTCTTCCAATTGCTTTACTCAACATTCAAGAGCAAGTTTCAGAGTCTCTTCTGACATCCATTTTGGTCTTTCTTTCCTGTCTTTTTAATGACCTCTTGTTTTCTTCATGTATGATGTCCTTGATGTCATTCCACACCTCTTCTGGTCTTTGGTCAACAACAACATCTCAATAAGGCTCCTACTTAAAAAAGAAAAGAAAAGAAAGAAAGAATTGTTGTTGTTAGGTGTTATCATGTTGGTTCCAACTCATAGTGACACTATATACAACAGAACAAAATACTGCCCAGTCCTGCACCATCCTCACAATTGTTGCTCTGTTTGAGCCCATTGTGGCAGCTACTGTGTCAGCCCATCTCATCCAAGGTATTCCTCTTTTTCACTGGCTGTCTACTTTACCAAGCATGATGTCCTTTTCCTGGTGCTGGTCCCTCCTGATAACATGTCGAAAATATGTAAGACAAAAAGTCTCACCATCTTTGCTTCTAAGGACCATTCTGGCTGTACTTCTTCCAAGGCAGATTTGCTCATTCTTCTGGCAGTCCATGGTATATTCAATATTTTCACCAACACCGTACTTCAAATGCATCAATTCTTCTTCAGTCTTCCTTATTCATTATCCAGCTTTCCCATGCATATGAAGTGATTAAAAATACCATGACTTGGGTGAGCTCTGGTGGCTCAGTGGTTAAAGCAATCAACTCTTAACCAAAAGGTAGGCCATTGAAAATCACCAATGGCTCCACAGGAGTCGCTTCTGTAGAGATTTACAGCCTTGGAAACCCTATGTGTTTGCTATGAGTCAGAATTGACTCGATGACAGTGGGTTTGGGTTTTTGGTGGATCAGGAGCACCTTAGTCCTTGAAGTGATATCTTTGCTTTCGAACACTTTAAAGAGGTCTTTTGCAGCAGATTTACCCAATGCAATATGTTGCTTGATTTCTTGGCCACCTCTCCCACGGGCATTGACTGTGGATCCAAGTAAAATGAAATCTTTGACAACTTCAATCTTTTCTCCGTTTATCATGATGTTGCTTATTGGTCCAGTTGTGAGGATTTTTGTTTTCTTTATGTTGAGGTGTAATCCATACTGAAGGCTGTAGTTTAATCTTCATCAGCAAGTGCTTCAACTCCTCTTCACTTTCAGCAAGGAAGGTTGTGTCATGTGCATAATGTAGGCTGTTAATAAGTCTTCCTCCAATTATATGGTATGTGAATGATAACTCAATAAAGCTGCTGTTGCAAAAAGAATAGGCTCTCAGTGAACATTTGTGGAAGGAAAGGAGACCAAACATGCCTGTATCTTGATTTCTAACCCAATGCTCTTTTCACTTCCTCAGATTGTTACTAGAATATGTCCATAATTTAACCCAACCTCTTGAAGTGCTTCCCTGTTGTTTCAGTAATATGTTTTCAGTACGCACTGATCTGTCCCTTCTCAGAAGTTTTGAGTAAAGAATAAAACAGAATCTGAGCTTCAGCTTTTATATTTCCCTGAGGATCTACTTCAGAGCTGGTCACAAAGTAGGCACTTGATAAATGTTTGTTTACTGAATTACTGGTGAACTGCAAGTAAATTAAATATTAACTAACAAGGCAGTGACATAGTATTATTTCCTAAAATTGATGCCTAATTTTCTCCAGTTGTCAGCTCAGGCTCTGTAAATCAGGTCAGCAGTAAGCACTGTTTGGTATTTCAGACCTTCTGTTTTACCTCCTCGCCATGCATTGCATATAGAGAATTGTCACAGTTCCCATTTTGCCCTCAGTGCCTAGAAGTACAAGGCTAAATTCAGGGCTCAATAGCAGTGACTGTGTATTCCCTGGGCGGTGCAGAAAGTTAACATGATTAGCTGTTAACTGAAAAGTTGGTGGACTCAGAAGACAGGCCTGGTGACCTACATCCAAGAAGCCAGCCACTGAAAATCCTATGGAGAGCTCAGTTCCGCTTGGACACACATAGGGTCGCAGTAGTCAGAGCCACGTCAGCCTCAACTGCTATTTAGTAGTGACTACTTTTTTTTGGGTCTGCGTTACTACACATAGGGGCAGATCCAGAATCCTTGGGGCTTAAAATTCATTCAATTTGGAAGGACAGGGGTCTTCTTTAAGAAAGAAAAAATTATACAAAATTCTAAATGCAAATGAAGTACAGGGCCTCAGAAGGGGCCTGTGTCAGGAGGATCCTACAAGTTAAGCTTCGTTAGCTTCCTGGTAAGTCTGACTCTGGCTGTGTTCACTTCTCTGATCCCTTAAATTGGATTTTAGTTTGTTGTTGTGTTTAAATGTCCATTGTTATAAATGGCTTAGCATGATAAGCCTCCTAGCCTTGCACTTCTTCTTAAAAGTAGAGAGAGTGTAAGTAATTGTTTAATTAACACTCCATGCCACCATGCAAGGACTGGGACAATTACAGGGATGTCTTATCTTGGGTGGAACTTGGGCTCTAAAATTAGTGCATAACGTGAAAATCACGAGTAGTCATAATTGTCCTTAAAGTCCCTCAAAGCACCTGTTAAGTACATAATATGTGGTTTTATGTGAATGACTTTGCCAGTTGTTTTTGTGCACGCTCTAGTTTGAAAAGCACTGGGCTAGATGGAAGGAAGGAAAATCCAAATGCAGATGTTTGGGCTCAAAAACCTCTTTGCCTTAAGACAGCTCTCAGATCTCTAGCTTGAACAGAGGGTGGGTGCTCACCTGTGTGTTCACTCCATCCTATCCTAGTACTAGGAGCCCTGGTGGCGCAGTAGAAAAGCTCTCAGCTGCTAACTGGAAGATCGGAGGTTTGGACCCACCAGCCGATCCACAAGAGAAAGATGTGGCAGTCGGCTTCTGTACACATTTACAGCCTTGCAAACCCTGTGGGGCAGCTCTACTCTGCTCTGTAGGGTTGCTGTGAATCTGAATGTACTCAACAGCAGTGAATTTTATTTTAATACTAAGCCTTTTTATAAGCTTATAAATGTTAACAGATTTGTTCGTTATGGAATTTTAAAAGCTGCTAGATGGAGATCTGATACAACACCAGTAAAAGCCCGTTGCCATAAAGACCATTCAACGCCTTCAGAGTTACATTGCTTTATATTAAAAAAAAAAAAAGCATTCGTAATAGTACCACTTTCCACCCAGGGGTTCAATCCAGAGACCTGACAGTCATACCAGACCCCCTTCTCTCCTTCAGCCTCACAGCAGTTGACCATTAAGGGATATTAACTCTAAATCCTGAAATATCTCTTCAGCCTGCCTCCTCCTCATCATCCTCTGCCTCTTCCTTGGTCAGGCCCCATCACCCCTTACCTTGGCTATTGAACAGCTTCCTAACCTTCACCCCCGAGTCCCAGCTTTTGCCTCTTCCCAGCCTCCCCTTTGCACACCCAGATCATGTTCCAGACTACTGCCAGAAAGGGCTTCCAAAGCACAGATCTGACCATGTCACTGTTCTGTTTAAGTCATCCATTGCCCTCAGCCGTGGCTCATCACCTGTTTCTCCCTCTAATGTGTGTCATCCACTCAGCTAGGCTATATGTCATTCCTAGCATGCCAGCCATAAGCTCGCCCCTTCACACTGCTGATCCCATCACTCTGGACTACGCAGCCTTTCGTTGAGAACCCCTGGCCTTGTCACCAAGGCTCTCCCTGGTCTGGCCTGCCCACCCACCTCTCCAGCCTCATCCCGTCCCAGCCACCCACATGAGTCCTATGTGCCAGCCTATTCCAAACTAGTTGCAATACCCCAAAAGAGACCACACGTCCATGCCTTTGAACATGCTGCTCTTCTTGTCCTGAAGACTTTCTTCCACCCCTCTTCCACCTGGTTAGCATCTACCAATGCTACAAGACACAGTTTAAGAACCATCACCTCCAGGAAGCCTTCCATACTCCTTCCACACCCCTAGTCTCTGTGTTAGATGTCTCTCCCCGAAGCTCATTAACTGCTCCATGCTTATCTCTAATTAACAATGCATTCAAATCTACCTAGCTTGTCTTGTTAACTAGAGCATAAGCTCTTTGAGACCAGGGACTTCAAATTATTAATTTTTAAGACTTCAGTGCCTAGTATAGTGCATTGCATCCAAGGAATTTGCTAACATTTGAGGAATATATGTGGAAAGAAAGAAGAAAGAGAAGGTAGAAAATCTGAGCTGTAACTAATCATTTCCTTTCTTATCAAAGCCATAGAATGGCATACAGTATTTTGAACAGCCACTTAATTAACTTCTACAAGATTTTATTATTGACTTTGTGCATTTTAAAAATCTTTCTTTAAAAGATCTTTTGGCTGTTTAGTTTTTTGTTTGTTTGTTTGTTTGTTTTATTCTCATAAAGGATTCATAGGAATTAAGGCCCAGATTCCAAAAGAGGAGCCATGATAGGATGGAGACTAATAGCTTGGGCTCTGACGTGAAACAGACCTATGTTTGAATCCTCCTTAGCCACTTGGCATCTGTGTGGCTTTGACAAGTTGCCTACCCTCTCTAAGCCTCAATTTTCTCATCTATGTTTTTGTCATTAGGTGCTGTCAAGTCAGTTCTGACTCATAGTGACCCTTCATACAACAGAACGATTCAGTGCCCAGTCTTATGCCATCCTCACAATCGTTGCTAGTTTGAGCCCATTATTCAGTCGCTGTGTCAATCCATCTCATCCAGGGTCTTCCTTTTTTTTTTTTTTTTTTACCAAGCATGATTTCCTCCTCCAGAGACTGGTCCCTCCTCATAATATGTCCAAAGTACATGAGATGAAGTCTCACCATCCTTGCTTCTAAGGAGCATTCTGGCTGTACTTTTTCCAAGAGAGCTTTGTTCTTTCTTCTGGCAGTCCATGATATATTCAATATTTTTCACCAACACCATAATTCAAAGGCATCATTTCTTCTTCAGCCTTCCTTATTCATTGTCCAGCTTTCACATGCGTATGAGGAGATTGAAAATACCATGGCTTGGGTCAGGCACATCTTAGTCCTCAAAGTGACATCTTTGCCTTTGAACACTTTACAGAGGTCTTTTGCAGCAGATTTGCCCAAGGCAATGTGTTGTTTAAATTTTTTTATATAGTTTTTATTGTGCTTTAAGTGAAAGTTTACAAATCAAGTCAGTCTGTCACATGTAAGCTTATATACACCTTACTACATACTCCCATTTACTCTCCCCCTAATGAGTCAGCCTGCTCCCTCCTTCCAGTCTTTCCTTTCATGACCGTTTTGCCAGTTTCTAACCCTCTCTACCCTCCCATCTCCCCTCCAGACAGGAGATGCCAACACAGTCTCAAGTGTCCACCTGATACAAGTAGCTCACTCTTCATCAGCAACTCTCTCCAACCCATTGTCCAGTCCCTTCCATGTCTGATGAGTTGTCTTCTGCAATGGTTCCTATCCTGGGCCAACAGAAGGTTTGGGGACCATGACCACCGGGATTCTTCTATTCTCAGTCAGACCATTAATTCTGGTCTTTTTTTTAGAATTTGGGGTCTGCATCCCACTGTTCTCCTGCTCCCCCAGGGGATCTCTGTTGTGCTCCCTGTCAGGGCAGTCATCAGTTGTGGCCAGGCACCATCTAGTTCTTCTGGTCTCAGGATGATGTAAGTCTCTAGTTCATGTGGCCCTTTCTGTTTCTTGGGCTCATAATTATCTTGTGACCTTGGTGTTCTTCATTCTCCTTTGATCCGGGTGGGTTGAGACCAACTGATGCATCTTAGATGGCCACTTGTTAGCATTTAAGACCCCAGACACCACACTTCAAAGTGGGGTGCAGAATGTTTTCTTAATAGAATTTATTTTGCCAATTGACTTAGATGTCCCCTGAAGCCATAGTCCCTAAACCCCTGCCCTTGCTCCACTGACCTTCGAAACATTCAGTTTGTCCTGGAAACTTCTTTGCTTTTGGTCCAGTCCAGTTGAGCTGACCTTCCCTGTATTGAGTATTGTCCTTCACTTCACTTAAAGTAGTTCTTATCTACTATCTAATCAGTAAATAACCCTCTCCTACCCTCCCTGCCTCCCCCCCTCGTAACCATAAAAGTATGTGTTCTTCTCAGTTTAAACTATTTCTCAAGATCTTGTAATAGTGATCTTGTACAATATTTGTCCTTTCGCATCTGACTAATTTCACTCAGCATAATGCCTTCCAGGTTCCTCCATGTTATGAAATGTTTCACAGGTTCATCACTGTTCTTTATCGATGCATAGTATTCCATTGCGTGAATATACCATAATTTATTTATCCATTCATCCGTTGATGGACAGCTTGGTTGCTTCCAGCTTTTTGCCATTGTAAACAGTGCTGCGATAAACATGGGTGTGCATATATCTGTTCGTATAAAGGCTCTTATTTCTCTAGGATATATTCTGAAGAGTGGGATTTCTGGGTTGTATGGTAGTTCTATTTCTAACTTTTTAAGGAAACGCCAGATAGATTTCCAAAGTGGTTGTACCATTGTTGTTTAATTTTTTGACTGCTGTTTCCATAGGCATTGATTGTGGATCCAAGTAAAATGAAATCCTTGACAAATTCAATATTTTCTCCATTAATCATGATGTGGCTTATTGGTCCAGTTGTGAGGATTTTTGTTTTCTTTTTGTTGAGTGTGATGCATACTGAAGGCTGTGGTCTTTGATCTTCATCAGTAAGTGCTTCAAGTTCTCTTCACTTTTGGAAAGCAAGGTTGTGTCATCAGCATATCACGGGTTGTTAATGAATCTTCCTCCAATCCTAACACCACATTCTTCTTCGTACAACCGAACTTCACAAATTATTTGCTCAGCATACAGATGAAATAAGTATGATGAAAGGACACAACCTTATCTACAGAATGGGGGTAATAAAACTACCAACACTATAGCATTAGTTTGAAACTTAAAAGAATATATATATACATACATATATATACAGTTGAGTAAATGTACGTTAAGTGCTCTATAAATGACAAAACCTCAATATAAGGACAAAACCTAAAATCATGTCTACAATCTTAGGCTCTGGTTTCATCAGTAAGTGACTAAAAAGTGGCAGATCCTGGTAAAAGAGAAACAAAAAATTCCCTGAGAACTTAGCGTGATAATGAGATGTTGGAGGAAAGTGTTTTTTTCTAATCTGTTTAGCTCGTTTTCTTATAATTAAGCTGCAAAATTATTCCTTCATCTACAAAATGAATAAATTCTTCATTATATTGACTTGTTTGAAATCATATCATAGTTGGAAATGGAATGAATTTCCCTTTAATATGATTTTCTGACAATATTAGATTCTAAGATGAATTAATCTCCTAAATTGAGAGCTCTAATTGAACACTGCGAGAACCAAACATGAGTCAAAGACACGGCCCCCTTTCCACATGTCTTTTGGTGCTTTGGAGGGATCCCATAACATCAACAACAAAAACAATGATACCTGACATTTATTGAATGCTTGGTTTGTGTCAGTCCTTATGCTACACAACCTCATGGAAGATGGCTTTCTGTTTACACTTGGTGCTGATTTTCCATTTACAATGAGGGAAGCCCCTTGCTAGTGAGCAAAACACTCCTGTCTGCCCTCTGCAGCATCCCATGCTCAGGATCTAGCTACCTCCATAGCAGCCCCTGCCATTTGCATGAATCCCAGCAAAGGGAAGGAGTAACTCTGCAAGGCTGTGTCGTCCAGGCCAGGGGGTCTTGAAAAGCTGTATGCCTGTAATTGTTAAGGTTGTGTGTGAACTTGGCTGGACCATGATTCTCAGTGGTTTGGCAATTACATGATGATGTAGTTTGGTAGTTGTGTAATGATGTAATTATCTTCCATTTTGTGAAATAATGTAAACCTCTATGATGTGATCTGATGCGATCAGCCAATCAGTTACAAGGGGAGTTTCTTCAGGGGTGTAGCCTGCATCCAATATATATGGATGTTCTGGCAAAGCTTACTGGCTTTTGCTCACTCTGGATCCTGCATCCTGCTCGTCATCGTCTGACCTCCAGTTCTTGGAACTTGAGCCAGCAGCCTGCCATATTGCCTGCTGATTTAGGGATTTGTTGGCCCCCACAGCCTATTAGCCAACAGCCTGCCATCTCACCTGCCAATCTTTGGTTCATCAGTCCCTGCAGTCTGAAGCCTGACCCATGGACTTCGGACTTACCAGCTCTACTACCGTGTGAGCCACTTCCTGAAGATAAATCTCTCTCCTTCTCTGTTTACACTTCACTGGTTTTGCTTCTCTAGAGAACCCAGCCTAAGACAATGCCCCACATAGAAAGGCCTTCCCTTACTTTCCCAAGTCATCCTCTATAGTTTTTTCTTAGTAATTTTTACTTCCTGAAAGTTTCTTGTACCTTTGTTTATGTTTTAGTGCCATTCAGTTCCCGAGACGCAAGAAAATTTCTGTTTTGCTCACTGCACCCTCCCCCATGCCTAGAATAGTGTGTGGCCCAGAGTGGTTCTCAATGAATATGTGTCAAATAAAAAAGAAAAGAAGGAGGGTGGGGAAGGGAGGAGGAAAAACCTGCTGCCATCGAGTGAACATCAATTGATGGTGGCCCCATGTGTGTCAGAGTACAGCTATGCTCTGTAGGGTTTTTGATGGCTACTTTTTCAGAATTAGATCACTAGGTCTTTCTTCTGAGGCATCTCTGGGTAGACTCAAACCTTCAACCTTCATCCAAACATGTTAACAGTTGGCACCACCCAGAGACTCTAGGGAGGAGAAAGACACCCTGTAATAGTGGGAACTCTCATCCCCTACCTCCAGAGCCAGTGCTCTTGCAGACCTGGTCACAGGCCACCAAAGTCTGTCTCCAGGACTGTGTTTTCCAAGTCATTCAGCTCTTCCTCCCTGTTCTTCCCTTTGAGCAGAAACTCACTGATTGGCCATCAGTTTCTTTTACTTTCACTCCTGCCCAGACCCTGTTCTAGTGCTTAACCCTTAGGGAAAAATCCCATCTTTTACCATGATTTTCCGCTGCTGGTTAACATCATTGATGGTTTTACTCATTGAACTCTCAGACAGTAATCTTTCCTTTAATCCAAGTTTCAAGGCCATCTCGCTGTGGTCTCCTATATATCACTGATTATGCCAGGCAGCGTCAAGCGGAGGTGTTGGCATTATTCTTTATAGATTCACCTGGAAGCTGTGGTGCTGTTAATCTCCATGTGTTTGTGCTAATAGTGTCTGCCTATAATCAGTCTCGATCTACCCTGCACTATGCCAGAAAGATAAATGTCAGACTATAGGAGACAAACCAGAGGCAGCCCTCAAGGACCAGAAAATCTCCTTATCTATCCTTCCAGGGCCCAGGACCTCCTGATTTCAGAGCCCCATCACTTCTGTAATTCCTCCTTAGAATGTACTGCAAAATCAAAAGCCCATTTCTCTGCAAAGGAGCAGACAAAAATGTTTTTGTGTGACACAGCAGCAATAGAAACAGGACCATGTTTCTATTTCATGAAACCTACGAGGGTTATTCATTGAGATCTTGACATTTAATATCACCTAATCACCTCTCTTTAATCACCTCTCTAGCAAGATATTTTTTTTGGCTCTATTAGCCCAACACACAGATGTAGCTGCTGGCACTTACTGAGTCTTGTCATTAGGTGAGCTGCTTTTAATACCCAAGGCAGGATTTGGCAAGAAGATGTGGCACCTGCTTTATTGAAAGACATCTTCGTATTTTATCCTTCGAAAGAGGAGTGTGCAAAGTAAATGTCTTTAAGAGATGATTATCGTACATCAGGTCGTCCGTTCCAAAGGAGCATCGTACCAGACACCTAATCACACACAGTCACCCAGAATGGAGGTGGCAGATGGATAATTTGAGCTTTTAAAGAAAACAAATTTGTAAACTCTTAAGAGTCTGCCTGCTCCTGGACAGCACGTATCCGGATCATTTGAGTGGTACCCACTGGCTTGGGGAAGAGATTTAAGCCTCAGAGCTGGTGGGAGGAGAAGATGGCACTCAGGTCCATTGCTGCACAGAGTCTAGAAATCAATACACACAGGACACACTACGTTGGCCCAGAGATTTTTATACACTGAGTTAGAAGAAAGGATTGAGTACGCGATGTCTCCCCTGGCATCAGGGGACACATTGGCGTGGAGAACTTTTCCTCTTGACTTTGCAAAAATTGAAACCATCATTCCAACTACAGAAACAAGGAAGTCCCAAACCCATAATGCTTAGCAGCTCAGATCCAAGGAAATGAAATCAGAAATCGAGGGTATTTTGCTATTACTGCCAAGGGCCTATCTTTGGGCACAATAGCCATCTTTAAAATTCTGAATAGTTTGACCTCTGCAAACCTGATCAAGTCAAGTCACTATCTAAAATCTTCGAGCCTACTGCTGTGGCTTTCAGACTGCTCATGGGGCCTGAGTGATACCACAGCTAAAGCTTCCATGGAGGTTTGAGGGAGAAAGGTGTGGCTCTCAGCACCATCCCTCTGCTACCATCAGAGAAGTTCCCCTTTCATCTCTTCTACAAGTTGGGCTTCCAAGTAGGGTTTTCAACGAAGAGTTTTGGAACTTAAAATTGACAGTATTTGAAAAAGATTGGCCTACAGGATAAAATCCAGATAAGATCCTCCATGCTCTTTATCCTGTCTTCCTCTCAAACATCCCACGGTATACCCCTATAGTCCAGTCATACCTAACGACTTCTCTTTCTTTTACTGTTTCAAGCTTCCATGCTGTTCCCTTTGCCTGGAATGTTCTTCCTTCCCTCTTCTCTGCCAGGTAGATCTGTATTTCTGTTTTAACATGTGGTTCTAATGTTATCTTTTGAGTTCTCGTCTTCCTGCTTTAGCAACAATTAACCATATTCTCATGGCATTATGTGCACGTGTTGGTTCACATGGTGTTATCTATCATATGTGTCTGGATCTTGGTCCAGACGCATATCCTTAGAAGACAGAGTTCATGTCTTATTTCTCTTGCCTCCTCCGCCTTCCTCCAGGGGCTGGCATGTGGTGGGTACTCAATAAATATTTGATGGATGGGTGAGTGACTGTTTAATTCACCACTAAATAGCAACTTGGCATTTTCCCAAATGGCTTTATTCACCAGGAATTCAAAGAACAGAGCCACAGTCTCATAACTAACTCAAGCAGCTCTGTATTAACAAAGAATATAACTTCTTTTAACTAGGTCTGTTTTGGATCTGAATTTCATTTTTATAAAAATAACTATTATAGCAACATTAAAAGAAATATTGTGCAGAGGTCACACACTGAAAACCCATGAACAATGGCAGTCTTTTAGATTGGCATGGTTTGCCCCTGCTAATTTGGTTGAATCACTTCTCCATTTAAAACCCTTGTGTGGCTCCCTGTTGCCCGTGGCTTTCAGATTGTTTCATGGGGCTCCAGGGCTCCCCCACCTAAGGCTAAGGCCTCCAGGGAGGTCAGAATGAGAGGGATGTGGCTCTAGGCCTCACATCAATCAAAGAGGCTCCACAAAACAGAAGTGCTTTGTGTTTTCCATTTTTTTGTTATTGCTTTTAGGCTGAGCCTGATTCTTCAGTTCACTATAGTCACCATCACTTCCCATCCATCTCCACCTGCCTAACCTGTTTTTCCCCATCCATCTCCACCTGCCTTGATGTCAGTTGAGTTTGCAACACTTCACCCACAATAGCAGCACTCTGACAGTTATGTTCATTTTCCCCAGCACTCTAACAACTGTTTTTATTTTTATGAATGCCTTTCCAGGCCCAGAGCACGTGCATCCATGTTTTTACATAGTTATGGTCATATGGCACAATTTTATATTCTGCTTTCTTCACTTAACATTGTATCACAACGATTTTCCATTATGGGAAACATAGCCTTTCATGGTTACTATTTTAAGTTACCTTTGCCCACCCAGGGACCATGGTACAAGCCTCACCTTTCCCCTCAACCCAGTCTAGTCTGCCACCTCCCCCTACCACCCTGCTCACCCAGCAAGCAGCAGTAATCACTCTTGTGCTACTGGTTGCTCGCCACATCCCCCACCCACCACCCTGCCTACCCAGCAATCAGGCAGCTAACAGACACATGAGGAAATGCTCATGATCATTACCCATTAAAAACCTTAAATCTATTGCTGTCGAGTCGATTCCAAGTCATAGTGATCCCATAGGACAGAGTAGAACTGCCCCATAGAGTTTTCAAGGAGCAACCTTTGGGTTTGACCTGCTGACCTTTGGGTCAGCAGTCACGCTCTTAAGCGCTGGGCCATTCCAAAAAAATTAAAAAAACCTGTTGCCATCAAGTCAATTTCAATTCGTAGCGACCCTATAGGACAGAGTAGAACTGCCCCATAGGGTGAACTGCCCCATAGGGTTTCCAAGGAGCACCTGGTGGGTTCGAACTGCTGAACTTTTATTTAGCAGCCATAGCTCTTAACCACTACACCACCAGGGTTTCCGACTGTGCCATTAAAAAAAACTAGTGCCAAGTTTTTTTTTTTTTTTTTTAGACATGCAAATTAAAACTACAATGAGATATCATCTCACCCTATTAAAAAAACAGAAAACAACAAATGCTGGCAAGGTTGTGGGGAAGCTGAAACTCTTACACACTGCTAGTGGGATTGTAAAATGGTGCATCCATTATGGAAAATGGTATGGCACTTCCTCAAAAAGCTAGAAATAGAAATACCATATGATCCAGCAATTCCACTCCTAAGGGTTTTTCCTAGGTATATATCCCAGAGAAATAAGAGCAGTGACAAAAATAGACATATGCACACCCGTGTTCATTGTAGCATTATTCACAATAGCAAAAAGATGGAAACAACCTAAGTGTCCATTGATGGATCAATGGATAAACAAAATGTGGTACATACATACAATGGAATACTGTGCAGTGAAAAAGGGTAATGATGAGTCAGCAAAACATCTTAGAACAAGGATGAATCTGGAAGACATTATGCTGAGTGAAATCAGTCAATCAAAAAAGGACAGATATTGTATAATACCACTTTGACAAATAGGTTTGAGAATAGATTTGACACATTGAACGCTAATGTCCAAAGATCAGACGAGTTGTGGAATGGCATCAAGGACATCACACGTGAAGAAAGCAAGAGATCATTAAAAAGACAGGAAAAAAAGAAAAGATCAAAATGGATATCAGAAGAGACTCTGAAACTTGCTCTTGAATGTCGAGTAGCTAAAGCGAACAGAATAAATGACGAAGTAAAAGGGCTGATCGGAAGAGTTCAAAGGGCAGCTCAAGAAGACAAAGTATAATGAGACGTGCAAAGAGCTGGAGTTTGAAAACAAAAAGAGAAGAACACATTCAGCATTTCTCAAGCTGAAAGAACTAAAGAAAAAATTCAAGCATCGAGTTGCAATAGTGAAGGTTTCTATGGGCAAAATACTAAATGACGCAGGAAGCATCAAAAGAAGATGAAAGGAATACACAGAGTCACGGTACCAAAAAGAATAGTTCAAATTTCAGTCATTTCAGGAGGTAACATATGATCCAGAATTGATGGTCCTGAAGGAAGAAGTCCAAGCTGTACTGAAGACACTGGTGAAAAACAAGACTCCAAGATTTGACAGAATACCAATTTAGATGTTTTAACAAATGGATGCAACACTGGAGCTGCTCACTCTTCCATGCCAAGAAGTTTGGAAGACAGCCACCTGTCAATCAACTGGAAGAGATCCATATTTACACCAATTCTGAAGAAAGGTGATCCAATAGAATGTGGAAATTATTGAACAATATCATTAATATCACACACAAGTAAAATTTTGCTGAAGATCATTCAAAACCAGTTGTAGCAATACATGGACAGGGAAATGCCAGAAATTCAAGCCAGATTTAGAAGAGGATGTGGAATGAGGGATATCATTGTTGATGTCAGATGGATCCTGGCTGAAAGCATGGAATACCAGAAAGATGTTTACCTGTGTTTTATTGACTATGCAAAGGCATTCAACTGTGTGGACCATAACAAATTATGGATAACTTATGAAGAATGGGAATTCCAGAACACTTAATCTTGCTCATGAGGAACCTGTATATAGATCAAGAGGCAGTTGGTTGAACAGAACAAGGGGATACTGCATGGTTTAAAGTCAGGAGAGGTGTATGTCAGGGTTGTGTCCTTTCACCATACTTTTTCAGTCGGTGTGCTGAGCAGATAATCAGAGAAGCTGGACTATATGAAGAACAGGGCATCAGGATTGGAGGAAGACGCATTAACAAGCTGTTTTATGCAAAAGACACAACCTTGCTTGGTGAAAGTGACTAGGACTTGAAGCACTTACCAATGATGGTTAAAGACTGCAGCCTTCAGTTTGGATCACACGTCAACATAAAGAAAACAAAAATCCTCACAACTGGACCAACAACATGCAACATTATGATAAATGGAGAAGATATTGAAGTTGTCAAGAATTTCATTTTACCTGGATCCACAATCAACACCCATGGAAGCAGCAGACAGGAAATCAAAAGACACATTGCATTGGGCCAATCTGCTGCAAAAGACCTCTGTAAAGTGTTCAAAGGCAAAGATGTCACTTTAAGGACTAAGGTATACCTGACCCAAGCCATGGTGTTTTCAATCACCTTGTATGCACGTGAAAGCTGGACAGTGAATGAGGAAGACAGAAGGATTGATGACTTTGAATTATGGTGTTGGCAGAGAATATTGAATATACCATGGACTGCCAGAAGAACGAACAAATCTGTCTTGGAAGAAGTACAGCCAGAATGCTCATTAGAATCAAGAATGGCGAGACTTAGTCTTGATTACTTTGGACATGTTATGAGGAGGGATCAGTCCCTGGAGAAGGACATCATGCTTGGTAAAGTAGAGGGTCACCGAAAAAGGGGAAGATCCTCAATGAGATGGATTGACAGAGTGGCTGCAACAATGGGCTCAAGCATAGCAATGACTGTGGGGATGGCGCAGGTCTCGGCAGTGTTTCATTCTCTTGTACATAGGGTCACTATGAGTTGGAACCGACTCAACAGCACCTAAAAACAACAATAACCGCTTTTATAAAAAGTCAAGAATAGGTTTACACACAGAAAGCAACGTACTTTGATGGTTACCAGGGGTGGAAGGGGGAGGGCGGGAGAATCACTTACTAGATAGTAGACACATGTTAACTCTGGCGATGGAAAAGGCAATACACAATTTGGGGAGAGTCAGCACAACATGACTCAGGTAAATGAAGACACTGAGAGGTATGCAAGAATAAAGGACAATGACAGTGAATGCTATAACATATACAATTCTGCAACAACCAAAAATTTGCGAGTGGTTACGTAGGTAGATATGTATGCTATATAGGCGGGGGAGAGGGTAGGGAAGCACACACACATGCATATATAGGTATACTTACGGGCATTTGTATATACATATTCATATGTGCTGCATATATATTCATATACATAATAGAGCACATAGAGGGCACAGTTATGGAAACTTCTTAGGCGTATCCAAACACCTCATGGGACTGAGTTACTGGGCTTGACCACTAAGGACCATAGTGTTGGGGAAACGTCTAGGTCAATTGGCATAATATAGTTCACAGAGATAATGTTCTACATCTTAGTTTGGTGAGTAGTGTCTGGGATCTTAGAAGCTTGCGAGCGGTCATCTAAGATACAGCTATTAATCTCTTCCCATCTGGAGCAAAGGAGAGTGAAGGAAACCAAAGGTTCAAAGAAGAAATTAGTCCATGGAACTAATGACCCACGTGAACCACAGCCTTCATTAGCCTAAGACCAGAAGAACTAGATGATACCCAGCTACCACCACCAATGGCTCTGACCAGGGTCACAATAGAAGGCCCCAGTTAGAAAGGGAAAAAAAATGTAGAACAAAACTCAAATTTTTTCTAATAGTTATTGTTCTTTATATCTTTTGCATTTGCCGAAACAGCCAAAGCAATATGAAGCTATATAATGGTAGTGACAGCCATTCTTGTTTTAGGCCTGTTTTTGAAAGAAATACTTTTAGTTATTGGTTTCTAGCTTAAAATAGATGTCTTTATCAAGGTAAGGTAGTAAAGTACTTTACTAAAACAAAGGTTTTTTTAAATCAATTCCTCTTTTGAAATACACTGAGATGGATTGCATCATTGATTGTTGATAGATTTTCTTTTATTGATTTGTGGGTTTGGTTTTTTCATTTTTTGCTTTCCTGGGGTAACTATATTAAGATGACATTTGCCACACAGAATGAAATTAGATGGAGTTGAGCTTTGTCTGTATTTTGAGAAAGTTAGCATTGCTTGGGAATTATCTCTTCCTGGAGTGTTTGAAAGAATTCATAAAATCTGTGTGCCTTGCTCTTTTGGGTAGTATTCTGAAAAATTTTTCAATTTCTTCCTCTGTTGCTGGTTTACTAGGGTTTCCTGCCTCATTGTTTCATTTGGGATATTTTATATTTTTATTACCCAAAAAAAAACATTTATTGAGGCTTTTAGTCAATTAAAATGTAATTATTAGGCCTGTTGCTATTGTTAGATGCCATTGAATCGGCTTCAACTTATAGTGACGAAACGTTGCCCAGTCCTGTACTGTTTTCACAATTGTTGTGTTTGAGCCCATTATTGCAGCCACTGTGTCAATCCATCTCATTGAGGGTCTTCCTCTTTTTTACCCTCTGCTTTACCAAGCATGGTCCCTCTGAATTGCTAAGCATGGTCCTTTTCCAGGGACTGGTTGCTCCTGATAACCTGTCCAAAGTATGTGAGATGAAGTCTCGCCATCCTCGCTACTAAGGACCATTCTGGCTGTCCTTCTTCCAAGACAGATTTGTTCTTTCTTCTGGAAGTCCATGGTATATTCAATATCCTTTACCAACACCATAATTCAAAGGCATCAATTCTTCTTTGGTCTTCCTTATTCATCGTCCAGGTTTCACGTGCATATGAGGCAATTGAAAGTACCATGGCTTGGGTCAGGTGTGCCTTGAGTTACCTCAGTCCTCAAAGAGACGTCCTTGCTTTTTAACACTTTAGGAGGTCTTTTGTAGTAGATTTGCCCAGTGTAATATGTCCTTTGGTTTCTTACTGCTGCTTCCATGGGTGTTGATTGTAGACCCAAATTATTAGGCATAGTATTCTTGTATAAACGGTGTAATCTCTTTTTATATTTCATGTGTGAGATCAGACGTAAATTCTCATCCAGGTTCTGCCACTAACTTATCTATGTGACTTTGATCAATAGCTTGAATTTTTACATCATTTTTTCCTATAAATAGGGGTCATGTTGCTTACATCATGGGGCAACTGTGAGGATTAGAGATAATGTGTGGAAAGTTAGCACAATACCTGGAACAGAGAAAGGAACTCAATAAATAGAAGATATTAGTCTTCTCTTTTATAATTCCATCTATCTCTTTTGTTCTTAGTTATATGTTCATGGATTATCTCTTTCATAGTCTTGTCAATATTTTGAGAAGTAACATACAAGCAACACGGAACCAATAAGGAGCAAGGGAGAAGGATTTTTAAGAAAGAGCATCAGCTCTGGTAATTGAGTATGGAAGCTTGATCTGCGGACAGACCATCAGAAGATGGGCCTGTGCTGTGGGAAATAACGGAATTGACAAACGGACAAATGGACTCATCTTGCCGAATAGGATGATGTGGAGGTGCAGGCCTTATATTCATAGTCAGTGAACGCAGGCTTGGGAGAGCCATTTTAAGCGCTCTGGGAGTGGGAAATTGACCAAGTGGCCCCCAATTGTCCTTCCCCAGCATCCAACCCTTCAGGGCCCGGAAACAGAAATGCTGACAAACACTGTGACCCAGACTGAACCCAGCTTTTGAATGGGACAACAAAACAGGCTTTGTTCATCCTTTTGAAATGAGGCCCAATTATGTTTGATTAATAAATGAAACTCTGTGTCCAAATAGGAGAGACGCTGTAGAGAAATGGTCAGAAAGCACTTTGTGTAGGAAAAGGCTGGTGAGGTTTTTAGAGGGCATTCATTTGCCTGGAGCTGGTCAAAGACAGCAAGAAAATTCCAGCCTCTAAATTCTTCTCTTGTTTCTCTGTACCCTTTTTTCTTAAATAAGTTTAGCTATTCTGCTTTAGATTTATCTTTGGCTGCTTGGTGATGGATTTCTGTGTTTATTCTGTCATTTAGAGAAAAATGCGCTATTAAAAACATCCCTAATCCGCTTATAAATGTCAACAGAAAAACAAGTGAAAAGGTTGACAACAGTAATTAATCAAAAGATATTTATTGAGCACTTTCTATGTGTAAAGCACCATAGAATATGTTATGAGGGAAGAATAAGAAACAGTCCCTCCTCTCAAAAGCCTTTCACTCCAGCTGAGGAAATGGCCAAATAATTGACTGGCTATAATATATGAGAAATTGAAATAAATGCTACAGCTGGGTCAACAGCCACACACTGTAGTAGCAAAGGTCCACTGGATGGATCTGCAAAGACTTCATGAGCAAGGTGCATTTGGGTTGTGTCTTGGAACATGAGTAGGCTTTCTTCAAGCATGTGTTCTTTCTGATTATTTTAGGCTGAGCCACCAACGCACCCAGGCACTATGCTGCAGATGTCAGCAGACACAAGCCGTGATTCTAGGCTATTCTACCAGACCCACGTATGCACATGTTTTTCCCATTTCACTTTTGTTTGCTTTCCCATCCATCATTGCATTTGTCCAGACCCAAACCCTCACTCTCAGACATGCCTCTGGCCTGCCTCAGTTTGATAACCACCAAAACTTGTGTTCTTGGATCTGGTCTTTTCCTACATGGGTTTTGGTTCTGTGCCCTTCCTTGGGTCTTTTTGTTTGTTTTTGTTTTGTTTTGTTACACAGCAGTTTAGGTTCCCATTCAACAATTTCTTTAAAAATTGTTCAGTGACATTGGTTATGGTCTTAGTCATCTAGTGCTGCTGTAACAGAAATACCCACAAGTGGATGGCTTTAACAAAGAGAAATGTATTTACTCACAGTAAAGTAGGCTAAAAGTCCAAATTCAAGGCATCAGCTCCAGGGGAAGGCTTTCTCTCTCTGTCAGCTCTGGAGGAAGGTCTTTGTCCTCAATCTTCCCATGGTCAAGGAGCTTCTCAGGCACACGGACACCGTGCCAAAGGACACACTCTGCTCCCGGTGCCGCTTTCTTGGTGGTAGGAGGTCCCCAACTCTCTGCTTGCTTTCCTTTCCTTTTATCTCTTGAGAGATAAAAGGCAGTGCAGGCCACACCCTAGGGAAACTCCCTTTACCTTGGATCAGGGAGGTGGCCTGAGTAAGGGTGGTGTTACAATTCCACCCTAATCCTCTCAACAGAAAATTACAATCACAAAATGGAGGACAACCACACAATACTGGGAATCATGGCATAACCAAGTTGACATATTTTTTCGGGGACGCAATTCAATCCATGACAGTTATATTCTTCACTGTGCATGCACATTCTCATTATTTCTGGTCTGGTTGTTCTGTTTCCATTAATCTAGTCTCCCTGCCCCCTTACATTATCATCTTTGTTTTAAAGTAATTGTTGACTATTTGGTCTCATATAGGTGATTTTTTAAAGGAGCACAGTACTCACTGGTAATAGTCATTATTTTGTGAGTATCTTCCTTGGGTTCTAGCCGTTTCCTCATGTTGCCTTGGGTGAAAAAAGCCTCAGCTGCAGTCCTCTGTCCTCAGAACTCCCATCCCTAGCCAAACCTCAGAATGAGGAAGTTGTTGGAAGAATTCCCTTAGTTATTCATCCAGGAGTCATGGAGGTAGTCCAGGCTTCTTTTCCACTTCATGATCCCAAGTAAGGTGATGCTATAGAAAGAAAATATGGCCTTGCATAGACAGGTGGTTCCTTTCATAGTTAGCTCATAGCTGAATCAAGAAGAGCTGCTGGAAATGGAGCTCAGAGGCTTCCTACTTGTGCTTCTTTTCCAAAAATATTGAGAGGAGGAAGGATCCAAGTGAATGTCCAGGGTTTCTCCTATACCTGTACCTGTACACCTGATTTTCCTGGCCTTCCTGAAGAAATTGTTGAGTTGTCTCTCTGACACATCAGGAGATGAAGGCATATGTTTGTTAGCCACAAGTAACAGAAGATTCAATTAAGAGTGGCTTAATCAATAGGGACTTCTATCATCTCACTGTATTCATTTCCTAGGGCTACTATAACAAAGTACCACAGACTGGGTTGCTTAAAAAAAAAAAACAGAAATTTATTCTTTCACAATTCTGGAGGCTAGAAGTCCAAAATCAAGCTGTCAGCAGGGCCATATTCCCTCTAAAGGATCTAGGGAAAGAATCCTTCCTTGCCACTTCTAGCTTTTGGTGGTTCCAGGTGTTCCTTGGCTTGCGGCAGCATAACTCCAATCTCTGCCTCCATCTTCATATGACTGTCCTCCATTTGTATCTGTTTCTCTGTGTCTCTTCTCTTTTAATAAGGACACCAGTCATATTGGATTAGGGCCCACTTTTCTCTAGTATGACCTCATGTTAACTAATTATACCTGCAAAGATGCTATTTCTAAATTAGGTTACATTCACAGGTGCCAGGGGTTAGCACTTCAACATATCTTTTGGGGGAACACAAATCAACCCATAATACTCACTAAATGAGAAGTCAGGAGGTAGGTGGTTCCTAGCTTAATACAATGGCTCACTGATGTCATCAGAGACCAAGACACTTCCGAATTCCACTCTGCCAATTTTCATGTGTTTTCAAGACTCCCCTCACGGCCACAGGATGTCAAAACAGTTCTACACACCGTCTCCACTGTGACAACCAGGTATTCTGAACACACCTATAAGGGTTGGGCCATTCATCCAAATAGAGCAGATAAGGTACAGATGCTCCCCTATGAGGAGTATCTGCTGACTCAAATCTCTCACTGAATAGTAATGGGAATTACCTGTTGGGTTCACTTGGTGGGGTCCTTCTCCTGACAAATTCTGATGAGGGCCCTTACTAAGAACTTTATAAAGGCCATGAAAGAATTCTTTGATAAAAAATGAGCAAAATAGTTCACTAGATAGTTTGTTGACCATGAATATGAAGTGGATCTAACTATAGCATTAAAGCCATTACTACGAGGCAGGCCTACCAGCATTAGTCTCGTCTAACCTACCAACCCACCTTCCTGGGGTATTGGTGAAGCCCTTCCCTAGGAGAAGGTGGTGTGTATCATGGGTCTTCACTGGGATTTCTTCTGCCCACTTCCTAGTTCTGAAACACTCACTGATCTACTTTTGCTTCCCACTCCGAGGCAGGTCAGATGGTTCTCTTGCTTGTATTAGACCTGATACTTCCACCCGGAGAGCACCAAGTCTCTGCCCACAACTGCTCACAGTCCCGCCATCTCCAGCTAACATCAATGTTTGTTTTATAGGTCTAAAAGCAGCCCTGTTCCTGCCTGCTTTATATATTGGGGTTCTGAGTATACTTTTGTTTGACAAAATGTGTTCTACTCCTTTAAAAAATGGGCTGATATCTGTTGGCTTAGGAAGCTCCTTGGGCTCAGGGCACCGCTCTTGCTCCTTCATATATTTTTACAACTATATTTCAAGAAATAAATGGTCTTTCCACTGGCTCTTGAGGGATAATTTTAATGATTTATTTGGGGGAAATATATGAAATGGAATATGGGCATTATGACTCTGGACATCTTGTATTTATAGAAGAGTCTCTTTAGCTTCTGTATAAAAAAAGGAAAAAAACACTTCTTCACTGAAGAGGTAGAAAAGAGTGGCAGAAAGGACGTGGGTTTTCCAGTCAAAAAGATGTGCATTCAAATATCAGCTCTGCCACTTATTAACTCTATGACCTTAGCAAACTATTGAGATCTGAGTCTCCGTTTCCTCATGTATAAAATAAGAATAATAATCATTCCTGCAATATAGTGCTATTATGAGGATTAAGTTAGTTCATTTATTAAAGCACGAGGCACAATACTTAATACCACTAATAACTATTTAATAACTATCGAGCCCTTACTATGTGCTGGGCACTAAGTCTGTGGTTCATGACGGGGAATTTGTTAAAAATGCAAATTCTCCATCAAGCCACATCCCAAAACTACTGAATCAGAAATTCTTGGGGTGTGGCCCAGCATTGTGTTTTAACAAGCCCTCCTGGTGATCTTGATGCACACAAAAATGTAAAAACCACTGGTGTAGGTGTTTAAGAAATGGAAAATATGATTATCACATCCACATTACACTACAGCTAAGAATTTGTGCCCAAACAAATGAGAACGTGCCTTCTTCCATTTTGCATGATGACATCCCAAAGTCTTCACCGACTTAATCACGTATGACACCAGTGGCTCTCAAAACCTACTCCTTACAAGGAGATGGAAGCCAGGGGACTTGAGAAAGCCAAATATCTCACCTCCTCCTCCCTCCCAGGCCCTCGCTTCTTCCCCCAGCTGGTCTGCATCCAGTCTATGTCAAGCCATTTGTGAAATATCCGCTGAGAACTCAGCCACCCCAGAACTAATGAATAGGTCCTCCTTAGCCAACCCCAGCACCTCGGACCCATATTGCATTGACTTGTCATTAGGTGTGCCCATCGGCCCCCCTGATAAAATATGAACTCTTCGAGGGCAGGAGCCATGTCTTAATCATTTCTGTATCCCCAGTACCTGGTACACATAATAGACACCTAATAAATGGGTGGCAAATGAATGAAGTGTTGCCCCCAAGTCAGAGGGGCGTTTTTCCTGGAGCATTCAGGTGTTAGGCATGCTCTAGCAGCCAATATATTTCTAGTCCTGGTGACAAGTAGGCAAGGGGATTGCCGAGAGACCTGTGATATGTTACCTGAACCATGCCTCATCCATCCATCCATTGGTTCGGTTCAGTGCCACAAGTAAGCCATGTGATGGTCTTACCACACGTCAGAACCACATTAGGAAAAGCCTAGAAAAACAAGCTGCAAGTATCCCTTTCCTTTCTCTGTAGTAATTTGTTTCCCCAGTTGCAAGCAAGGTTGAAATGAGCTCTGTCTGCTGACAACTTGGGTAGAATAATTTTTCCGTTTCATGAATTGTGAGCAGTGGAGGACTGAATTCTGCTCTCAGCTATAGAAAATGAACAAAGCATTCCATGGGATTGGTAGGAATTGAGCACCGGCTTAGCTGAGGGAGAATTTGGCTCTGCTCTGGGGCTTTCTCTGTATATGTGCCTGCCTTCCTGGTCCTTTCACACTGGGTAGGTACAGAAGGCCATCCTGCTCCCCACTCTTTCCCCCACTCATTACCACCTATGCTGGAAGCCATTCCTCTAGCCCACTTAGAAGAACCAGATAAAATACAGATTTCTTCTTTGACACATGAATTTATGGAACCTTCCTATGTCTCCTCATTGCAATGTTCCTACCTGCTGTGGTCATATTCAACTTTATTGAAAAGCAGCAGGAAATTCATCCTCCTCTAGAAAACTCTGATAGTTAAATTCAGACGGTAAGAGGAAAGCTATCCTAAAAAAAAAAATGAAAGTGTGGATAGTACGTGTTGGACTATGGTGAGGGATTCCCATATCAAGAAGAGTAGGCACCCTCCAAGAGTTGGAGGAAGAAGAATTGGTGTAGAAGGGATGAGTTAAGGCATGTGCTGAAGTGACCCTGAGATCTGGCTTATAAGGGAATGGTGACCACATCTAATTATCAAGGAAAAAAACCTATTGCTGTTGAGTTGATTCCGACTCATAGTGACCCTGTAGGCCAGAGTAGAACTGCCCCACAGAGTTTGCAAGGAGCAGCTGGTGGATTCGAACTGCCAGCCTTTTGGACTAGGATGTATCCTCTAAACTCAAATATTCCCTATAAAACTGCCACCTAGCTCTATTGTTTCACATCCTGGCTGAAGGGAGAAGCTGTGGATAGAAGGGAATGGTCTGCAAGGCCTCTAGAAAGAGAGTGGTCAGAGACAGGGACTTTGTCAGGATCCTCCGTGCAGTCCCAGTGTGTAAGTTTCCTAGGGCCACTATAAAAAGGACTGAAAAGCAGAAGGCTTATAAGAACAGGAATTTATTGTCCCACAGTTCTGGAAGCTGGAAGTTTAAAATCAGGCTATCACCAGGGCCACGTTCTCTCCGTCTGCTCTAGAGAAGACCTTCCTTATCTCTTCCAGCTGCTGGTAATCCCAGGCATTTCCTGGCATTCCCTGGCTTGTAAGCACATCTTCACATGGCCACCCTCTCCCCTGTGTGTCTCTCTGTGTCTCTACTCCCTTTTTATAAGGGCAGCACTACAGATTGTATTAGGACCCACTCTACTCTGTTATGACCTCATGTTAGCTTAACTGATAACATCTGCAAAAGACCCTATTTCCAAACAAGGTCATGTTCCCAGATACTAGGGGTTAGGACCTCGATATATCTTTTGGGGCAACACAGTTTAATCCGTAACACCAAAGAAAAAGATACTATGACCAGCTGACATGATATTTTATCTACAAGGCAGGCTTATCCCCATAATGGAGATGGCTCCTTGATGCTGGCCATTAGAATAATTCAGCTACATTCCTTTGCTTCAACTCTGTGCTTCCCAGGCAATGTTCTGTTAAGATTGTGACTTCTCAAAAAAGACTCCTATGTGTGGAGGCTGTGCTGCCCAGCACTCATGAGTTTACATAAAGTCCACTTGGTTTTCCTGTTTCTCACTATTGGAAGTATCTTATGCGTCTTGAGAGTTTGGGTGGTGTGAGCCAGTCCTTCTGGTTGCTCATCTCTGCACACGTCATCAAGGTCATCAAGTTCCTGGGACAAGAAAGGAGAGAACCACACTCTGAACATGGTCCTGCCAACGTCCTAGGTGAAAAGGCTCTTGAACAACTGTAGGAAGGTGATTTTTTTTCCCTATCCCTCTTTAGAAGGTCAGTGTTAAAATTAAGTAACAGTTATAGTAATTTTTTAAATCTTACCAAGGTGATATTATTAAAATATTGTAAGCAATCCTTTAATGTGATTGTCCCAAAAATATTTCTAATTTTTGTTCATTATATATTTTTAAAAAGGATTAAAATTGCCTAGTGATAGAAAATGAAAACTCACCAGGCTATACACTCCGACCTTAAAAATGTCTATAATGTAGCACCGTAAAATATAATTAGAAATCCATTTCAACATCACATTACAGATCTATGACTTAAAGGTAATTTCTGTCATTTGAATATGATGGTGAGCTGATGGCTAAATTGAATTCTTAAGATAAAAACAATTCCTCCATGCATTAGGAGTTATTACTTTAATTGAATAATATCTGGATCGTGCCAATGGTGGTAATGTTAATGTTATTGCCTATTATCTTGGTGATGTCCATTCCACTGTTTCCACAGAAAATGTAGCCCATTAAATAGACAGAAGGATTAAAATAGAAAAAAGCTCTGAGCTTTTCATGGCTCATTATGCTAAGGTCAGGATAAAGGAATGATCTGGACCTTGAAATGTGACAGAGGACCAGCCTAGGCTAAATGCTCGAGAAAAATTCTGAGAGAAGCCATTTCAGCCATAGCAGAATGCGTTGAGTTTCTTCGACAGCAAGTCTTTCTGAAAATTAACATTCATTTATTCACTCATTCATTCATTCAACCAACATATTTTGTGCAGCATTAGGAAATTATATATGGTCTTAGACCATGAAGAAACAAAGATGATTTAGTCAAGGAGGGAGGGTCAAGGAGTATTGGGAACCAAATATATGTCAGACATTACACCGGGAGCTTCCAGATAATATCTGATTTATCCTTTACTACAACCCAGAAAGTAGGTAAAGTTTTTATATCTATTTAATACATGAAGAAACTGAGGGTCAGACAGATGAAATGACTTGCCCTAGACCTCACAGATAGGAAGGAAAAGAGAATTCAAACTAGGCCTATCTTATTGCAAGGCTTAGCACTTAACAATAACAACAGGGCTGTTTCTGCTACACTTGGAATTCGGACTTAGAATATAAGCACGTTTTTTAAAGTGTGACTAATGGTACACCCGATACACAGTAATATGGAACAAGGCAGCCACTGTGGCAAAAGCCAGATCCCTACTGGGTAGACATTTTGGGGCCATGGGTAATGTCTGGGTGATCCTCATATGTCCTTCAAAGCTCCTTTTCTTAATCCCATCACACAGTTCTTCCTCTACCGCCTCCTTACCAAAAACCTCGTCCCCTTCATAGACCTCTCAAATGAAGGGCATTCATTCTCCCACACCCCACATAATTCAGGGCAAGAGGAAGAGACAAGCTCTACCTCATTTCTGTCACCTCCTCACAGTTCATTTCAGAAAATCCCGGCTCCTGTGAGGCTCCAAACACCGAGCTATACTACCCCTGTCCTCCTAGTCAGTCACCTACCAGCCTTCTGGTCACTCCTAGACTTCAGTGAAGACTTTGGTCGTGGGATTACTGTGTTCTTCTCCAACGCAAGTCAATGGCTCTTACTGGGATTAGAACCTCTTTCAACTGCTATGGATACTGGAGTCGTGTGGGTGCTATAAGAGGTTCTATTGCCCCATGAAGCCAATCAGGAGCTCAATGGCAGGTGATACAATGGCCTAAGCCCAAATTAAAGAAGTAAGTTTGATAAAGCTTCACTTACATGCAAAAAACATTTTCAAACCACATGTTTTCTCCCATTATGACATTTCATAATCTCCTCCTTGATTTGTCTCATCATTGTAACCCAGATCTCATCAAACTGTGACAGCTGACAGAGGCATTACACGAAGAGAGAGGGGACCTGTTTAAGAACTCTGTGTCGTCATAGGTTGCACCTTATCATCTTCTTCTTGAGGGGTCCTCCTACCCTCAGACACAAGACGAAGATTCCCATATGTTCTTCTACTGGCCAGAACCACCTCAAGAACTTTTTAAACTACAGACTCCTGTGCCCCACCCTGAGATCCTAACTCAGTGGATCTGGGGTGGGATCTGAACATCAGTAAATTTTAAAAGGCAATTCTGAAGTCTAACCAGTTTGGGAAACATTGACATACAGTCCCTGCCCAGGAATCTGGATGCTCCCTACATCTCGACACCAAGTGAGTGCCTTGAGTCCTCCCTCCTACCTCCTTGCCTCTGCCTTACCCTCCCACATCCCCGATCTACGATCTACTCCCTTACCTCCCTACTTTCCTACCCCTGCCCCACCCTCACCCCGTAATAGACCCTGGACATATGTTCTCTTTCTTCTGCCTTCTGTTCTTTGCCTCTCAAAAATTTCCAAAGCCAGATGCCCTGCCGTTAGACCTTATCTGGGTCAAAACAACAAAATAGCTGAGTGACAAGAATTAAACATAACAAAACAAAACAAACAAAAAAAGATTGATGAGTCAAGGTCCTTTCTACAATACTCAGGATCTACAGTTAGTTATAAATGCTGGGCCCTTTCATCTGGCTCCAGTCTGGTAAGGGATCTAGTGAAGAATTCTTTCTGGGCTTCATTTTCCTTAAGTCTCTGAGCCACTTCTGGTGGGAACTTTATAAGCAAATCAAGCTTTGATCCATTGAAGCCTATTTGAAGGCTCCAGAGACACCATTCATTTATTAAGTAAACATTTGTTTGATGCCTTCCTTGTGCTGGACAGTGGGGAAGGGGATATAAAGATGAGTGAGACAGAGTTCTTCCCTTTGAGGCACTCACCGCAGGGGTGGGAGCTGTGATAAATGATACATTAGAGGATAACAGCAGTGAGGGAGGTCATACAACCAAGGTCAACATTGGGTACCTCAGGAGCACGGTCAGGAGAGACAGCTACATTAAACCAAGTAATCAGGAAAGTTTGAACTGTATTCTAAAGGACAAGTAGGCATTATCTAGGTGAGAAAGGGTTAAAAAGCACTTCAGGGAGATGGTGGCTTGTGCAAAGGTACAGAGGTAGAAAAAGCATGACTGGGTCAAAAAACTGCAAGTAGTTCAGTAGTGAGGCAGGGAACCCTAATGGATGCACTTTGATATCAGAGAACCCTGGGCTCAGATTCTGATGTCTTTGCCTATTAGTCACATGCACTTGAGTGAATTGTTCGACTTCTCTGAGCCTCAGCTTCCTCATTCATTGTTGTTGCCAGCTGACTTTGAGTCACCTCCTACTCATGGTGACCCCATGCATGGCAGAACAAAACGTTGCTCGGTCCTGCACCATCTTCAGGATCATTTGTATGTTTGAGTCCATTGTTGTGGCTATTGTGTTAGTTCATCTCATTGAGGGTTTCCCTAGTTTTCACTGACCCTCTCCTTTACCAACCATGGTGCCTTTTTCTAGAATTTGTTCTCTCCTGATGCCATGTCCAAATAAGCAAGCTGAAGTTTCGCCATCCTTGCTTCAGAGGAGCATTCTGGTTTTATTTCTTCTAAAAATATATATATATTTTTTTATTCTCCTCCAACACCACAGTTTGAATGCATCAATTCTTCTGTCTTCCATTTTCACCACAGGACTATTAGAATGCAGATGAGATCACAGAGGTAAAGTGCTCAGTAGAGTACCTAGCACATTGGCCACATCCAATAGCTGGTTTGACCTTGAGGATGAAGATGAGGCTGGAATGAAGGATACACTTAATGAAGGAGTGAAGTGTGAGGGATATGAGGCTGGAAAAGTAGGCAAGGCCAGAGGGCGAACCCTTGTATGTCATGCTAAAAAAACTGGACTGTAGCCCTAAAGCCAAAAGAAGAATTTCAAAAAGTATAGTGACCTGGTTAAACGTATGCTTTAGAAGATCCTTTTGATGGACTGGAGGGCAGAAGAGTAAAACTGAAGACAAGAACCCAGTCAAGAGACTCTTGCACTAATATAAAGACATGATGAAGGCTTGACCTAGCACAAGATGGTAGGGATGGAGGGGCCTGGACCCTCCAGAGGGAGGTTGCTGGAAGTTGTTTACCTACGATTTCTCAGACTTTTAGATGTTAGCTTTTCTAAGGCAAGTCTACTCACACACAGCAGGACCTAACTGCATGTAGGAACATAGAATCGAGGCTTTTATTATAATTGGAATTAAGCTGCCTTGGTGATTCCATAAATGTCACACTCAGGCACACTGAAGTGTCTTTTTTTTTTTTTTTTGGCTTAAAATGTTAAATGTAAGGGTGGTATCTGTGGGTGGTGGGATTACAGGTTGTTCTTATATCATTCTTTTTGCCTACCTCTATTTTCTAAATGTTTTACAATGAACACATATTATTTTTGTAATGAAGGAAAAAACTCTTCATAACAATTAAAAAAAAAAAAGAAAAACTACACACGGTTTCGATCAAAACGGCGATCCTTTTCTTACTACCTGAGTAAGGAAATGCACAGTTGACTCACAGATGGGGGAAAAAACAGTGTTGATAGGATCCAACTTCAAACCTCTAAGCTGTTTATTTTCTTCCTTTTGCTTTGGGAGATTGTGCTGTGCCCATGAAGACAGACCAGAGGCTTGTGAACAGTCTTGAGTGTGAAAAATAATCGTTGTTTTTATTGTTATAGCTTCAAGTATGGATGATTTCTATGATTTACACTTTGGGAAACTTCAGGTGCAGGAAAATTGCTAAATAGCTAGAGATGATTGGATTATCGATAGTCCGTTTTTAAAGAAAACAACACATCTCGTCAGAGAGAAGCCCATGTGACAATAATGTCACCACGATCAATCTGAGTTGTAAAATTAAGGAATTGCAGGTGGACCCTGGGTTAAGTATAGTGAACTTCAGAGAGAAATACAGACAAAGGTCTAACAACTGAGATGTTCAGCACCATCGTCCAAAACACCACACTTAAATCAAATATTGGGAGCCTCTTGGATATATATTTTATGCTCCCTTGGGCTGTCTTTCTAAGAGGAGGCATCTGGATTATGATCTTCAATCTTGGTTAAAAAGAAATAGTAATAATAACAATAGGTTGCATAGTTTTAAGGTTCACAAAATGTTCTAACATGCATATCGCCTCATTGAATCCTCACAACAACTCTATGAGTTAACTCTAGTCCTATTTTAGAGATGAAGAAAGTGAGGCTCAGAGAAGTTGACTGACTGGCCCCAGGTCACACACTAGAAAGTGGACAAACTGGATTCAAAATGAGCCCTTCAGACTCAAAGGGCTACACTCCTTCCACTCCTCCCTTGTAACTAACAGTCTTATGATTTCATTTTCACTAGGCTCACTAATTAAAAGAGCAAGTTGGACCCATAGGGAAAGTATTTGTCTCCTATTGCTGTTATAACAAGTTACCACAAGCTTGGTGGCTTAAAACAACACAAACTTGTTCTCTTACAGCTCTGGAGGCCAGAAGTCCAAAATGAGTCGTATAGGGTTGTCAAGGTGTCAGCAGGGTTGAAGGCCCCAAGGGAGAATCTGTGCCTTGCCTCCTCCAGCTTCTGGTGGCTACAGCATTCCTTGGCTTGTGGCCACATCACTCCAATCTCTGCTTTTGCAATCACATGGCCTTCTCTTTTTCTGTAGTCTAATTGCATTTTATTGCAATGTATAATCCAGAATCATCTCCCCATCTCAAGATCCTTAACTGAATCACCTTTGCAAAGTGCTGTTTGCCGTGTAAGATAACATTCACAGGTTCCAGGGACTAGGACCTGGACATCTTTGGGGGCCATTATTCAGCCACCACAGGAATATTTTTTTCGTTTATTAAGGGGAGACCTGGAATTTTAAATTCCCTGAATTGCTCTTCATACTTTTCTATTTTTAACCTTTCACTTTTGTGTGTCTTGGGGCTTTAGTATTTGTTTTAGTTGCTTGCTAGCTTTTAAGCAAAATTAACACTGACTCCCTGTTGGAAGTAACTTACCTAAGCCCGCATCCCTCTGCTGTCTGTCAGGGATGGATGCAGACAGCTGGGTATTCCAGGCCAGGCTTGGAAAGGGCTTACAAACAGGTGCATTCTTTACTGTTAGGCCTCACCTGTCTGCCTCCTTTACTGAGCACTTCTTATGTGTCAGAAGTCCCTGGGTGGTCCAAGTGGTTAAATCACTCAGCCGATAATCAAAATGTTGGAGGTTCAAGTCCACCCAGAGCTGCCTCGAAAGAAAGGCCTGGCAATCTGCTTCTGAACAAATCAGCCCTTGACAGCCCTATGGATCACAGTTCTACTCTGACACACGTGGGGTGGCCATGAGTCAGAGCCGATTCGATAGCAACTGGTAGTGGTACTATGTGTCTGGTACTGTGCAAGCATTTCGCACTCAATTATAGCTCAATTAGATCTCACAACAAGCCTGGAGAACAGATACCACCGTATCCATTTTACAGATGAGAAAATTGAGTCTTAAAGAGTTAAGTAACATGCCTAAAGTTACCCAGTTAAGCGACAGAGTCAAGATTTGAACCTAATTCTGTCAGCATACAGAACTCAAACCCTCAACACCATGCTATTGTTAAATAAGGGGGCAGGCCTGGATAACTCCCAACCTTGAGTAATGCATGGACCCCTTTTAAAGGGCATGTACAAGCTCACAAGCCCCTAGGGTTGAGTTATAATTATTTTTATCACCATGTTATTTAAATATGTGCAAAGATAAAACCAGATATTAACTCCTTATGCTTATAGCTCTCATAAGACTATAAAAGCAAAATAATGATAATAATAACACAAACAAAACTACAAACCCTTTAAAATGCTAATTAGAGCATTGATTTAATGGGGCGGTGATGCTGTTTGCTGAAATTGAGCGGCTGCTCACAACCTAGAGCAATGCTTGCTGCCCTGGCTTGCTCCTTCAGCGTCTGATGTGCCAGTACACCAGGATCCTTTTGGCTAACTCATTTCTCTCATCACTCCCCAAACCACTGATGGCTTATTCTTCACATGGCAACATACGTATCATTTGGGCTTTACCTAGTGAGACAGTGTCATTTATTTGTTAACTCTGCCTTGCTTTTCTTCGGTAGCTGTTGCAGTTGGTAGGCTCTCCAGGGAAGCCGACTCTGAGTCAAGATTGTTGTTAATTGTGGTGAAGTCAATTCCAGCTCATGGCGACCCCATGTGTACAGAGTAGAACTGCTCCATAGGGTTTTCAAGGCTGTGACCTTTCAGAGCAGATCACCAGGCCTGTCTTCCAAAGTGTGCCTGGGTGGGTTTGAACCATCAATCTTTCAGCAAGTTCAAGCATTTAACTTTTATGCCACCCAGGGACTCCTGAGTCAAGATTAACAGACAGGACGTTATCAGGGAATGCTCTGGGGATCCAAACCTGTGAAAGGAGAGGGTGGCTCTGAAGGAGAAAAGACCTGGCAATCTGCTCCCGTCAAGATTACAGCCTAGAAAACCCTGTGGGGGCAGTTCTGCTCTGTCACATAGGGTCACTATGAGTCGCAGTCGATTTAACAGCACACAACAACAAAAACAACATCAAAATAAAGATGTAAAATGTTTAAATTCCAATAGAGAACTAAGAAGACCCTAAGAATGTGTTCTCAGATGCTCAGGGTTCTCAGTGCATACTTTGAGAAAAAGAACGTTCGGAGGCTTCAGCTTTACTTACTTCTGTTGGGAATTGCTTGTATAAACCTGTATTCATTCCATGGCATGAAAATCGGAAAGTTTTATGAATGGTGGCAGTAATAACAATTTTCAGGTCCTCTCGTAATTCACTTGTAACACGTGGGAATAAAAGCTTTCATGTATTGAACATGCATTCAATATATTTTATCAAGCATCTAAGTGAACAAATAATCTCAATGCAACATGACGGAAATCATGGAAGAGGATAATCTCAGAGTCTGGGGCGCCAAGAAGACATTTTAGAAGAGGAGTTGCTTGAGGGAATAGGAAATGAGGGAATTCCGGCAAAGACATGAGTCTTCAGACAGCTTGGGCATGACAGCTAATGCAGGCTGTTATTGTTAGGTGCTGTGGAATTGGTTCCAACTCATAGCAAGCACAGAACAAAACACTGCCTGGTCCTGTGCCATCCTTACAGTCGTTGTTATGTTTGAGCCTGTTGTTACAGCTGCTGGTCAGTCCATCTTGTTGAGGGTCTTCTTCTTTTCCACTGACCCTATACTTTACCAAGCATGATGTCCTTCTCCATAGACTGATCCCTTCTGACAACATGTCAAATTATGTAAGATGCAGTCTTGCCACCCTTGCTTCTAAGGAGCATTCTGGTTGTATTTATTCTAAAACAGATTTGTTCGTTCTTTTGGCAGTCCGTGGAATATTCAATATTCATCACCAACGCCACAATTCAAAGGCGTCAGTTCTTCTTCAGTCTTCCTTATTCTGTGTCCAGCTTTCACATGCACATGATGCGATTGAAAATACAATGGCTTGGGTCAGGCGCACCTTAGTCTTCAGGGTGACATCTTTGCTTTTCAACAAAATAATGCAGGCTAGTCACTGGAAAGTAGGCTGGGCAGGAGTGGGTGATTGCAATGAAAGAAAGGGGGTGGAGAGTCTGTGAGTGGTGAAAACTGCTGACACATTCAGCAGCTAACTGAAAGGTTGGAGGATCAAGTCCACCTAGAGGTACATCGGAAGAAGGGTCTAGTGAGATCTACTTCTGAAAAATCAGCCATCGGAAACCATGGAGCACAGTTCTACTCTGACACACATGGGATCGCCATGAGTCAGAGTCCACTAGACAGCAGCTGGCTTAAATCAGAGCTACCCTCTTTGTTCCCTTACTATTCTCTTGGCTCTTTACTTTACTTACATCACACATAATCCTCAAGTACTATTATTAACCCACTAGAGGACATACTCAACAAGGTCAGGGACAGCGTGCATCTTGTGTGCCCAGCACAGCATCTCTCCCCTAGAAGAATCTCAATAAAGATGTGTTTCACAGATAACGTATCAGGCTCAGAAAGGATAAGCAACTTCTCCAAACGTGCACAGCACGTTAGTGGCAGAGCCAAGATTTGAACTTTGGTCTCCCTTATTCCACCACACTGCTCTTTCACTACTGTCCCATGATGCCTCAAAAATCACTAGAGGAGTTTTCACAGTCCGGGAACTTTCTGTTGCCATAGGAAGCCTGGAAGATGCCACCCTGTGTGTGTGTGGTCTTAAATTCCTAGTCGAGGAATCCCCTTAGCTGTCAGCCAGCAACACAAAATTTCTTCTATCATCTCAAGTCTCTTGCAAACCTCTATGAATATGTGGGGGTCTCACGAATGAAAAGGATTAAGCTTTCACAGCTTATCAGAGCTGTCGCTTTGCATTTAAATAGCACAATTTAAGAAAGCAGCATTCCTGGGAACCTTATTTGATACTGAAGTGCTGAATACCTTAAGGCACACTTACCTCTTCACCATCTAGGTCATTTGGAGCTTCATTACTTAATAATTTGAAAGCTTTTTGTGGAAACCAGTGGATAAAGAGAGATGATGAAGCAAAATGTTATTATATTTAAGGACCCAGCAAAACAGGCTACAGTACATATAATACCTGGGTCAGAAGCCTCTTAGGGGGGAAGGAGAGGAGAGGAAGCACGTGGTGTGCAAATGAATTCTCATTTCTTTTGAACTGCTTTTATTTTAAAGATACTCCTTGCCTAACAAAGGCTTTACCATTGTCAGGAAGGGAATCCATGAGCTGTCTTATCAATTCTACCCCTGCAATGGCTCTTCAGACCCTTCTCCCCACTCTTCATCCACTTACTTGGCTTGGAGCCCATCAGCGCTAGACAGGCCATTACAAGATACATATGTGTGTTTGTCCTACAGCCCTCCTGTCTCAGTCTCCTAGTGCTGCTGTAACAGAAATACCACAAGCTGGTAGTTTTAAAGAACACAAATTTATTCTCTCAGTTAAGAGGCTAGAAGTCTGAATTTGGGGTGTGGCTCTAGGGGGACGTCAGTAGTTCCTTGTCAATAGTTCCAGGAGTTTCTTGGCGTTCCTTGGGGTCTCTGTTCCCCATTTTTGTGTCTCTGTGTCTATTCTGTTCTTTTTGTAACTCAAAAGTGATTAGATTTAGGACCCACCGTACTCTGGTATGACCTCATTAACATAATATAAGAAGGCCCCTACTTCCAACAGGGTCACTTTATAGGTACAGTGATTAGAATTTCAACACATGTTTTGGGGGGACAGGATTCAATCCATAATATTCTCCACAAGCAGTGGCAGCCTCGGCTGAGCCCTGATCACACATTTGCTGTTATTGTTGTTAGGTGCTGTCCAGTCAGTTCTGATTCATAGTGACCCTACGTACAACAGAACAAAACACTGCCCAGTTCTGCACCATCCTCATAATCGTTGTTATGCTTGAGCTCATTGTTGCAGCCACTGTGTCAATCCATCTCACTGAGGGTCTTCCTTTTTTTTTTTTTTTGCTGACCCTCTACTTTATCAAATATGATGTACTTCTTCAAGGACTAGACCCTCCTGATAACATGTCCAAAGTACATGAGTCGAGGTCTTCCTTGCTTCTAAGGAGCATTCTGGCTGTAGTTCTTCCAAGACGGATTTGTTCATTCTTCTGGCAGGCCATGGTATAATCAATATTCTTTGCCAAGAGCAGTGCCTACCTCAAAAGCCTTTCTTTCTACCCAGTTGAGAAAACCACAGGAAACAGCCTTGGACATGACCTTTTCTTTTTGCTTTCCTTTTTCTCTTAATGGCAATGTCTTCACATGGTTCAAAATTCAAAGGAACTATATGGTTATAGTCTCGTCCTTTACTTTGCTTCCCTGTTACCCAGTTTCCCTCCCCTCTGGCAACCCATATTTGTCAAGTTCTTATGTGTCCTTTATGTAACTACACACACACACACACACACACACACACACACACGTTCTTTACACTTACCATTTCTTTGCATCCATTATACAAACTGTTTGCACCTTGCTTTTAAATTTAATATATCTTAGATACAATCTTATTTGTGATATGGCTCTTTTAAGGGAAAAACCCAAAACCCTATGTTGTTGTTATTAGTTGCTGTCAAATTGATTATGACCACATGGCAATTAAAAAAGAAACAAAAGGATATACATCTATGTGTATGTGTGTGTGTATGTGTGTCTGTGTCTGTGGATATGTGTGGATACGCGTAGATGTATGTATATGTAAGTTATGATCTCAACTATGTGAAAAAGATACACAAATGAAGATAGCCGTTGGTGATAGCTGCTATGTAAGAACAGTGGGATGGTGGGGATTTCCTTTTTGCTTTACTCTCTCTCTCAAACTCCCTGTAATATGGTTATGTTATTTTTTTAATAAATTTGAAAGACTTTAGTATATAAGGTGTATTTTCATATTAGTACAGTTCTTTCCTGGCCCTTTTCACATGCATTACCACCTAGATCTTGTAACATTTAAGAACCTTGGTGGGAGAAGCCTTCACCCCTCACTCTATTCAAAATTGTGACACCGTTTCCAATATCTCTCCCCCTGCCTGTCCCTCTCACCCTTCTCTGCCTTATTTTCCCCAGAAAATGAAGCCACATTTTGTAACTGTTCATTTGTTTGTGTTTGCTCCTCCAATGAAAGCTCATGAGGAAAGGATTGTTGTCTCTTTTGTTCAGGCCTGAATCTCCAGCTCCTTAGAGTGTTGCCTGGTACAGAGTAGGTGATCAATAAGTACTTGCAATGCCCGTAACCACAAGGTCTGTAGCTACGATACTCTGCCTTCCTCTTCTGTCCTTTGCAAGAACTGGAAGACCACCTGCCATCTTGGGTCTGGGTCTCATCTCTTCAGGGACTTCACTCCTGTGAGTGCTCCTTTTTGCTCCTGCAGCATCGGCTTCTCCTTTGGTATTGGACGATACCTTTCAACATGCTCTAATATCACTCATATTTTACAAAATTGTCACGTGCCATTCCTGCTACTGCTGTCTTTCTGGACTCCTTTTCCCAGCAAACTCCTCACAGAGAGGTTTCTGGGCTCAGGAGCCCCACTTCACCTTCTTGTCTTCCCTTAACCCACTTCATTTGGGTTTTTGGCAGTCGCCAACTGGGGGCAGTGTCAGCCGCACTGAGCAAGTAGTGGTGATGGCAGCATGGCAAGGCAGTGAGGCAATAGGGGCAGTGGGGGAGCAGTGGGCAGTGGGGAGGGGGTCGGGGCAGCAGTGGGGGCAGCATGGGGGCAGCACAAGGGCTCTGAGGAGGCCCCAGGGCAGGTCCTGGTATCCTCCTACCTCAGCAGCCACTCCCTCTTAGTTCTTCCTCATCCTCTTGCCTCTCTCTACTAACTCCCCCTATATGCTAATGAAGAGCCCTGGTGGCACAGTGGTTAAAGTGATTGACTGCTAACCAAAAGGTTGGCAGTTCAAAACCACCATCTGCTCCAAGGGAGAAAGATGTGGCAGCCTGCTTCCATAGAGATTTACAGCCTTGGAAACCCTATGGGATGGCTATGAGTCAGAATCGACTGAATGGCAGTGGATTTTTGGTTATATGCTGATGACTTCCAAATTTGTATCACCAGTGTGAACTTCTCCCTTGAACTCCAGACTTATATATGCAACTGCCTCCATGATACCTCCCTTGGAGTCATCCATAACCCCCTCTTTGTTTTACAGCCCACATCCAATCCATCAGCAAATCCTGTTGATTCTACCTTTTGATGTAGATCTTGCATCTAACCTGTTCTCACCACTGCCATTGCTGTCCTCTGGGCCAGTGTCACCTAGGTACTGCAGTAGCCTCTAACCAACCTCCCTGCATCTGCCTTGCCCTCCCATAGTCATGTTACTCTCCACACAGCAGCCAGAAGAGTCCTCTAAAATGCAAATCAGGTCGTGTCACTCTTCTGCTCATAAACCTTTCAGTAGTGTCCCATCGCATTTAGAGCAAGAGCACCCCTGGGAAGCAGAGAAGGCCAGAAGCTTCCTCTGGTTTTTCATTAATTAATTGTTTAATTACCTCATTCATTATTCATCCTTTAAACATTTTCTGAATACCTCCCACAAGCCAGGCTGGTGCTGGGAATACAAAGAGGCCACAACCCAGCCCCTGCTCAAAGGTGACTTCCAGGAGGGGACCTCAGAATGGAAGGTGGGGATGGAGAGACAGGAAGAGGGGCAAGAGGTATTGAATGCTGTGCCTTTAAGACCACCAGAAGTGCTGCTGTGAGGGACAACCGGATTCCTTTGAAAAGGGGCATCACTTTACAGGTAGAGCTGGCCTAGCTCATCCTCCCCCGGCTCTGGGCTTGGCTACCTTGCAGCTTCTGCCCGTTTGAAAGCAGTCCACTGCCCCTGCTTATCATGTTCACTTCTGCTTGGATTTGGTGTCACCTGCAAGGGGTCCCAGAGCGGTGCAAACTGTAACACGCTCGGCTGCTAACCAAAAGGTTGGAGATTTGAGTCCACCCAGAGGTGCCTCAGAAGAAAGGGAAGGAAAAAAAAAAAAAAAAAAAAAGCAGTTACTGTCGAGTTGATTTGGACTCATGGCAATCACATGTGTTACAGAGTAGGCCTGCTTCATGTGATTTTCTTGGCTGTCATCTCTACAGGAGAAGGTCACCAGACCTTTCTTCGATGGTGCCACTGTGTAGATTCAAACACTAAGCTCTGGATTAGTAGGTGAGCAAAAGCCATCTGCACTACCTAGACCTGAACAAGCAGCCTTTGAAAATCCTATGGAGCACAATTTTACTCTGGCACGTATGGGGTCTCCATCGAGTTGCCATTGAGTCAGAGCCGACTTGATGGCAACTAGTTGGTTTACATGATGTTAGAATCTGGCCTGGCCTGGCCCCCTTTTTACGTCTTTGCTCTGGCCTTGGTGCTAACGTTTTCCAAGTTGTTGGACATAGGGTAGAAGGTAGGGAGGCCAGCCTGGGGAAGATCATGTCGTGAGGGGCTGGTGGGATGGGAGAGACAGACACAGCCCCTCCATTCTTCAGCTCCCTTTGCCCTGCTCGCCTGTGTAAGAGAACAGGGGGGTCGTCATGAGCATCATAAAGGACACAATAAAAATCCAGAATATGAGGCTAAACCCAGGATTGGCACTTCCATAGGACAAGCTAAATCAATGTGTGGCCAGTGCAGACACACAGATAAATGTCCCTTGCTCTCATTGGGGTGGTGCCTGTCCTCAGAGTGCTCAAGGAGACAGACGTGGGTGGACGGGCAGTGGGGTGGACCCAGGGCAGTTCTGACGGGCCCTTCCTCTGCAGCTCCGGAAATGCCGTGCACTTCCACAAACTCATCTCAAGAGAAAATTGTTATCTACAGGCATTATGCAATTTTCTCATCAGAATTACAGGCTGTGTTTGAAAAGAAATAAAAAGAAATTGAATTTGAAATGCTTCTGTGCAGCCACATCATCTCCTTGTGGATCTGTTAATGGGCTTCAGACACATTCTCTGGCTTTGAAATAGCTGATCAGACAGCAACTTGTGGTGTCAGCTGCTTTATGGAGGACAACACATGGCATGAGCATTTGTACACAGCCAGGCCCAGTCACTGTGGTGCCCAAGTGATACAGACTCAGAAACCGTGCGGTCTAAAGTCACCATGTGTCCCATCCCCTGCCCCTCCTTATACTGCCCGGCAGAGTAGCAGAGTCCTACAGATGGCACTTTCCACTTGCTCTTCCTATGTTCCCAGGACAACACCCAGGTCCGTTAGGATCACCTCTCCCAGCAAGAGCTCCATCCTAGGCCAGCACAGTGCTGGTGGATTGGGGCTCAGAGGACACTGGCCCTTTCCTCATCCCAGCCTTTCATTCACTCACCAAATATTTATTGAGCACCCACTGTGTTCCAATCACTGTTCTAATTGTCTGTCTTGTTCACTGATAGCACGGCAGTGAACAAAGCAGACAAAAACCTTGCCCTCCCCAAAAGAATTGAAAGCAGGAACACAAAGAAACATGCACCCCAGTGCTCATTGCAGCACTATTCACAATAGCCAAAAGATGGACACAACCTAAGTGTCCATCAACAGATGAGTGGATAAAGAAAATACGGTGCATACATACGATGGAATATTACTCTGCCATTAAGAGTACTGAAGTCCTGATACATGCTACAACACGGACGAACCTTGAAAACATTTTGTTGAGTGAGGTAAGTCAATCGCAGGAGAACAAATATTATATGAGCCCACTTAGATGAAATATTTAGAATAGCCAAATGTATAGAGACCAAAGTTTATTGGTAGTTACCAGGGGTGGGGCAGGGGAGGGAGTCATTGCTTAGGGGGCACTGAGCTTCTGTTAAGGGAGATGGAAAATTCTGGAAAAAGATAATGGTGATGGTTATATAACATGATGAGTGTAATTAATGTCACTGAATTGTATATGTAAAAAAAAAAGTGAAATATAATACACTAATACATCAGTGTATTAAAAGAAAAGAAACAGTTGCCACTGAGTTGATTCCAACTCATACCAATCCTATTTTTTTTAATTGTGCTAAATAAATATATTGTGGTAAATATACATATATACATAAAGAAACCCTTGCCCTCATAGAGCTTACATTCTAGTGGGTAGAGATAGATAATAAAAAGTAAATAAACAAAGCAAAACTATAGAGACAGTAAAAAGATCAGGGGTTCAGAGGAGGTGGGTAGGGGTGAATAGGTGGGGTACAGGGTATTTTTAGGGCAGTGAAACAATTCTGTATGATACTGTAATGGTAGACATACAACATTACACATTTGTCAAAAAACATAGGATTGAAAGACACAAAGAGGGAACCCTAATGTAAACTGTGGACTTTGGTTAATGATAATGTATCAGTATTGGTTCATCAGCTGTAACAAATGTACCACCAGAACACATGATGTTACTAACAGGAGAAATGATGTGCAGGAGAGAGAGAGGGGTAAATGAGAATTCTCTGTACCTACTCATGGTTTTCCTGTAAACCTAAAACTGCTCTAAGAAAATAAAGCCTATTAAAAAAATAAACAAAAAATATGCTGGATTCCAATTTTTCTTTTTTTAAAAGAAAATAAGCAAAATACATGGTATATCAGACCGTGACAAATGTTACACAGTTAATAGATCAAGTGATGGGGACATGCCGGGTTAAGAGGATGGCAGGGCAAGGGGATTGCCATCTTTAGTAGCGTGGTCAGCAAAGGCCTCAGTGAGAAGGTGACATGTGAGCAAAGACCTGGGGGAGGTAGAGGAGAGAATGCTCTGATATCTGAGATTTGCATTCCAGGCACAGGAACAGCAAGGGCGAAGTGTGCTTGGCACGCTTGAGGAGAAGTAGAAAGTCCAGGATGCCTGAAGTGAAGTGGGGAGGCAAATAGTAGTAAAAGATGAGGTTAGTGAGGTGACAGGGGACAAGGGGCAGATAATGAAGGGCCTCAGGGGACATGACGAGATCCCCATTTGCTGTGAGATGTGAGGCCACTGGGGAATTTTGACTGAGAGATAATATGATATGGCAGCTGTGTGAAGAAAAGACTGGAGGAGGGTGAGGGAGGAGGCAGGGAGACAAGTCAGGAAGCTAGTGGAAGAATCTAGGCGAGTGGCGAAGGGGGCTTGGGCAAGGATGGAGTCAGGGCAGGTGATGGAAAGTGATTGGTTCAAGAATCCATTTTGAGAGTAGAATAGGCAGGATTTGCTGATGAATCAGAAGTGAGGTATGAGAGAAAGTGGAATCAATGATGACCTCACAGTGTTTTATCTCAGCAGCAGCAAGTATGTCATGCCATTTAATAGGATGGGAAGGATAAGGAAGGCCAGTTTGGGAGAGAAGATCAGGAGTTTGACTTCACAAATGTTAAGTTTGAGAGGCCAATTACCCATCCAGATGAATATGTTAGGTACTGGAGTTCAAAGGTGAGGTCAAGGTTGAAGGGCTGAAGATTAAAATTTAGGAGTCATCAGTGTATTAAAAGAAAAAAAAAAGTAGCCATTGTCAATCACATATATTTCAGAGTAGAACTGCACTCCAGAAGGTTTTCAGTGGCTGTGATCCTTCGGAAGTAGATCTCCAGGCTTTTCCTCTGAGGTGCCTCTGGGTAGATCTGAACAGCCAGCCTTTCGGTTAGTAGTCAAGTGCTTAATCATTTGCTCCACCTAAGGAGTCGATTCCAACTCATAGCGACCCTATAGGACAGAGTAGAGCTGCCCCATAGGATTTCCAAAGAGCAGCTGGTAGATTCGAACTGCCGACCCTTTGATTAGTAGCTGAGCTCTTAACCACTGCACCACCAGAGCTCCTCATAAGTGTATAGTTGGTATTTAAAGCCATGGGAGTAAATAAAACCACCAAGGGAGTATGGCTATTAACAGAGAAGAGAACCAAGGACTTGAACCCAGGACACTTAAATGTTTAGAGGAGAAGGGGTCAACCAAGGAGACTGAGAAGGAATGGCCAATGAAGTGAGAAGAAATAAAAAGATATCCTGTCCCAGAGCCAGGTAGAAAGTATTTCAAGGAAGAGGGAGAGTGATCAACTGTGTCAAATGTTGCTGAGAGGTCATGGAAGCTGAAAGCTGGGCCCTGACCATTGGCTTTGACAATGGAGAGGTCACTGGTGACCTTGACAAGCATAGTTTCAGTGGACAGTGAGTTTCATTTACCTCATCTGAAAAATGGGGACCATAGCCTGCCTACCTCAGAGGGCTTCTATGCAGACCACATGGGATCATGGGCAAACTGTAAAGCACCATCAATGTGAGCTGTCTGTTTTTATTTATGACCCAAATAAACCCAGAGACCATTAAAATGATGGGAGGCTACCATCTGGCAAAACTGATTTTAAAGATGCTTATGGCTCCATTATCACCTCATAAAATGGCTCATTTCCCGCTGCTCATCACCAGGATACTTACCAAGGGATGGGAAAATCCCTTCAGAGGTGGGAGCCATCAGGACTGATATTTTAGTTGGTGGTAAGTGGGAATCCTGGGGAAAGACAGAAGCAATGGGAACAAATGGTGCCCTCTGGAATCTTTATGGAAAATGGCAGCAGGCACAGCCCTCCCAGAGGGAACCTGGTCAGCCTGTGCTCAAACAAGAGCTCCCCTGAGAAAACTGCCAGGGTCAGCCTTGCTCTTGCTGAAAAATCAGCAAACGGGGGTGGCATGGGGTGGGGAGAGCAGTAGTCGGGGAGAGGGGAAAGAGCATGAGGTTTGCTGTCAGCACTCTATGTCAGAATCATGATCACAGAGTGGTCTTGAACAGTCAGTCATTTGACATTTCTGAGCCTCAGTTTTATCATGTGTAAAATACTTACTAGACCCATTGAGGCTGAAAGAACCACCAAATCTATTACCCTAGAAAATTTTTGAATCTTGAACCTGACGTCATCTTCAAACTAAACAACAGTTTAGCAGAATTAGTAAAGCATGTCCGCCTTGAACATTGCACTCTTTCAAAGGTTTGCCTATATCTGCTTTGGTCATCTAGTGCAGCTATAACAGAAATACCACAAGTGGGCGGCTTTAACAAAGAGAAGTTTATTCTCTCACAGTCCAGTAGGCTAGAATTCTGAACTCAGAGTACTGGCTCCAGGGGAAGGCTTTCTCTCTCTTTTGGCTCTGGAGGATGGTCCTTGTCATCAGTCTTCCCTTGATCTGGGAGCATCTCAGCACAGAAACCTCAGGTCCAAAGGATGCGCTCTGCTCCCGGCACTGCTTTCTTGGTGTTATGAGGTTCCCATCTCTCTCTGCTCACTTCTCTCTTTTATATCTCAAAAGAGATTAGCTTAAGACACTATTTAATCTTGTAGATCTCATCAGTGTAGCTGCCGATAATCCATCCCATTACATCATAGTGATAGCATTTACAACACATAGGGAAATCACATCAGATGACAAAATGATAGACAATCATGCCTAGTTGACAAATATTTTGGGGGGACACAATTCAATCCATGACATTCCATCGTTTGGCCCTCAAAAATTCATATCCTTGCCACAAGTAAAACATATTCACCCCATTCATATCACAGCAAAAGTCTTAAATCAACTCCAAGTCCAAAATACAAAATTCCTCTTCGTCTGTGAGATCTAGAATACAAGTTATCTGCTTCCAAAGTACAATGATGCAACAGCCACAAGGTAGATATTTCCATTACAAATGGGAGAAATTGGAGGGAAAAAAGCATAACACGTGCCAAGCAAGGCAGCAGAACACATTACATTAGCCCTCAGATCTTTGCAAATAATCTTCTGCTCTCTGAGACAATTTACACAATGGCCCTGCCCTCTAGACTCTAGGTATTGGCCACACTGTCCAGATTCTGAGTGGAGGCCCCTCTGCCCTGGGCTTCAGCTCTGCCTTCCAGGCCCACTGAGATAGCAACTCTGCTCCCTCAGTTTTAGGTGCACCATTCTCCTAGTCCATCTGAGTGCCAATTCCACCCTTAGAAACACCAGAAGCCATGGCTCCACCCTTGGAAACCCCAGATGTTGCGGCCGTACCATTTGAGACTGAGGCAGCTCAGCTTCCTGTGTCCCTTGTCCCTTCAGCTTCGCTTCCTGATTCCTTGGCCTCTCGGCCCTCAGGCCTCACTCCTGCATCTGCCCTGCTGGGGCAAGTGTTCCAAAGCTCTGCAGCATCACCGATAAGTGCCTGGAAGCACCCCACTCCACCAGTAAACTTCAGCCGGAAGACACTCAGCCCTCTTGTTCCAGAAGGCACTCAGCTCTCTTGCTCCGTGGGCTGGCAAGCCTAGCTCCCCGGGTCAGTGCCCAAAGCACCCCACTCCTCAAGGAAGCCTCCTGCACACAGGCACTCAGCTCTCACTCCATGGGTTGGCTCTGGTGCTATGTCACACTGGTCTCCTGGTTCTGCTGCTGCCAGTCCTCTGCTGCTGTTTCTCACCATGTGCACCTTCTCCGGTGCTACAGACGTTGTGTAACCACTAGATGAAACAATTTGCAGCAAGAGACTGTTCTGATGCCCACTCACATGGACCCAACACCCTTGGAACCTCCATAGCTCTAAAAAATACATTGGAATTTCATCATCATAAACAAATGCTAATAGAAGGTCCATATTATTTTTGTTGAGTTGTATAGTGCAAAAGCAAAATCAATATGTCATTAGTTGGAACTTGAAAACCAAGATTTAATTGCAATGCAGAGTCAACCTGCAGTGCCAGCTAACTCAGTGTCTGCCTTAACCTCACGTATTGGTATTTTTTTAGTGAAGTATTTCTTCAAGGGTAAAAGAATAGCCATCAGACAAAACCTTATCAGAAACCATCTTGGATTTCTTTTTTGTAACTCTTAACCTGGCTTGCTATAATTTGAAGATCTGCAGCATTTTAAAAATCAAAAATAGGAGAGCTATGATGCTGTATACTCTGACACAGAAAGTTTCCTCTGATCGGGAATTAAGAAAAAAGCTAAAAAATCATGTTGCAGGACAAGATGGTATGATGCAATTTCGGTGGGAAGTGTATATAGTATACACAGACACACACACATATACATGTACCACAATTTTATGCAAAAAATGTGCACATTATATGTTTTTCCACCACATCCCCCTCACATGTTATTTTGTGTGAGCATTATTCACATTCTGCATGTAGGTATGTTATTTATGTGGGCACATTATTTGAGAAAAAAAACATGGTAGTTGCATCTACGTAATAAAAGATCTGGAAAGACACACACCGAACTGTTTAACATTCTGGAGAATGAGAATAAGGTGGGAGCCTGGGTAGATGTTGACATGGAAGGTGCTCAATATCAATATTGTGTGCTTCTGTGATGCTAAAATTTTCTACAGTAAGCATGTATTATTCTGGAATTAAAAATCAAAGAACAAATGTAGACCAGAGCCAGATCATCAGGGCTATGTAGGCAAAACTAAGGAATTGAGAAATTATCATGGAAGTTGTGGGGAGCCATCTGAGGGCTTAGGCAGGGCACAGAGCTGGTCAGATTTGCAGCAGCGTGGAGGATGGATTAAGGGGAGCACAAGAAGATACTGGAGGTGGGTGACCAGGGAGGAGACTGAGGAAGGACTCAAGAGATGTTAAGGAAGTAAATGCAGTAGGTCTTGGTGCCAAACTGATGGGAAGCAAGTGGGAGATGAGGACTGCTGGGTGATGTTCTGTGTCTGGTTCAGCGGCTGGTATATGTGTCTTTAACAAAGCTGGGGCCCACTGGAAGCAAAGTGGGATTCTGGGGTAGGATGGACCATCTGAGACAACTATGGGAAAACCAGGTCATGGGAGACGTGGTTTGGTCTCCTGTCTGGGTCATGGGACACCATCCCAAGGAAGATAGGTTGTGTCACATGACACTTCATGTAAACAGTTTCTCTCAGTCATTCAACACACATTTATTAGAAGTGAATGAGGAAAACATCTAAATAAATAGACAAATCTCCCGTGGGAAATGTAAACCCCTGGTTTGGGACTTGAGAATGCTTTTCCTGCAGACATGTGAATGTGCGAGTATCTAGGCAAACAGATTTTTTCCTCTGACCAGACGATGGAGTTCCACAGGGAAGCCTGAGCTCAGGAACAGGCTGGAGCTTCCTGGGTGGGTTGCCTCTGACCTCTGACGGCTTGTCCTGAGGCCTGTCCCCTGCCCACCTCCCCAGCTGACACCATCTCTATAACCCCAGTTTCAGGCTGGAATCTTGCCGCAGCTCCCTTCCTCTCTAAGGGCCGCCATCCACTACCCTTTCCCTGGGCTGTGCACAAGGCACTCCAGACCAGAAGCCTTTTTCTAATCTTCAGACAAGCCTGGGAGACACCTCTAATCATCTTTCCAGGTTCCTCAGGGCTGTGGGGTCTTCTGCGCAAGGTACCCAACCAAGGAGAGCTCACTGATTGGTCCCCTAGTGCACCACCAGGCACTGCTCTGAGCACTGGGGTTTAGCAGTGAATCTGGCCCCACAAGTCTCTGTCCTCCTGGAACTCAGTGATCTGCTCCATTGGCAACAAAACGCTCCCCCCCCCCACAACTGGTGACATTCCGGGATTTTCTATGCCTAATGGACCATGGTGTCTAAGCACTGCCAGCCCCAGATCACAGAAAGGGAGATCCAGGACCAGCTGACTCACCTCTTGGGAAGGCCCCAGCCATGGCCAAATTTGGCCTTGTGCTTGAAAAGATTGTTGTGCTATCCCTCACTCTCAATATGCAATTCGAAGTAAAAACCCAACCAAAACTCAAAGTACAGGTAAGCAAGACCACTGAAGTTCTGACTTCTCCCCATCATGACCCCTTAAAGTTTTCCTTCAAAATGTTATCAAATTCTTCCTCAAAAAGCTAGCTTAGGTGTCTGTGCTTTAATGGTGCCCTACATACCCACACCATTCAAAGCAAAATAGAGCAGAATAACATGAGTGGCACAAGGAACGTGGGACCACAGGCTTCGTTCTGGCTTCCTCATGGGTCTCAACAGCAGGAGAGCCACAGGGTGACAGTCCTCAGGGTCAGATACTGGCTGTGCTGCAGCTCCTACTGAGTGGCCTGGTCTGGAGCAGGCCCCACTCAGTGCCTGGACACAGGAAGCCTGGCCAATCAAGATGGAGTCCAGGTCAGGGCTCTGAGTCGAGTAGAGAAGGTATGAGCTAAGCTGGAAACCAAGGTGTGGCTCAGCGGGCCCATTAGTATCCAGGACTGGCCAGGCACCCTGGACACTCAGCCTTACCTCCTTGTATTGCTGAGGCTCCAGTATACCCCCTACCATCCCAGACGGTGTGATTCCACAGCTGATCAGGAGAGCCACAATGCAGGTCTCCATGGCTCAGCCAGCAGGGTTAGACACCACAGCAGCTGGGAGCAGGGGGTAGTGCTGAAAATCTCACATTTCAAAGCCCTCTTGTTCCCATAGCCCACCCTCCTCACTAAATATCTGTGTTCTATTTTACAGAGTGATGAGGTCCTCACCGTCATCAAAGCCAAAGCCCAGTGGCCAGCCTGGCAGCCTCTCAACGTGTAAGTAGCAAACAGCTCCTGTCCCTGCCTCCCTGTCCTACCTTGCACTTGGAGCCACTCACTGATTGGCCCTGCATGCCAGTTATGTCGTTAAAGTCAGCAACACCACCACTCAGGTGAACGAGCAGGCGAAGTGGCGTCTAATACATGCCTGTATCTCCTCAGGAAGGCAGACATGGTCTCCCTGCCCCTGCTCCCTCCCCGGCCCTCACCCCCCTCCCCTGCCCCCATGGTTTTAACGAGACAGAGGATCCAACTCAGACCAAGGGGTTAACTGTTAGGCGCTCACTTATGCTCTCAGCCACAACAGACTCAACATACCTTTGCCCTCAGGGCACACAGAGGCGCTCACTCTAAGCAAGACCATCTCATGGAAAGCCAGATTTATTTAGCCAGGGTTCCATTCTCAGTCCCCGTCTCTTTTCTAACTACTTCCTGAAGAGTTCATCCTCCCCTGAATCTTTGGTAACCAGAGGTATGTGTGCTGGTGGGTCTCAAAACCTATTCATTATCCCATTTAATCTACATAATAACCCCGTGAGGTAGGGCTTGTGGGCCTCACTTTACAGATAGATGATGAAACTGAGACTCAGAGGTTATATAATGGGTCCAACCTCATCATCTTTTCTATCAGGAATGGAACTAGAACTCCAACCTATATCCAGCTGACTCCAAAGCCTATGCTCTTCACTATTATCAAGATCCCTCTGATTAAGTGACCATTCATTTTTCCCGTTTTCTAGATCCATCAAGACATATCTATCTGCCAATCAGGCTCCTGATCAGCGTCAAATTAACAGTATAACCACACCAAATTGTCTGGCTCCTGCCCCAGAATAAAATAAAACAATATTTGACTTTCACTTAGCCTGTGTGCTTCTATCAAAGATGATGGGCACATTTCATTGACTCAACCAATATTTTTTGAGATTCTCCAAAGAGAAGTACTATGAGAGGTGCTTAGGGATACAGCAGTGAGGACAGCAGAGTTCCTCGTGGACCTTATAGTTAAGTGGGGAGGAGACATCGGACAAATGAGTGTGATGTGTCTACGAAGGAAGACATGAGGTGCTGAGAGTGTGTGACAGGGACCTGGCTAGCCTGGGGATCAGAGAAAGCTTCCTGAGGAGAAGGCAACTGAGGTGAGATCTAAGGAATCAGTAGGAGTTAACTAGGTAAAGAAGCCAGGTAAGGGGAGAACATTCTAGAAAATCTAGAGGGAACATCATACACAAAGGTTCTGTGTGAGGAGAAAGCATCGCATACTTAAGGCACTAAAGACTATGGCGTGGCTGGATCCAGAAATCAAAGCTGAGCCTGGTTTGGTGCCAAGCCATGTAACATTAAAATTTTGATTTTTACATTAACAGTAGTGGGAAATCATTGAAGGGTTTTAATCAAGAGGATGACATGACCAGGTTTGCATTTAAAAATAGTAATAACAACACTCTGGCTCCATTGTGAAAGGGATAAGAACAGATAAGGCAATACTCATGAAGAGGCTATTGGAGAGATCCAGGAGGGAAATAATAGTGGCTTCAACTAGGATTGGCGGGGGTGTGGGGTGGAGAGACGTACAGAATCCCGAGAGGTGTTTAGGGGTTAAAATCTACAGGATGTGGTGATAGGCTGGATAAGGAGGTAAGGGAGACAGTGGGGTCAAGGTGCCTGGCTGACTTAACTAAAGGAACCACCCAGAAACTGGGAGCATTAGATGAAGCTTAATGGGAAAGATCGGGAGTTCAGTTCTGGAGTTAAATTGGAGTTGACTTCAGGACACCCAGCTGAAGGTGTCAAGTACACAGTTAACTATATAGCTCTGAAACCCAGAGGGAGAATTCCGGGCTGAGATATAAAATTGGGAGTCATTACTGAATGGGAGGTAATCAACACCAAGGTCATGGACCCACCCAGTGCCGTCGATTCCGACTCATAGCGACCCTACAGGACAGAACAGAACTGTCCCATAGAGTTTCCAAGGAGCACCTGACGGATTCAAACTGCCAACCCTTTGGTTAGCAGCCGTAGCACTTAACCACTTAGCCAACAGGGTTACAGAGAGAGAGAAAATAAGAGTAGAAGGCTTAAGATTGAGTCCTGAGGAGCTCCAACATTTGATGCTGAGGAGGACTTGCCTGCCAAGGAGAGAAAAAAGGAGCAGCAAAGAGACTGACGAAAAAGCTTGGTATCAGGGAAGAAGCTACAGGAAGTGTTTCAAGGAGGAGAGAGTGGTCAGCTCTGTCCAATACAGCTGACAGATCAAGTAAGATGAGGCCTGCAAAATGCTTTCCTATCAGGATGGAACGAGAAGATAATCGGTGACCTTAGCGAGAATCCTTGCTCCGTACGGAGTGATGAGGCATCTGTGAGCAGGACATAAGGGTTCCCAGTCTGAGACTACGTTTTGAGGGTAGATAAAGGAGTCCAGGAAGCTGATTTTTTCTTTTTTAAGATGGGAGAGGCTTTCTGAAAAATTGGAAAAAATTATCTTGGGACACCTTCCTACTACCCATCACTCATCCTGAGACCCCAGTGGACCAAAATTAATTGGTGGCAAATACTCAGGCCTCCCAAACACCGAACCCCATCTTCCCTCAGTGCTCCCAGCTTGTTAAGAGAAAGGAATTTTCCTTTGATTTTCCCATAGCCCTGTCTCCCCTTTTCCTCTTCCAAATCTCATTAGGAAGTCAAATTAGGAAGCCTACAAGCAGCCAAGTTTTGTTTTGCAGAAACAGCCCTGCTGCTCTTCGCGGAGTTTGCTCGATTGAGGTTAATAGCATTCCAGCCTCCCTCGGCCCTGTGGAAAGCCAGGGTGACCTACTTTGCGGGGTCCTGCCCATCGAAACTGACTTGTTTTTCAATGATCTTCATCTTTATCCGCAGGACCACTTCTCAAAGGACAGCCGAGAAAGAACAAATTAGCTGCTGGCTTGTTTAGCTCGATAAATCTGGCTGTGTGGCTCGACAGTCCAGGGCGCAGGTGGAGACAGGAAAGACAGATTCTCAACAAAACCCACATCCTTCACTAGCTCCTCTGGGGAAGTAAAAAATGCCCAGGTTTCTTGCAAACCAATTCTGAATTTCCATTACCCGGTTTCTCCAGTGTATTCTGAATTCTGAGAATTACTGGAATTTTTAAAAATAATTTTATTCCCTTTCTTCAAATGAATCCTGCAGAGGACTGCTGTTCCCTTAATTATTCCTAGCACCTCTATTCAATTAATATTTGATTAGACAATGGTCCGTGTTTACAAGACAGATAAGGGGCGGGTGGAGAAAAGGCACAGACACTCCCAAAACCAAGGTTCCCCAAGAGGCCAGAGGCATCTTTCTCTTCAATTAGGGCTGTAAGTTTCTGGGCCCTTTCTTCCTCCTGTGGCACCTAACCAAGTCCATCAGGTCTCCTTGGGATCGTAAAAGAAGACTGGCCTTGAACTAGAGAAGCAGGCAGCAGATCTAAGCGGCCAGATGGACCTGGAGCTCCAGATGCCAGCTGGTTATAAACGCCGTTTTCGGAGGCTGCAGGGACCTTACTGGAACTTTCCCCTCCCACCCGAAACTTCCATCAAGTGAAGGGCTCGGGTGCCCCCTTGTGGCTGGATTGAGTTTCTGCCGTTTCAAAAGTTCTTTCATGGGGATTTATCATGGAAAGATGAGGGACAGAATTCAGTATGTAAGCGGTTTAGGAAACCCACTGCTTAGTTAAGGGTCTCACTGCTGTGGATGTGTAACTTAGCAGGAGAGAGTAAATCTCTAGAGGGAGCGTGAAAATCTTTGATTGCCTTTTTTCGATTGTGGTGCTTTTGGAAGTTTTGTTTGGAAAAGTTGAATGAGAAGGAAATCAGCATTTACCAAGTGCCTAAAAAAAAAAAATTTTTTTTTATTATTATGTCATAATGATATGTAATTCCTCACAAAAAGCCTTTTGTAGGCATAATTATGATCCCATTTTTCAGATATAGTAGCTGCAAAGAGAGGTGAGGTAAAAGCCCCTGTCACATAGCTAACAAGTGGTTGAGCCAAAATTTGCTTCCAGCTCTGTCTGCGACGATGCCCTAGGCTCTTCCCTGCACACCAGACTGCCTCCCAGAATTTAAAAAGATGGAATGTTTCCTCATTTTTGTTGTTGTTTTTGTTTTCATTTTTCTAGTGTGAGCTATCTGTTCATAACTCTATCTAACAGAAGTGCGCTATTTTTCTTGCAGTTGGATTAACTCTAGGAGAGAGTTAACCCTTTGTCAGCCATACTTGGTTGGTACATTTTCGCCAACATCATTTTCTCTCTCATTCAGTGTTATTATTATACAGCTGTTTTTAAACTGATTTATAATTCATCTCTTCCTTTATGATTTCTTCCATGGTATCAAAGCTGAGAAAATTTCTCTAATAGATCTGAAAAGTCAATATTTTTAATAATCTGGTTTTCTGTTTAACTCTGGATTTTTTTCAGGGGGGTGAGTCTATGATATTAGATGTGAATCACTGTTTTTAATTTTCATCAAGTTAACCCAACCCTACTTGTGGTACAATCACTATTCCCCCTAACTTGAGAAAGCCTATGTAAGTACTTCTCTCTGGTGTCTCCACTCTGTGCCACTGATCTGTATTTCTATTTTGCCTGCAAATATCACGCTATTTGATCACCTAGCTTTATACTATGATATAGGGGAAGTCTAGATCAACTCTCTTTGCTAGAAAACCAATACTAGTTTAAATCCCAGCTAGAAAAATGAAACCAAATTAGCCAAATAGCACACATGGAAAGACTTGGCACACACAAAAGTATGAATAAGAATTTTTATTGAGGTTTCAACAAATTCAAGAACTTCAATCACGTCTGGCATTTCTCAAGGAAAACTTAAATATATTCTTATCTATTTCATTATTTTAATATCATTTTTATTATAGAAGCAATAAAGGCTACAGGGGATTTTTTAATTAAATATCAAAGGTCGGGGGAAGAATAAGAGCTCTGTGTTCATTTCCTAGATTAATTCATTTATTTCACAAATATTTGAGGAGAACCCATCTCTAAGCGAGGCACTGGGATACAGCTGTAAACTACAGAAATAACCCTGCCCTATTGGAACTTAACATAGAAGGCAGAAATTACACAAGAAACTCTAAGGAAAGAACGAGTTTGGCATGCTATGGGAAGGTATAACAGGGGTCCTCACAAATTTGGAGTGAGGTCAGAAAAGGCTTCCTCTAGGAAGTGTTATCTAAGCTGGGTTGGGGGGAGGGATTTTCCAGTCATGAGTAAGAGAAAGGAGCAGGACCTATCTGAAAATGCTAGAAAATTGTTCCCGTGGCTTTATAGATTCAAATTTACCATCAGATTGCCCAACATAAGGTCAGGCATTTTGTGCAAGTATTGGTTGCCCCAAATTTCCTGCCCCTTGAAACATTTACCAGGGTCTGCAGGGCCTTGACTCAGCCCACAGATTTGGCCAAAACAGGTTTGGCCCAAATGTATTTGCTGAGAATGATTTTCAGCAAGGCCTTGTAAAACACACAAGGTTCTCAGATGGTTACATCTGTCCCCTGGGCAGTGTATCGGGATGACGTGTGTGGTAGAGGTTTGATGATTTCCACAGTTCCGGATTCCGGAGCTGGTTTTTGTACCCTTAAGCTGTCATGGTGAATAGTGTCATCCAGAAGGTGTAGGGTATGAAGGAGGAACCTGAGGCAAAGCCGTGTGCTTAGGGAGGTGAGAAGGCGGTAAGTGGAGTGGCTGGTATCTGTGACAATGGGAGAGCACGCCTGCCTCCCAAGTGGCTGCTGGGCCCCCAGGCAGGGGCGCGGCAGTGAGGGCTGGGGCATAAGCAGCCCCACTCAGGTGTCAGGGCTCTTTGCCTGGAAGTCTCTGGAAGGCAGGTGCCAATGCTGCTGTGCTGCTGGTCCGAGGACCACACTTTGCAAACCACTGAAGGAGAGCTTTCCCAGCAGAAGCGAGTGCGCATGGAGTTGCTCCTAGGCTGACCTGGCCAGGGCAGAGGGAGCCTCTGGGGCAGAGAGGGGCGGGAGGCCGTGGCCAGGCCCTTGTGGACCTGCTGGGCCAAAGCCAGGGCTCTTTCAGGCTCTTCCTCTGCTCAAATGCCAGGGCCTGCCTGGTCTGGTGTCTACCAAGCATTCCTTGGAAGCTCTATGGGGCAGTTCTACTGTATCCTATAGGGTTACTATGAGTTGGAATTGACTCAACGGCAAAGGGTTTTTTTTTGTTTTTTTTTTTTTTTTTTGGTCTGGTCTTAGACTAAAATGTGAAGTCTACTCAGGAAGTCCTTACTCCCTTCCCCTTTCCTTTCTGATCTCCATGTGGCCCAACAGTACTTCCCTCAATAACAATAACAATAGATCAGGCACTGGACTTAGTATTGTATGCAAATTATCTTATTTAATACAGTGACCCTTTAGGACACTGTCTTAGTTATCTAGCGCTGCTTTGAGAGAAATACCACAAGTGGGTATTCCTCCTCACGGTTGAGGAGGCTAGAAATCTGAATTCAGGGTACTAGCCCTAGGAGAAGGCTCTCTCTGTTGGCTCTGGAGGGGATCCTTGTCTCTTTTAGCTTCTGTAGCCCTAGCATTACTTGATTCCTTGGCGATCTTCCCTCATTTGTGCTTACTTGTATCTGTGTCTATGCTACTTTCTATATCACTCAGAAATGATTAGATTTATGATACACTCTACACTGACATAGCCTCGTTAACATAACAAAGAAAATCTAATCCAAAATGGGATTACATCCACAGCTATAGGGGTTAGGATTTCAACACCTGTTTGGGGAGGACATAACAGGTAAGTATATGTGATCCCCATTTTATAGATGTGGACACTGAAGCACAGAAAGGTGTGGTAATTTGCCCAAGGATACACAGCTATAAAGGATGGGGTCAGGCTGCACACCCAGGCTTCCCCTTTCGCTCTGCTCAGATCCGATTTTTTCTGCCAGAGCCATAGGGATCAGTTCCACAGCACCCAGAGTTCTGAAGTCATCACTTCTTGGGGACAGGCGAAGGCAGCCACAAGCAGCTGGTCCCAGCAGAGGACACGGGGACTCCCCAACAACTGAGGTGGACCAGCCGCCAGCTGGACCGAACAGACAAGTTGGTCCCCCGCCAAGGATTCCCCACTATTAGCAGCCTGGGGGTGTCAACATAGGCTGAGCTGTTTTCTAGCCTGAGCTCTGCCCCCTCCTAGCTGTGTCTTTAAATTAACTAGCCTCCGTAAGCTTCAGATTCCTCTCTAAAGAAGAGAATAATTCTAACCCACAGGATTGTCATGAGGGAAAATGAAACAATGTGGCCCTGCTACCAAGAATGTGCTGCGTGAGTCCCTCAGGGGTGGGGGCCACCCTGGCCAGGACATTGAGCTCATGCAGCCCTGGCACTCCTCTTCTAAGCAACAGGAGGAGATAGAGGCTGAAGAACTGCCTCTTGTAGCTGTGGACTTGGGCCTTTAGCTCCAGCAGCTGAGGGTCGTCAGCCAAAGGTCTCTGGCTCTATTGCTGATCGCTGCCTGGACCAGAGCAATAGCCAGGGCACCAGCTGTGAATCGACAAGTGAGCTGATGCCAAGGCTGGGCTTTGCTACCAACAGCCTCCTGGGGGTAATAGAGGCAGCAGACTGGGGGAGACGCTCCCTTCAATGGCACAATACGGATCTCAGCAAGAGTGGGAAAAGGGCAGAGAGAAGGTTTAGAGACTGATGACAGGAAAAGCACCAACTTTGAACTAATATTGACTTCAGTCGTGGTCTCAGTTCTACCATTTAACTTAGTGACTTTGCACAAGTTACATACTCACTCCAAGCCTCAGTTTCCTCATCCACAAACTGGAGGCCATAATCCGTACCCCAGGTCTATCGTGAGGATTAGAGGGGAATGTGTAAGAAAAGGCTTGGGATAATGTGAAGCAATTTTTAGTTGTAAAGTTCATCTCACATCTGACACAGGTGGGGACACACATAGCACAGAGCATTCATTCATTTATTCAAAAACATTTACTGAGCATCTACTCCGTGCCGGACACTGTTCTACCACCAGTTGATATCAAGTCGATTCTGACTCATGGCGATCCATATGCGTCAGCGTAGAATTGTGCTCCATAGGATTTTTAATGGCTGGTTTTTCTGATGCAGATTGCCAGGCCTTTCTTCCGAGGCATGTCTGGGTGGACTTGAACCTCCAGCCTTTGGTTATTAGCTGTGCACATTAACCATTTGCATCATCCAGAGACTCCCAGGCACTCTTCTGGGCACTGAAAATAAAGCTGTGAACAAGGCAGACAAAAACTCTGCTTTCCCAGAGCTTCCTCTCCAGTGGGAGCAAGACAGTCAATAAGCAGCTAAACAAATAAATCAGCAAGGAAATACAAAATAATAGTAAGTGCTTCGGACACAATAAAATTGGATAGCATGGTAGTGAGTAACCATATGGCTCTTTCCATGTGTGTCCAGTGGGTGGAACCCAGGGGAGAGAACCCAGTGCCGTCGAGTCGATTCCGACTCACAGCGATCCTATAGGACAGAGTAGAACTGCCCCCATAGAGTTTCCATGGAGCGCCTGGTGGATATGAACTGCCGACCCTTTGATTAGCAGCCATAGCACTTAACCACTATGCCACCAGGGTTTCCATCAGGGGAGAGAAGAAGATATAAATCAGTAGGGGCCAAAGGCAGAGCTCAGTGGGAGCCTGAGAATCCTCCTACTCTCTGTCCCTCTCACCCTTTAGCCAGGTTCTGGCCATATGTCCCTCAGAGAGTGTGCCCCTACAACTCCTAGTACAATGGTCTCTGCATTTGGTTTCTAGGAGAGCAGCACCCTCGGCTGAATTTTCTGTGGACAGAACACGCCACTTAATGTCCTTCCTGACCATGATGGGCCCCAGCCCCGACTGGAACGTGGGCTTGTCGGCAGAGGATCTGTGCACCAAGGAATGTGGCTGGGTCCAGAAGGTGGTGCAAGACCTGATTCCCTGGGATGCCGGCACCGACAGCGGGGTGACCTATGAGGTATGTGTGTGTCTGGAGTGGTGAGGGCCAGAGCTTCTCAAGCACCTCCTCTGTGCTCAGCCTGTTCTGGTAGCCATGGACACAGAGAGGGATCTGAGTCCGGCTCTACCCTGCGAACCATTAACTCACAGTCCGCTGGGGGGGGCCAGCATACACTCCTCACTCCAGGTGAGCGTGTACCTGGAGATGTATGCTGAAGCCATTTCCTTGGAAAAATTCAGTATGAGTAGATGGTAAACATTTCAAGGAGAGAAAAGGGGATTGGTTTAAAATAATAAACCGGTAATAAGTTACTTCTAACCTTTTTAACCTTAAAGAAAACAAACTTAGAGTTGAAGAATTAGTAGGTTTCCAATTGGCTATTGACATTTTTCTTTGAAAAAAGAAACTTTTTTTTTAACTAAAAAAAAAAAGAAAAATTGAGAATGAAAAGCACAGGCTTACACACAGTGACTGGGGCTGAGAGAAGTGTCTGTGAAATACCAGCACAGCGTGGAGAGGGAGTTGCTAAAGAGCAACTCGTGGGGAAGCGAGAGAACAGCAGGTAGAAGGCATGGAGGCAAAAAAAAAAAAAAGGGGTGGGGGGCGGGGAGGAAAAAACAAAAAGAGCATGGGGGACAGCAGGAAGTTGATGAGCATAAGGCTGGGTGGAACCAGATCCGAAGGCCTGGACAGCCAGGCTAAGGAGTTTGGATTTTATTGCAAATGTCAATATTTCTCAGATATGGCTGGCACACCAACTGCATCAAAACCTGCAGCCATCAGAAAAACAGCAGGAGAACAATCGGGGTCAGCAAATTCTGGTCTGTGGGCCAAATCTGGCCTAACGCTTGTTTTTGTAAATAAAGTTTTGAAACCCAGCCACACTTGGTTCACTCCGTATTGTCTACCGCTGCTTCCGCACTACAACGGTCGAGTCGAGTAGCTGCAACAGATACCACGTGGCCCACAAAGCTGAAGATATCTGTTGTCTGACCTTTTACGGAAAAAATTTGCTGACCCCTGGCTCAGACCTTTACTAGCTGGGATGACCTCTCTGAAATCTGGCTTCTTTAACTGGCTACAATCCTACCTTGTACATGGATTAATTTGAAGTTATAGATGTATACACTTCCAAGCACAGAACATGGCATGAATAAAAAACCCAAACCCGCTGCCATCGCATCGATTCCAACTCACAGTGACCCTATAGGACCCTATAGGACAGAAATCCCACAGGGTTTCCAAGGCTGTAATCTTTACAGAAGCAAGCTGCCACATCTGTCTCCCTCAGAGTGGCTGGTGGGTTCAAATTGCCGGCCTTTCAGTTGGCAGCCAAGTGCTTTTACCACTGTGCCACCGGGAGGATTCCATAAATATAAATAGGAGTTGTTTTTCTTGTTAAATTCCTATCAAGGTTTTTGTTTTGATCTATATAACAATCAAATTTCTTTGTGGTTTTTATCAGTTTTATTTCCACCTTCTTTGTGTTTGTTTTTGTTTTTTTTTTTTTTTTTTTTGCAGTCTCCTAACAAACCTACAATCCCCCAGGAGAAAATTCGGCCCTTGACCAGTCTGGACCACCCTCAGAGTCCTTTCTATGATCCAGAGGGTGGATCTATCACTCAAGTAGCCAGAGTCGTCATCGAGAGAATCGCCCGGAAGGTATTGGATTAGAGGTCACCCTGGCACAGAGTCCTCACTCCATGAATCCCAAGGAGACTACATACCTTTCTGTTCCAAAATCATAAAGTCACTGGCAGAAATCACCCCAGGATATGGAATTCCTGGGCCTCCCAGGGTTTCTAATATGCAAATTATTTCATAAAATACAAATTATCAAAATGAACACAGTAATGGGGCCCAGTGCTCGACTGGATGATTTGATCCAGGGTTGGCAAATAGGTTTCATCATGAGTTTCATAATCAATTACTAATGTCTGCCATGGTAAGGAACTAGGAATGAGTGGTACGTAAGTCATGTATTTACCATCCCAGGTTAGCCACTACTGCTTTTTTGGCATTTCTTTTTCAGTCAAATTGGAAATATTGGCCCAGAACTCTGCCATGACCTGAAATTTATATACAGGGTGGGCTTCAGGTTATATATACTCCCTTATCCACCCTCCCCCCCAAATTCCATTCTTTCTCTAATGTGAGCCCTCCTAGTAAAATTCCTTTTGCAGGGGGAACAGTGCAATATTGTACCTGACAATATCGATGACATTGTAGCAGACCTGGCTCCAGAAGAGAAAGACGAAGGTACAGTGTTTTCTTTTGTTGCTGGTGCCAATGTAAATTGGCACAATCATTTTGCAGGAAAGCAATTTGCTAATATATTTCAAGAACCATAAAAATAGTCATATCACTCAATGTGGTAACTCCATCTCTGAGGATTTCTCCTCTAGAATTAATCTAAAACAAGCACAAGAGGAGACACAAATTATTAGCATATTGGTGATGGTGATATCCCACAACGTCAGGCCTTTAAAATCATTCAAATATAAAAGGTATTTGAATAGGCTTCACAGTTATCAGAACACTCTCTGCTTTGACTGTCACACTGGTCTATGAGGTAGGCGTGGGTATGTCCACTTCCCCAGCAAGCTGACAGGAGTGACTGGCAGAGCCATAGCTTGAGTTCAAGTTTTCTCATGGGATCTGGACCCAGACAACCTGGGTTCTCATTAGGTCTGTGACCTAGGGCAAGAAGCTAACCTTCCTACCATGGTTTTCTCAACTGTAAAATGGGGATAATAACAGAACCCACTTCTTAGAGAGTTGTTGTGAGGGTTAAATGGGACAAAACATGCAAGGTTCTTAGGATGATGCTGGCACGTAGCAAGTGCTCACTGAACAACAGCTGCCCTTATTCTTATCATGAACCTGCGTATGGGATCACTGGGAAGATGAAGCAGCAACACAAACACAAAGGCTTGTGCTTTACAAAATCGTCTGTGATATGCTTGCACCTGTGTAGGAATGATGTCTGCCAAGATGAGGGTCTGGAAATGAAAAGGTATCACACCTTGAGATGAAGGGAGAGTAAGAGAATCTTTCATGTTGTTTAGATATCTATTAGTGGGATGGAAACCCTGGTGGTGTAGTGGTTAAGTGCTACGGCTGCTAAGCAAAAGGTCAGCAGTTCGAATCCGCCAGGCACTCCTTGGAAACTCTACAGGGCAGTTCTACTCTGCCCTATAGGGTCGCTATGAGTTGGAATTGACTCGACGGCTGTGAGTTTTTTTTGAGATTAGTGAGATGCTAAAATATAATTTTTAAAGGGAAGTGAATGGCTGCTTCCATCCCAGGAGTACCCAGGCTCACTGAGGCCAGCCAGACACCAGAGGTCTATTTCTTGTCCCCAAATGAGCCTGTCTAGGGAGAGGGCTAGTCACAGCTTTCAGAGATCCCCAGGGAAAACACACCAAACACTCTTTCCAGATGACACCCCTGAAACATGCATCTACTCCAACTGGTCCCCGTGGTCCGCCTGCAGCTCCTCCACCTGCGACAAGGGCAAGAGGATGCGGCAGCGCATGCTGAAGGCACAGCTGGACCTCAGTGTCCCCTGCCCTGACACCCAGGACTTCCAGCCCTGCATGGGCCCCGGCTGCAGCGATGAAGGTGAGCAGACAACCCGGACCAGGATGTGACCGACAGAGGCTCAGGAAGGGAGGCTTCTGCCTGGCAATGCAGGTCCCTCACATCCCTTCACACAGCGTCTGTGGTGGAGGCACCAGGACCCTGACTGTCATTGTCAATGGGGCTCACCTAAGGGAGACCCCATCTCTAATAGTGTCTTGAGGGCTCTGAACACAGAACATGTCTTAATGACGTCAGAGGAATTCTTGATATTGACTAACCACCCCCACCCACCATGGAATAAAATACATACTGGAGCTAACAAACATAGGTACATTAGGTACATTTTATGACAGATTGTAATTTCTCATGTGCATCTGGGCTTTCATCCCACTGTCTTCTTAAAGAGCAAGTGAACAGGTTGATCAACATTGAACCTAGATTCATGGCCCTAATTCTACACCATTCGTGGACGCTCATCTGTGTGCCATCTCAGCCTGGGTCAGAGACTCACTCCTTTGCGTCTGGACCTCTGGACTGATTGCGGCACATTCCAGCGTCTCTATCTGCAATGCTCAGAGTTCAGGCTTGAAGCACGAGCTTCCCCCAGTTATGTCACCGCGGCTTAAGCTTCAAAACTGCACTAAGCTGTTTGCGTGCAAAAGTCTGCTCCCCAGAGCACAACCTCTCTATCTGCCTGGACAGACTCTGATCCTACTTGTCTCCAAGGTGCACTGGGCAATGGAAGGGGGCGGAGAGGCTGGGCTGGCTTATGGCAGCAGGAAAAAAGCTTCCAACTAAAGAAAACTTACCCCACTGCAAGGAGGACATTCAATCTCTGGCTCTTCCTAGGTGTCAGCCTTAAATACCTCTCCTGGCTGCACTCCCACGGTAATTTTTTGTTGAACATTTTTGCCCATGATAAGGCACTTTAGAGGGGACTGAGCCCTGCCATAGATAGCCCGTTCCTCCAAATAGGCAGGGAGGAAGTTGTGACCAGCCTGTCAACGTTGGAGACTCTCTCTCTTTCTGGGGCTGGGTGGGGGGGGCATCTGACTGAAGCCTGCATGGGAGTGGAGGTCTTTAACCTGCTCTGCCATGGGGAAACGTCCTTCTCCATACCAGTTCAGGTGGCTCCAGGTGGTGCTGACAGTTCTGAAACATGCTGGGCTGTGACTGATTTTTGTACCTAGGGTCCCTGCTCCCCAGAAGCTACCCTGCCCAGAAGCAGATAGAGTTCTCTTGTGCCTACATCAGGTTTCCTTCTTGATTATTTGGGGGGTGGGGGGATGTGGACTCAGAAGGAAGCAGAGACCCCAATGGATATTCTGAAGGAATCATTTTCATAAGGCAAATGTACACTTTGTTGTGGCAACTTTATCTTAGTGTCTTTCTAATTACCTGGGCCAAACCCTTTGGCCCAAGTCTTGTCATCTCTCACCTGACTTAGACTACAGTCTATCCCTACTTCAGCCCATCTTCCAAGCCATCACTAAAGGGATCTTTTGCAAGCAAAGAACTGATCATGTCACTCCCTAGCTGAAGAATCTGTGGCTCCCTATTGCTCATTGTGTCAGTGTCCTCAGCCTGCCATAACAGTACCACAGATTGGATGGCTTATAAAAACAGAGATTTATTGTCTCATAATTCTGGGGGCTAGAAGTCCAAATTCAGTGTGTCAGCAAGGCCATGTTCAATTGGAAAGCTCTAGGGGAAGATCCTTTCTTGGGTCTCCCAGCTTCTGGTCTAATCAAGGTCTTGCTTGGCTTGTAGCCATCTTCCCTGTCTCTCTCTCCATGTCCCTTCTCTTCTATAGGAGCAATCAGATTGGATTAGGGCCCGCCCTGCTCCAGTGTGATCTCAGTTAACTGATAACATCTTTAAAGATCCTATTTCCAAACAAGGTCATGTTCACAGGTACCAGGAGTTTGAACTTCAACATAAACCTTGGGGGACACATCTCAGTCCATAACACCCATGGACAAACTCCTCAGCTTACTTTACTGGCAAAATAGTCCTGCAGAGAACCAGGGTGGAGGCCTGACAAAAATGAGCATTCTGACACGTGCACCTAACATGACTGACATTCTACTGCAATGCTAAAGGACACATTGTAAATGAAGGTACCTGAGGACAGCAGTTTGGGGGATACTTGAAGAGCCTCTCAAGTCCAGCTACTGCCTTCCAAAAGACTCACCCAGGTTGGCAGTGACAGTATTCTGCCTGCCTGGGATAAGGTCTTGCCAGGTCATGGGACTTGTCGTGTTCCCAACTATGTCACACTGAAACATAATTATCTAATTTAGCTGCACATGCTGCCTTTAGTTGGCCTTGTCCCTGGGTCTAACATGGAGATTCCAGCTGAGATTTCTTACTGCATCACCAGCATTCTCTAGCCACACTATCCATAAGCTAATTAACAATGATTAGGCATCAGACAAATACAAGTGACAGTGTGTGGACATGTGCAAGTTGACCTCACATTCTGATCTCAATCTTTCTTTCTAGCTTCATCTCCCAATACCGCAGACACATACAAACTCTATACTAGACCCTTCGCCCGAACTATTTAGTCCCTCCACCTTAAATGCACACAGCCGTTACCCAACAAAAGCGCACTCAGATGTGCCCTCTTCTGTGAAACTCTTCCCATCCCAGTACTCCCAGGAATGGGCTCTTCCCCTCCTCTCTGTTTTCCAGTCCCCTGGGCTTACCTCTGTAGTCATGTTTTCAATACTTGGAATTATTATCTGTTTATGTGCCCATCTTGCTCTCTCTGAGTAAGACAAGATCCATATCTTACACATCTTTGTAACTTCAGCACATACCACTAAGCATTCAACAGATTTTTATTAACATCAATAAATGGGTGAGTGGATGGTTGGATGAATGGATGGATGACATAATGTAGCTTCACTTCCCTCTTCTTCCTTAGAACTAAACAGGCAAACACAAGCATGCACAGCTGTATATTCCGCCTAGAGGAACTCCTACCACCACCTTGGGAATAGGACCACCAAACCCTGTGCTGAGAGGTTGGGTTCTCTTTTCACTAACCTCCTGAGTGTCTCCTTTGCTAATACCCACTGATGGGAGCAAAGTCACATATGAGCTGGATGGCCCAAGTTATCAACATGGAAGCCTGGTTATATAGCCTTCCTCATCCTTCATCTATGTCCCCCTTCCTGGCACACACAGACACTCCCTTCTCATTTTTTACCCCGCCACTTGCTCTCCATTAGCAGCTGGGGTATTCTCTTCTTTGTTCCCTCTTGGTATAATCTGTTATTTGGGTAGAGATCTACCTGTGTCCTCAAGTTCCTATGTCTCAAGGTCAATTACATTCCCTATTCTCAGAAATAAAATTCTCTCATTTATTTTTCTAGAATGAGAAGTATCAGCTATAGACAATAATTAGTCTCAGGTACCTCTGAGCAAAAGAGCTTACACTGTATCTTAGAATATGTATAATTTCTTCTAGTGTTGTCTTATAGAGATTTCTGCAATGATGGAAATGTTCTATATCTGTGCTGTCCAATATGGTAGCCACTACCCACACATCGGGGAGCCCTGGTGGCGCAGTGGTTAAGTGCTTGGCTGCTGACCGAAAGGTAGGCAATTAGAACCCACCACCCACTCTGCAGGAGAAAGATGTGGCAGTCTGCTTCCATAAAGATTACAGCCTTGGAAACCTTGTGGGGCAGTTCTACTCTGTCCTATAGGGTTGCTATGAGGCTATGAGTTGGAATCGACTGGACAGCAATGGGTTTAGCCACACATGGCTATTGAGCACTTAAAATGTGGCTAGTGTCTGAAGGAAGTGAATTTTTTATTTTATTTAACGTTCTTAGACATACAATGATATACAAATGGTTGCAATTTGTCTTAAATCATAGATTATATCTTATACCAATATTATATATATGTGTATGTGTGTGTACACATATACATACACACATTTTTTTTTTCTCTTTTTAAAACCATCCTTCCAACCATCCAAGCAACTCTGGAGTCTATCTGCATTCAAGTGTTTTTCCATGGGATGAGGCGTAATCCGTGCATTTCCTCTTAGAGAACAATTAGTGGTTAGGAAATTTGTACCTTTTCGCTTTCATTCTCAGCTGCCTAATTCCCCTTAAATGCTAAAAAAAAAAAAAAAAAAAAAAAAATGCTAGCTGGTTCCTTTCTGAGCCTTGATTCCGGCCCTTGGGAAGTTCCCATCACGCAGTTCCCGGCCGCCCCGCCGTGGGCTGCAGCTTCCGCTCCGCTCCTGTGTTGCAGACGGCTCTACCTGCACCATGTCGGAGTGGATCACCTGGTCGCCCTGCAGCATCTCCTGCGGCACGGGCCTGCGCTCCCGGGAGAGGTATGTGAAGCAGTTCCCAGAGGACGGCTCCGTGTGCACACTCCCCACCGAGGAGACAGAGAAGTGCACGGTCAACGAGGAGTGCTGTGAGTGGCGGGGACCCGGGGGGCGGGGTGGGCACGCGGGGCTCCCGAGGCAGTGGATGCGACCCCAAGTCCGCGGGGGTTCACAGCTCCCAGCAGCTGCCTGACTACTGAGTGGGGCGAGTGGGACGAGTGCAGCGCCACCTGCGGGATGGGCATGAAGAAGCGGCACCGCATGGTCAAGATGAGCCCAGAAGACGGCTCCATGTGCAAGGCTGAGACATCGCAAGCCGAGAAGTGCATGATGCCCGAGTGCCGTGAGTGGGCTTGGGGGTGGGTGCGGGGAGGGTACCAGGTCCGGGGTGTCAGATGGGGACTGGTGCGGAAGACCACAGCACCCCCCCCTCCACCACCACCTTCAAGATGGGCGGGTGCAGCATCTGGTGGGTACCTGGACAGGTACAGGAGGAAAACATGGTCCACCGTCTCTGCAGGGCACTGCTAGGAGCAAGAGGAGGGCCATAGGTTAGTGAGCATGAACCAGACCCACAGAGAGTGGCCTCCTTTGGGGGACAATCTGAACCATGCTGGGGTGGCAACTGGTGGCCTCTAAGTAGAATTCACCTGCATAGGTATTTTATAGAACCCCCAAGTATTTGGGGAGGCATATGAACACATATAGGCAGGACGTGCACTCCCCAGGTCATCATAGGCCCCCACTCTTGTTCTACATTGGACTTGCCTGGCTCCATCAAGCATTAATAACCCTGCTCTGTGCCAAATGCACATAGACCCACACGTCAGCACACAAATGTACACATGCATACAAGAACATACACATGTTGGGAATTTCAGTACCAAAACGTACAAAAAAGACAGTGTTGAGCCTTTTAGTGCGTGATTCTTGGGAAGAGTGGGATGTTTCTGTCTCTAACAAGATCCTACTTGGACCCTCGGTGGTGGTGTGCATGGGAACTTGTGTACACATATTCCTGAGCCACGTGTGATGTCATCACCACCAGCTGAGCCAGGGGAGATGCGGGATAGTGACAAGAAGCGCAGTAGGAGGCTGAGCCACTTCTTGCTCCTTGCTGCTCACTCTTATCTGAACCAGGGGCCAATTCCACTTCACTCCAAGGGCCATAGCTAGGGAAAGGCGGTGGAGGGCACTTTAGGGCCAAGGAGATCAAAGAAAGCATAAGGAGCCTATTCTCAGTAGCAAACCTGGCTCTTGGCCTAGACACCATCCCATGCTTGCTGTCCCCGTGGTCCGAGTGGAGTGACTGCAGCGTGACCTGTGGAAAGGGTATGAGGACCCGCCAGCGGATGCTCAAGTCTCTGGCCGAACTGGGAGACTGTAATGAGGAGCTGGAGCAGGTGGAGAAGTGCATGCTGCCTGAATGCCGTAAGTCCCAGCGCTCTGATGCCCACTACCTCTCCCCTCCCACCTTTCCTGAGCCCAGGGAGCCCTGAGCTATGATCAAACTGCTAGATTGTACAGTTCAACTGTCTGCCAGGGAGAAAGAGCATGGGGTTTGGATCTCTGTTAGCAAGTTCCTGAAACTCTTTAGTCTTCTCATTTGTAAAGTAGGGGTCACGCTGTCTACAAAATACACAAACTGCAAGTTGCTGTGAAATCTAAATGGGAGACTATATAAAAAACACTTAGCACAAGGCTCAATAAACCATAGTTCTTTCCCTACCTCCAATTAGGAGCTTGTCTGATGCATAGATTTTCTAAACTGCTTGATTCTATTTCTCCTCCCTGTGACCATTTTATTTACTCATGACCAGAGGCTGGACACGTTAAATCAATGACTCCCGCATTCATGCAGCCCTGGTAAGAAGACCCGCAGGAAAACAAGCCAAGCTCTCAAAAGCTCCCTGTCCACACCTGCCTCCCTACCTCCCCCAGATCTTCTGACTGTGGTCAGCTGTTTTTATTACATGGGGACTAATTTCCAAGGAAAGAGCCAGTTTTGCTGGCTAGTCTTCCAAGAGAGCTTGTCTTTTAGGTACTGGAAGATCAAGTGGGCTTGCTCTGACCTTTTTCCTGGCTTCCTCTGAAATACCCTTGTAATCTTTCATGCTCCCTCTCTTGTTAGTGCGTAGGTTGCCTGCCCAGGTTCAGGTCCTAGCTCTTTACTGGCTGTGTAACAGTTGGCAGATTACTTATCTTGCTTGATCCTCAATTTCCTCATCTATATAACAGCCAGAAGCACTTCCTAGGTTGTTAAGAGGATTAAACCAAATAATAGGTAAAAAGTGCCAAGCACTGGACCTGGCCAATTAAGGTCTCAATCAATGTTACACAGTATTGTGCCTGAGGTGTTTTTATCTAGACTCAGTCATGGGTAGAGATGACCAGGCCCATAAACTCAATAAAGCCTGGGGCTTTTAATAACTAAGATTGGCCCACAGTTCAACCCAGCTCACCAGAGTTGGGGCCCCAGAGCCTTCTGACTGAGGTGCTGTTCCCAACTTCAACACAACATTTTACATCCATAGGGTCCACTAATGGAGGGGAGAAAGTGAACATTTGCAGGGCACTTCCTGTGGCCCAGGAACTGGGCTGGGAACAGTCTCATTTAGTTCTCACAACCTAAGGAGAAAGATACCATTATCCCCATTTCACAGATGAGAAAGCACCTGAGCTCCCACAGGGAGACAAGACCTGAAAACTATTGAATGAAACGAGGACTTCTTCTGTTCACCCTCGCCCTCACTTTGCAGGGCTGTTGGAGAGTTTGGCATCATTTGCCTCCCTAGGACACATCTGAGAATCAGACTGTTATTTCCCCCACACATTTGTGATGCTGGCCTAGTAAGGAGGATTGCTGGATCTCGTGGCACAATAAACCCTAAAACACCTCTTGCTCCTGCCCCTCTTGTGAACTGAGTTTCCCCTTTCTGGCTCCTGTGCCTTGCAGAGTGCTATGTATAGAGGACACAGAATAATCTCAAGAGCAATAGGGGGAAAAAGCTGCCTGATTCTTTACTGTGAAAGCCACAAAGTCCTTGGTATTGCCCCCGGGGGTCAGCCATCTGTCAACTTGTTGACTTTTTCTCACCAAAGGAGTCAGGCAGCAGGGGGTTTGTGGGTATTGCTCTGAAAATGTACCAGTGAGCTGTGCTTTCCCTTAGAAAATCCAGGTCCCTGAGAGTGAGGGAGGCCGGTCTGTGTCACTTGAGGCTGATTTGACGATATTCTAGCTCACAAAGCAGGGCAAGAAGCACTAAACATGTCTTCAAGATCCCCCAGAGCCTTCTTGAGTCATAGAGGGAGCACAGAATGTGAATTATGACCTGGGAACCAATCCTACCTCTACTGCTTACCAACCATGTGGGCTGATGGGGCTAGTCTGCCTCTTGGAGCCTTGGTTTCTCCTGTAAAATAACAGCACCTGCCTTACATTCCTCATAGGCTTGTTGAGATGTTCAAAGCCGAGTGCATATGACATGTTTTGTTCAGACATGCGATACACTGACGCCCGTCTGTGTCTTGCCAGCCATTGACTGTGAGCTCACCGAGTGGTCCCAGTGGTCAGAATGTAACAAATCATGTGGGAAAGGCCACATGATTCGAACCCGGATGATCCAGATGGAGCCTCAGTTTGGGGGAGCTCCCTGCCCAGAGACTGTGCAGAGAAAAAAGTGCCGCGTCCGGAAATGCCTTCGAAATCCATCCATTCAAAAGCTGCGCTGGAGGGAGGCCCGAGAGAGCCGGAGGAGTGAGCAGCTGAGGGAAGAGTCTGATGGGGAGCAGTTTCCAGGTACCACTCCCCATGTGGGGCTAGGCTGGTCTCTGGGACAGGCTGAGCTCTGTGCTGGGCCAGGTCTTGGGTCTGTCAAAAACTGGGGGAGGGGACTACGTTTTCTAGAGTCTTCAGGCTACATTTTTTTTCTTCAGATGCAATAAAATTACAAGATACTCAAAAACTATTAAAGGGTTTGGAGTCCCTAGGGGTGCAAACCATTAATGCTAACCAAAATTTGGGGGTTCAGATCCACCCAGAGGTACCTGATGGTCTATTTATGAAAAATCAACCATTGAAAACCCTTCGGCACACAGTTCTACTCTAACACACACGGGGTCACCGTGAGTCAGAATCAACTCGATGATAACTGGTTTGGGTGTTTTGGTTTAGCACATCAGTGTTGTCTGTTGCACTAGTCAAAAAACATTAAGGCCAGCTATGTGCCAGGCACTATGCCATGGTCCCATCCTCTATGAAACCTACAGTATGGTATGGTGAACAGAGTGAATGGACAATCACAAGTGCAGTTAGTTCTGTGAAGGAGGAATATATAGTGCTATGGAAGCATCTAAACAAAAGATCTAACCTAATTTCTGGGGGTCAGGGAACTTTTCTTTGAGAAAGGCATGTTTAAACTACATAGGAAAAATAAGAAACTGTACTTAAATTTACTCAGTATTTGGGACACTAAGTACTAGGGGAGCAAGAGAAAGTAGTAGTTAAATGGTCCTTGAGTAGTTGCTGTGTAACAAGCCACCCTGAAACAGTGGCTTTTTAAAACAATCATTAGCTTATGATCCTGTGGGTCAGTGATAATGGACTGGCTCAGCTAGAGATTCTTCTGTAGTCCAGATTAGGCTCATTTATGAGCGTACTCTCAGCTAGTGGCTCACCACGGGCTAGAAGGCCTACAACGGCCTCACTTAAATTTTGGGGACCTCAGCGGGGATGGCTGGCGCCTCTTTCCACTCTCTCTAGCAGGCTAGCCCAGGCTTGCTTACACAGCGGTTGAAGGGTTCCCAACAGCAAAAGAGGGCAAGCCCCAGTGTGCAAATATTTTTCAAGCCATGTTTGTTAATGTCTCATTGGTCAAGCAGGTCATAGAAACAGACTCTGCCTCTTGATGGGAGTAGCTACAAAGAATTTATGGCCATTTTTTTGCAGTCTATCACAATCTGTAACAGTCCCTAATAAGGACTCTAGCCATTAGTTCATTCAACAAATCATTACACACAGGAGCAGAAAAGACAACTAAATTTGCTAATCAGTTGCCAACTAGAGCTCAGCATCCCTGTTCTGTCTCCAATTTTTGCTGGTTTAACCAGGCCTTCTCATGCTTTCAGGCTGTAGGATGCGCCCATGGACAGCCTGGTCAGAATGCACCAAACTATGCGGAGGTGGGATTCAAGAACGCTACATGACTGTAAAGAAGAGGTTCAAAAGCTCCCAGTTTACCAGCTGCAAAGACAAGAAGGAGATCAGAGCATGCAACGTTCACCCTTGTTAGCAAGGGTCCAAGCTCTCCAGGGCTGCACTCTAGATTCCAGAGTCACCAACGGCTGGATTGTGTTTGCTTGTTTGTTTAAGGCAAATTAAATTGTGTACACTAGTTTTCATTTCTGCAGTGTGGTTCGCCCAATAGTCTTGTGGATGCAAGGGGCATCCTTTCTGAATACTTCTTGGTGGGTACAGGGTGAGTGGCGCTCCTTCACCCTCAGTGGGCCCTCCTGCACGGAAGTGAGTAGTGTCAGCCACCTTGTACTAAACTGAAACATGTCCTTCTGGAAAATCCACCTGGGCAGGCAGAACAGAGACCTTGGCCTCCTCCACATGGAGAGGCAGTTTTGTCTAGAAGTGACTCTGTGCCTCGGTCCCAGGGTGCAGCAGGTAGGAAACATTTCCCGTTGGTCGATGAGCGAAGATTCCCCTCATCCTCACCTTGGCCTGCCCACTCTTCCAGGAATGTTTGCTTGCCCATCTCTTTTCCTTTGGTGAGATTTTAGGTTCCTTGTTAAATCTCCTCAGTCATCACTGGTTCTTGGGAGAAACAGAGCTGGTAGGCTTGAAAAGCAGCAGTGATGTTGGGTGGCTTTCCTTTCCCTGAGAATTTCTAAACACACTTACATCACTCCCCAATAGGGGTACCTGATACCCAAAAGAGGGAGGGGAAATGATGGCTAAATAATTTGAAATAACTGATTCTTAATACCTGAGGTAAAAGGTACCAAGTATAGAAAGTATTTTTCCCTTTTTTTGCTAATTTCTCCTAGGAAGCCAGCGTTATGAACCTTTTGGTTCTAAATTCTTACCGGAACCAGGGCCAAGGCACCAAAATTGGTCTCTCTAGCAGTACCAACCCTAGCAGTTTATAAAAATCTGCCTACACAAATCTAGACTTTTAAGTTTTCAAACCAGTTTCTAATAAGGAAACTTTTTTCAGTTTATGCAAACATTTTATTAAGTTTGCCCACACCCTCCCAAGCCTTTCTATCAACAAAAACACTAGCTCTATATTTTATTTTTCAGTCATAAAAATTTATATATAGAAAAACTGTTTCACAGCCTACGACAGAAAATGTAAGGAAAGAAAATGGAGAAATCAAGCTAAATAAGGGGAGCCTGTGGGATATCAAACCTGCTGTCCACCTCTACGTGGCAAGGGCTCTGGTCCTCAGATTATCTAGAGAGAAGACTACGGGTTTTCCATGCCCTCCTAAGTAATCATAAACACACCAAATTCAGGGAGACTAACTACCAAGGATTAGTGTAAAAGGACATTTTACTGAGTTGAGTCCATCAGCAGTTTTTACTTATTCGTTTATTGTTAAAATTATGCTTCATTTTTGATGCAGGCCTTTTTTACTGCATATCCAAGTATGTACTATGGATGAGACGCATACATGCTCTGAATACACTACTTTAAGAATTTCTATCAAACACATCAAGGTATTTCCAAACACAACATACATATGCTGTAGTCCTGAATATGTATTATTCTAACACAAGACTGTTCAATAAAAAAGTGTATTGGTCTATTTTTCACGTTTGTAAGCTAATTAAGTGTTCAGAAGTTTCAGATTTTTTTGCTATGTTGTCCACCTCAATCACTTTCAGTAAAAGAGAGGCTTTTACTTCCTCATTCTCAAGGAGCATTTCCATACTGTGAGCTTCCCGGAGCTGGGACTTGTTTCCAACGTTACTTTTTAATTCTTAATTGGATTGCTTTTTCCTCCCCAAAGAAGCATAATATGAACAGTGTTTGATTTTCTACTTGGACAAAAAAAAGTTCTGACATAGCCTCTGCCCACTTTTGCAACATTACTCTCAGCTGTCTAGATACACACTTATTCTTAACTCTTGAAGTTCCTGTAAGACAGCGATTTCTAAGTAACTCTAAGGACAAGCCATCCTAGTGTTGCATATTCCTATTTGGCCCCTGTTGGGTACACTTTAAATCTAACTTCGGCAACTTAAAACCAGGTATATAATGACTGAGAAAGGGTAACACCAAGATATGAATCTTATGCCACATAAATGTCGTTTTTTGTTCACAATAGGGAATTTTAAGTGTCAAATCTCTTTCTTACCAAAGTCTTATGTTAGGTGATTTGTAGTTTTTCTGGCTAACCATTTGTTTTGGAAATGAAGACTTTTTTTTCACTACAAAAATGGACTTCCACTTGAGACAGCAAACAGGTGATAAGGTACCCAGTAAAAGCTGCCATGTAAGAAGGGCTTAAAATGGTTGTAGATATTTTTATCAATGCCAAACCAGTTGTAATCCAATTCGCATCTACATTTTAAGATGAAAATAAGAAGTTCAGAGATATATTTCCCAACCAGACATTGGGTCACCTACCTGTCACCTGGCCAATGTATTATTTGAAGGAAATCTGTTGTAGCCAATTAAATAAAACTGGGCTTCTTTAGACCCAGAATTGAAAATGTTACCAAGATTTTGTGCTGTTTTTAATTTGAACTTTGTGTATTAAACATGTTTTAGGCATACTCGGAGTCTGTGTACTTCTTCCAGGAAGTAAGGGTACATCATACCTTCTCACACGACTAAAATTCTCCAGAAACTTTGTCCAGGTCAAATCCAATGGCTAAAAACGTCAATACACAAAATCTCTCAACATCGTATTATTTCTGTGCCCTAACAAAGAGCCCACACATTTCAAGTGAAAGAGAGGAGGGTAGGAGAGGGAGAAGAAAGAGGGAGGGAAAAAGAGGTACAGAAAGAGGGAAGGAGGGAGAGCAGGGAGAAAGAAGGAGAAGGGAAAGGAAAGGGCTCTGGACTCAGAAAACTCCCAGAATTGCAGACAGGCTTTTCCAGACCATTTGGTATGAAATCTGAGCTGGAGTACAAGTGCCCGGCTTTGAAGTACAGCTTCCTGGAATTGTTTGTGGCAAAGAAGTCAGATATTAAAGCGTGCCACGGTTGTGCTTTACCTTTTCTCTAAACTCTCTGAACTAAATATTTATACCAAAAAAATGGACACTACTGTCTAACCAAGACTAAACACAAACACTTAATCCTTAATTATGACACAGAATCAAGGAAGACAGAGGCGTTCTACTATTTCATTATTTGATGGTATTAATTTCTAAAATAAAAATGATCCTTTTGTTCCTCCTATTACCCTAAGTAGGGGGAATGAACGAAAATAAATCCCTTCTGGAGGTGAGTGAGATGTGGTAATAAACTATAAACAGCAACTGAATGCTAATTGGCATGAAGATAGTTCTTCAGTTCAAACCCTTTGAAATCTGAGAGGAAAATATCCATAGTAAAACGTCACATTTAAATAATTTGCATCCATGATTCAAAAACCTTGTCGATTCAAAGGCTTTATACACTCTGGAAAGTGGAGAGGCAGAAGCTATGTACTGGTGAAGCACAAGGAACCTGGGGTCAAATCAATGCTACACCATCGAGTGGCCACTTACTTTACCTTTTCTGGCCTCAGACTTATGCAAGCTTTATAACACTAGAGGACTTCTCTATCCCTCCCCTCCACAATTTATCCCGCTTTCATCTAGACAGCAAGTCCAGATGGTATGCTGATGTAGGCATCATTCAAAACTAGCTCTACCCCACCCAGCCCTCACTTCTTCATAAACCAGTAAATGCCTGCTTTGTGATGCTGAGTCACATTTTTGTCACTTATAAATGAAAAAGTCCTGAAAACATACATGTACAATTTCTACACAGCCACAATCAGAGCAAAATGCAATTTCAGACTGTTTTCACTTATCGTTCATAATCATAATGTCATAGCATCAGACAGCAGTCATTAACATTTTCTTACACTGCTCTAAATTCTTCATACAACTCAGGATATGTTCTTAATGACTTCCTGGCTTTAGAATTGATTTGTAATAGTTCTCATACTTTAAGCAATTATGTATTTAAACAGTTTCCTTTACCTCAAATAATTTTAAGTATGAACAGAAGGGAAAAGAGCAAACATCTTAATCAAGACTACTAACTCACAACACTTGGAGCTTGTAAAAAGCAGAGGTCCCTTTCTTCCCCTAGTATTAGAATGCAACTACTACTGGGTGATTCTAACCTGGAATTTACTCGTCTAAGTGCTACAGCTGCTAACCAAAAGGTTGGCAGTTCGAATCCACCAGGCGCTCCTTGGAAACTCTGTGGGGCAGTTCTACTCTGTCCTATAGGGTCGCTGTGAGTCAGAATCGACTCGACGGCAGTGGGTTTCGTTTTTTGTTTTTTGGTTTATCTGAGAACTCAGAAGGGCTACTTGCAAAAAATACCTGAGTTTCTTGCTCCTTTACACAAGTACTACTCAAAGTGTGGGCTACAGACCAATGCCACCCATGAACCGTCTGTTACAGTTCCCACAGCAAGATCCAGAAATTGAAAGCAAGTGTTTAGAAACTTTTATAGTAATTTGATACTGCCTTGGTATATTCAAAAACACAATTAATTTTTCTAGTAATTCATTTTTTATTACATTTAGCAAAAGTATCAGTCTACAACATTTGGAGATTAAAAAAAAAATTTTTTTTTAACTGGCTCTTCAAGTAATCTAGAGGCACTGCAGTACACCACCCTCACCCACTTCAGTCAGAAGGATGCCAGCTGGCAAACCTTAAGCTTCTTAAATCTCTCCAACACTAAGCTATCTACACTGTAGTATGGATTTGTATACCCACACATCTATGATTAAGTATCTTGTATGGACTCATTTCCTTATTCTAACACCCTACCCTACAAAGCAAGGTATTGCTCCATCATCCCCGATTTTGCCAAATAATTTCTCAAAATTAAAAAAAAAAGTACCTCCTCCACTTTCTTACTCTCCAAACACATCTCAGTCCATAATAATCTGGTTTCCATAACCACTGAAACAAATCTCTCAAAATCAGCAACCCCTTAGCAATCGTTTCTGCTTCTTAGCTCCCATCCTCTGCAGGGCATTCAATGCTTTAGACCACTCCCTTGGCTTCTTTGACAATGCAGTTTCCTGGTTCTCCTCAGTTTTGGCTGCTTCCCTCAGCTATTTAAAAAACAAACAAACAAACAAACCCGTTGCCCTCAAGTCGATTCCGACTCATAGCGACCCTAGAGGGCAGAGTAGAACTGCCCCACAGAGCTTCCATGGTGCAGTTGGTGGATTTGAACTGCCACCTTCTAGTTAGCAGCCAAGCTCTTAGCCAATGCACCACCAGGGCTCCGCCCTTGGCTGTTGGTACCTCTTAATCTTCTATCACCTAAGTTTTTTTTCCCCCAAAGTTTTGCCCTTAGACCTTCTCTCAAACACACTTTCTAATAGATGTTATTTGCTCTAACCTCTTCGATCATCAGCTCAAAACAAATTCCAAATCTGCACTTCTAGCCCTAGCTTCTTTTGCGGTCCAATCCCCATTCCTAAATGTCTCCAGGTCTAACTCTGTATGTAACTGCCAGAACATCAGGTATTTCTCTCACTAGAAAGCTGCCTGTGCTAATTAACAGCACTACCACCTTCCTGGTCACCCCAACTTGATGCTTTGGAGACCCAAACATTTCTTGGATATACATCTAATCTTCAGTCTCCTTCCCCCATATTACTGCAGTTCAGGCTTCATCATCTTTCTCTGAAATCATTCATTCATCCATCAAATGGTTTTCCTGTACAACCTATATACCAGGCAGTATGGGTAAAGCAGTAAACACAATAGAAATGGTTCTGCCCTCAAAGAGTTTAAGATGCTAAGGTGGGGGTCAGACAAGAGAAACAAAATAATCACAGGTGTCATGAAGTATATACCCAGAAAAGTATGACAGTAGAACGGGTGGTCAAACAGGGCTCTATAAAGAGGTGCCATTTAAGCAAACACTTAAAGAATAAAATGGCTAACTGGAGAGTTGAGTGAGATAACTGATTTGGAAAATACTTGATGTGTACTAAGGGTGTTAAGAAAACAAACCAGCTAGAATGTAAATGAGATGTAGGAAGACAGGAGATCCTGCGAGGGGCTTTCCTTGTATGCTATGCCAAGGGGTTTGGGTATTATTCCAAGTGCACTGAATTAAGACAGATTTCTAGAAGTAGTGTAATATTTAATTTCTGGTCCAAAAAAAAGTCTCTGGCTGGAATGGAAAAAAAAAAAAAAATGGTGGGAGCAAAATGGAAAAGAAAGACTATACTTCAGAGACCATCATGTAATCTGTGCATCATGTAATGTGTGTTTTGATTCAGCTGGTTTAGGCTTCATCCACAGTAGGATGTGTGGGTACATATCCACCCTCTTCTCTCCAGCTATGAGTTGGAATCGACTCAACGGCAACGGGCACAGTGTTTTTTTTTGTTGTTTTTTTGTTTTTTTTTGGTTTTCTCTGTCAATAGCAGTTCACAGAAAAAGTTCAACAGTGACTTAAGGAGACACTCAAAAAACTCACCAAGAACACCAAGCTATTTCACTTCAAGTTTACCTGCCAAATGAACTATGCCAATTTTTAGATTCAAGCCGTAAGGCATTTGAGGGGAAAAGGCATATATATATATATATATATATATATATATATATAGCTACCGAAATAAGTTTCCCCCACTCATTCCTTCTACAACCCATCAATATAACAAAATGAGTGACCAAGCATCATCTTGTGATAACAGATCAATTTTAATTCTAGCACCTGAAGCTATACAAGGGTATGATTTATAAACTTCATGGGACTGTTGGACACATTCAATAAAGTGACAACTGTGCAATACCACTTAGTATCTCAAAATCAGGAAACATACTTTTGAATTGTTTAAACACAATCCACAGAATTAAAAACAAAATCAGAAGCCATCCACAGTTACACTAATTGACAATTAAGAGTTTTACATTTAATACTTGATATAACAATCAATATCTACTAGGGCATACTAAAAGTGATTTCAGATTCTCATCCTAAAAGTTGGACTCTATAGGGAAGGTCTCTCGAGTAGGTATGTGACTGGCCAAACATGGGTACAACCAGGACCAGAACAGCAAGTAAAGTTCTACCACAGTTTCTGTAGCTTCCGCATTTTTGTTCTTTGTCAGTTAAAAGTGAACAGTGAGAATTAAATACTTATCTTTACATATACACAAGGTATGCTGAGAAAGCATATTTGCTTACAAACATATAAAAATACTTGTTACCTAGTTTGATAAGAAAATAATGTATAAAAGTATATAGCAAAAACATTAATCATCTCTGACCCCGGAAAGATCAATTCCATATTTTATATTACATCAAACAAAAAACAGTTTTAGTTTTTTTGAATCCCTTACCCAGAAACACTTGAAAAGGAAGACAGACAGAAATTATTAATTTTTACCCTCAACATAGCTGTGAAAAGAGCTAAATTAAAAAACAAGAATAATAAAATGCCTAAGTTCAGAATGAGCCCACAGATATTTGGCCACATAGAAAATCATCATATTCAAGAACAGGAGTAATAATAAAGGCTTTATAAGAGTTTTTAATTCATAAACACAATAGCCATTTTGGATTTTGGCCACTGGAAAACAAAAGCTGTAGTATCAATAAGATCTGAGATGTCTCACTTGTGTGATTCAATTCAGTGTTTTAAGGTTAAAGCTGACATCAAAAACTTTTATGGTGGGCAAAAATTCACATTTAAAAAAATTCCCTATTGTTTCTGTTTACAGTAACAGTGGGCATTAAGATTCCAGAAGTTAAAAATTATTTCACAACCTATGACTTCAGCTTGGCAAACAGCTTAGGTTCCAAAACTGATTCACCCCTACTAAAATGTAAGCCCTTAAAACAATGAATGTGTCTGTATATATAGATATGTATTTTAAAGGAATCAGATAATCTTAAAAGCAGCCTTAGTGTTTCCTTTAAATTTGTCTTGAAATGACCATAGTATTAGCTTCACAGAAAGGATTAGCCAGCTTCTTGGTCTAAGGCTAACACGGTGATCATGTATAAGACTTGCTTGTCTAAGGCTAGAAAGGTACCAACATGATGTAAACTGTAAGGAGAGAAGAAGATGAGGGCTTTTCCTGGCAGTTGGTAGCTAAAACTCATGGGGTTCTTAGAAAATGACACAATGGCAACCTTTCTTGTCTTTTTCTTTCCGCGTTGGTTCTGGAGAAGGGGGACATTCTTGCTCTTGAAATTTCCTGTAAGATAGAAAAATCTAAATATAATTGCCTTCTTGGCAATCTATGATTACAAATGCAGATTATTTTTGGACAAGTCTAGTTTAAGTGCATATGCTTTTCAACGCTACACTTTAACTAGGGAATCAAAGCAAATCTCTGCCAAAAAAAAAAAAAAGCTTCAATACCAAAATAAGCAGAGCTGTCTGAGTTGCTTTAACAGGACTGTCCTGAATCAGATGAGACGCTGAAGCTCAGTTAACTACTATGCTCCCTTCCCCATATGAAATTCTGTGACTCTAAGGTATACTTGGAGTCCCTGGGTGGCACAAATGGTTAAGTGTTTGACTATTAGCCAAAAGGCTGGTAAGCTCAACACCCCCAGCCCCAGAGGCTCCTCAAAAGACAGGCCTGGCAATCTCCTTCCAAAAGGTTACAATCTTGAAAACATTATGGAGCGTTTCCATTCTGCACACATGGAGTCGTCATGAGCCAGAATCCACTCGATGGCAACTAACAACAAGGTATTCTTATGAATTAACTTTTATCACTAGAATACAGTATAAAATTACCCTTACTAGGCACACAGTTCTTACCCCTGTTCTGCCACTTATTAGCCTGAAGTCAGTATTAGAGAAGTTAGTTGACATCTCTGAGCCTCAGACTTTTAGAAAGGAATAAAAACCTACCTTTCACAGTTGTTATGAGAATTAAACATCTTGTTATATTTAAATGCCTGATAGTGCCTGGCATAAAAAAGCCTTCTCTACCCCTTTCCTCACTCCTGATTGATTAATGGACACGCATAGGTTCTAAGGATCAAAACCATGGACAAAATATTTCAAAGAGGCAGTAAAAATTATTTTAAGAAGGCACTGGCTTATCGGCTGTTTAAAACAGGACTACAATTTGTAACAAACGACTAAAGCTTGATCTACATTCATCCTAATCTTTGCAGAAGCCTCCATGTATGTTACCTATCATCTTCACTACTTCTTTTGCCTACAAAAAAGAATGACCACTAAAGCAACTTCATCTTTCTCACATACATTTATTTATATAACCCCAGCAGACCTCGCCCATCACCTCAAACTTCCTGGAATCCACTAACGCTTTCTGAACCACAGGCGTTTCCTAGGCCACCTAACAGAGAATTTTTTGTAGTCTGGGATACTGTATTCTACTCCTTGTGGGGCTGCTCAATTTCTACTGCCTCTTATCCTGGGAGGAGCTGGGCAAGAAGCAAGGCAAAGGGCACCAGCTTCAGAATCAGAGAGATTTGGATTCAAGTCTATTAACATGCCCAAGCCTTGAAATCATTTAACCTCTTTTGTTACTTAGCTTTCTCATCTGAAAGCGCAGACAAAAAATACCATTTAGCTTATTTGGTTGTGATGAGGACTAAATGCAATAATGCAAATAAAGCACTTTGCTCAGTACTTGGTGCAGATTACCACACAAATGTTAGCTGTTACCACCACGATCATCACACCGGTGCTACCTCTGGAAGCTGCATTATTCTTCTGAAAATTCCTGTTTACCTTCTACTCCAACATAATTTAGTAAGGTTTTACATATAGAAAGTGCCTAAAATATGGTATGTACTCAATTAAAATTTTTTTTTAATTTTTATTGTGCTTTAAGTCAAAGTTTAGATCAATTAAAATTTTTAATATACCATTTGTTTTAACCCTTAAGAACAGAATCACATAGTTTCCCCTTTCTTACTAAAAACATTTAAAGGTAATCTTGTTGTTGTTGTTGTTGTTAGTAAATGGTTTTAAAACGCCCAGTTTACCTGCTCAAATCGAATGAACTGAAACAAACTTCTAGAATGTGTTCTACTTACCTTATCACCCGGACAAGCTCATGGAAAGCTTGATCTACATTCATCCTAATCTTTGCAGAAGCCTCCATGTATGTTACCTTAAGTTGCCGTGCTAACTGCTGTCCTTCTTCCTGTGTCACCTGAAATTCCAAAAGAATTGTGTTTGAGGTACAGTATTAACAATTAAACAAAAAAAAAACAAGAGCCCTAGTGGCACAGTGGTTAAGAGCTTTGGCAGCTAACCAAAGGGTCAGCAGTTCGAATCTACCAAACACCCCTTAGAAATCCCATGGAGCAGTAAATCTAATTGTTTTATTAATCTGATCCTAAAAGTTCTTTTCTTTTTTTAATACTCCCCAGCATGTTTTCTCCTTTTCAAAATGGGCAACTGAGAGCTTGACATAACTAATGCCATGATGAACTGTAAGTTTTTCTCCTTCCCCTGCCTTCTCCTTTCCACATACCTCTGTTAATGACTTTGTTTTGATCTGATGCTAATAACTTTGTTCTTTGTTTTGATCTGATGCTAATAACTTTGTTTTGTTCTGTCTGACCACCTGTGACTTATGACCCCTCCACAGGGAGGTTAAGAGCCCGGATGTTTGAAGTGTATATCTTTAGCCTAATAAGGAGATGTCCAGCATGTGACTCTAAGTCCAAAAAAGAGTTTCTTGTCATTATCTTGTAATGAATAATTCCTCCGGCCATGCCACCTGCAGGCTACAAAGACACTTTTAACCCTCGTAAAAATCATATATAAGCCCTCACATAAAATTGCCTTTTGGGATCCCACAGAGACGGTGTGCATTACTACTGTTGGATCACTGGTGGTGGACACCTCCTAAATAAACCTTCTCACTCCTTCTGACTTGAAGTACGTTTCAATGGCTCGACTGCTCCAGGGCACAGACCCTAATCGGGCAACAATTAATAATTAGATTTGCTTCATCTAATCCTCATCTTTCGTACGTGTGGAAAAGGCTTTATTTCACCTTCCTTTTTGAGACAAATTTTTGATGAGTATTGAATTCTAGGTTGACAGTTTTTTCTTTCAGTACTTAAAAGATGTTGCCCATTATCTGCTGGCTTACACTATTTGTAATTAGAAACTGCTATCACCCTCATCTGTGCTTCTGTATGTAATGTGTTTTTTCTCCTCTGGCTATTTTTCAGATTTCCTCTTTATTAAATGATTTTAAGTGATTTCACTTTTCTGTGCCTTGTTGTATTTTTCTTTGTATTTCTTGTGCCTGGGGCTCATTGGGTGTCTTGAATATGTGCATTTATAGTTTTCATCATATTTGGAAAGTTTTCAGCCATTTCTTCTGTTGTTAATCTCAACCAGTGTATTATTCATCTCAGGCATTATAGTTTTAATTTCTGCAAGCTTGAATTAGATCCTTTTACCTCTTCCATGTCTCTGCTTAACATATCCAGTCTTTCCTCTAGTTTCTTGAACACATGGAATATAGCTATAACTGTTTCAACATCTTTGTCCGTTAATTATATCATGTGTCATTTCTGGGCCTGTTTCTATTTATTGGTTCTTCTTCTTTATTATGGGTCATATTTTCCTGCTTCTTTGCACACCTGGTAATTTCTGAGTGGATACCTGGGTGCTGGATTTCAGTGTACTTCTTCAAGTACAGCCAGAATGCTCCTTAGAAGTGAGGATGGTGAGACCTCATCTCACTTTGGACATGTTATTAGGAGAGACCAGTCCTTGGAGAAGGACATCATGCTTGGTAAATTAAGGGGTCAGCAAAAAAGAAGACGACCCTCAACAATAAGGATTGTCACGGTGGTTGCAACGATGGGCTCGAGCATAACAACTGTGAGGATGGTGCAAGGACCAGATAGTGTTTTGTTCTGTGGTACACAGGGCTGCTGTGAGTTGGAACTGACTCAATGGCACCTAGCAACAACAACGAGGGTGCTGGATATTTTGTATTCCTATAAATATTACGGAACTTTCTCCTGGGATGTAGTTATTTGGAAACAGTTTGATCCTTTCCAGTCATGCTTTAGGCTTTGTTAAACATTTATTCTAAGGCTAATTTTGCCCCCACTAAACCCATTACCATAGAGTCAATGCTGACTCCTAGCAACCTCATAGGACAGAGTAGAATTGCTCCATAGGGTTTCCAAGGCTGTAAATCTTTACGGAAGCAGACTGCTACATCTTTCTTCTGCAGAGCAGCTGCAGGGTTCGAATCACCGACCTTTCAGTCAGTCGCGGAGCACTTAACCACTGCACCACCAGGGATCTTTTTTGTCTTCTGAGTACACTACTCAATACCCCAAGAATTATGAAATTTTCCATTCTGGCTGATTGGAATAGTAATTATTCTTGGCCCTATCTGAGCTCCAAGTATTGCTCTCTCTAATCCTTTCAGGTGGCTTGTACCCCCAATTTAACATCCCATTCTCACTTCAATTTAATACTCCATTCCCACAATTCAGCCCTTTCAACACAATATTATTAGGTTATTACATTAATGTATATGCATCTAACAATTACTTCATAAAACATATGCCCTATTACATCCCAAGAGAGTGGTAGACAGATTCTACATAGTATTGGTATATTCACATTTATGCAATTTTTTAATTTACCTTCTCTCTCTTCAAAATAACATATATACCATAAGACCTATGGATTTAAATTATAAACCAAGGAAACAACAACAAGCAAAAAAGTCAAGAGAAAGTTTCACAGAGTCACCAACTTGGACAGAACAGGTCCTACTTTAAGAAGAATTGACATGAGAAATGTTTTCCTATGAAAATATTACCATGCTGTTACAAATTCCGGTCCATCCTCCTGGGACATCATCCCTTCTTGCCCAACTCTATACTCTTAATTTGTTTCATCCAACAAATTCTTAGTAATCCTCGAAGGCTCAAGTAATCAGAAACTTCACCTTATAGTTTTGATGCTCTTTTAGAGCTCCCACCACACTCTATGGCTACCACTTATGAAACTCTTAATATTTTGATTTTGTTTTTTCCTTCTCCCCTATTACAATATGTCCTTTGAGGCTGGAGAGTAAAGCATATCTGCCTTTGTATACCCAGAGCCTAGAAGAATGCATAGCAATTAACTAATTAACACATGTTAAGTAAATGGAGTATTACGAAGCAAATGAATCTACTGTGTATCTTGAAGTAGAAGAAAAGATGACATGGGGAGAAAAATAAACACTGAAACAAGTTGATATCAATAAATTACTTACTTTATTAATACAAATTTGATCTGGAAGGAAACTGTATGTCCTTAAGAATTTCATATTTGTCTTTTGCTCTATTCCTCAAAAAAGATACCCTATTTTGCCCCTTCATGCACAATGTAATTCAGCTAGACAGAAAAGGCAAATGACTATCTTAATACTAAAACAATACCACTGCTAAGGTCACTTACATGCTTCATTTATTTATTTTTAAAGTATGGTTCCATATCAATGTCTTCCAGGAATCAAGGTCAGCAAAGCCTGTGTACATATTTCTGGTCACGAAGTCTCTAGCCACATATAAAGCTGCTTTGGAGCTCATTGATGTAGCATAATTTTAATTAACAAGTAGAAATAGCATTACCACCACCAAAGCAAACAAAAAATGAACAAAAAGAACACCACATGAAACAAAGCCATGGCATTGTGAAGCCAGAAATCAACAAAAGGAAAACTACTATTGGTCTCTTTCCATTAGGAGAAAGGAGAGTGAAGAAAACCAAAGACTCAAGGGAGGAACTAGTCCAAAGAACTAATGGACCACATGAACCACAGCCTACATGACACAGAGACCAAAAAAATTAGATGGTACCCAACCACCACTACCAACCTCTCTGACTGGGATCACAACAGAGGGTCCTGGACAGAACAGGAGAAAAATACCGGACAAAAAATCAAATTTATAAAAAGGACCAGACTTACCGGTCTGACAGAGACTGGAGGAACCCCTGAGACTATGGTCCTAAGACACCCTTCTGGCCTGGAACTGAAGCCATACCCAGAGGCCACCTTTCAGCCAAACAACAGGGCCATAAAACAAACAATAACACTCAAGAAGAATGTGTTCCTCAGAATACTCAATTATAGGAGACCAAAAGGACAACACTTGCCCAAAAGCAAGGATGAGAAGGCAGTAAGGGGCTGAAAACCTGAAGAAAGGAAATGGGGAACTCAGGACAGAAATGGGGAGAGTGCTGACACATTGAGGGGAATGCAGCCAATGTTATGGAGCACTTTAAGTACAAACTCTTGAATGGGAAACTAATTTGCTCTGTAAACTTTCACCTAAAGCACAATAAAAAATTGAAAACAAAAAAGGACTGAAAACTATACAACTGTTTCCTAGAAGTTCCCCAACTCAAGAGAATTTCATAAAGAAATGGAATACTAAACCTTATTTCCTGAATAGTCTGATCTGGTAGGTCTGAGCCCTATCCAGACATAAACTAAAAAGGAAAAAAAATCAGACGCCATTGAGTCAATTTGAACTCACGGCAACGTCATGTATGTCAGAGTAGAACTGTGCTCCATACACAGGGTTTTCAACGGTCAGTCTTTCAAAAGTAGATCTCTAGGCCTTTCTTCTGAGGAACCTCTGGGTTGAACTTTTACCTCTAACTTTTTAGTTGTTCTCCTTCCCCCACAAAACGATGACAGTGTACAATAGATACCAAAATACAAATAATAAATTTGTATTTGTATTTATTGAATAAAAAACAAGTGAGAATACACTTGCTTGCAACTGAATACTAAAAATATTCTTTTCTTGCAAGTTACCATTGTTAGAGACAGCCAACATGAGGAATTAACAGAAAACTTGATCATTAATAAGACTTAGGAAAAATGCAAATAATATAATTTAAATCAAAGTCATTCTCTAAATGAAGGTAACTTAACAGTGAATAAATTAGGCATTTCAGGGTAACTGTAAGATTAACTAAATTAGAGTTTTGGGTGTTACCAAAAAGATTACTGTAGGTTAACGGAGCTTGTGGGCCTATAGAGTTCTCTCAAGTTCTGTGGAAAGCTATGTGGAAATTTAATTTCCTTCAAATCTACTTCTGTTTTATTTTTTACGAACTGTGACTTCTGTAAGATCCAGTGTGCCAAACTCAGCTATGTGCATTTAAGCGGCATACAGCACATTTATTTATTTTTATCAATGGTACTTTCAATTGTTTCATTAAATATAGCAGTTCACTTATATATAATTATAAACAACTGACTTCCCAACAGCTAAATTTCTTCTCACCTGTCTTTGATGATCCAGGTCTGCTTTATTACCAATTAAGATCATTGGAAACTCATCACGATCCTTTACTCTGAGAATCTGTCTTTGAAATTTATAGATTTCTTCAAAACTAAGAAGAAAAAAACGAAGGCCAATTAATCAGTTTATCAAGTACCAGATTTCAGCCAAGTTCCATGCTTTGTTTAGTGCTTTATTATTTCTCCTTTTTTTCTATAAAAAAAAGAAAGTCCAAATTCAATAAAGTAGTAATCTAGCGATGAAAAGCAGATCTATATTTTAATAGCAGTACAAACCTGCCTCTATCTGTGACTGAAAAGACCAGCAGGAAACCCTCTCCAGTCCTCATGTACTGTTCTCTCATAGCTCCAAACTCTTCTTGTCCTGCTGTATCCAGAACTAAAGAAAAAGAAAACAAATGTAACTGTGTTGGGTTTTCATTTTATACATGGCTTCTCCACAAGGGTAGCCCCAATGAATGTGGGTCCTCTAATGAGCATTGAAGCCAAAGTGGTGCAATGGTTAAGAGTTCAGCAGCTAAACAAAAGGTAGGCAGTTTGAATCCACCAGCCTCTCCTTGGAAACCCTACGTATGGGTCAGTTGTACTTTGTATTACAGGGTCACTATGAGTTGGAATCGACTCAATGGCAACAGGTTGGTTTTCTAATGAGCATCACACTTAACAGAAATGGCTTTCTCCTCTTAGTACTCTATTCGCAGTATGAAAGACAAATATATTCTAATGGCAGAGAGTTTCAGAATTAATCTTCATCAGGACAGGTTGATTTTGTGGTTAGAATGCATTTGCATACCAATTACAATGTTAAAAATATCAAACCCATTTCAGCAGATGGAGTCAGATAAACCTCTGAAGGCACTTGGGTGTTTTTTCCTCTCTATGACAAAAAAAAAAAAAAAAAAAAAATTCAAAGAGATAGCTGTAAATTTGAGAAAGTTTGGTTCTACCCCTCAATACCACACTTAAAAGTACAGGTGCTAATGTATTTCTTCATCTCTGTGAATAAAAGGACCATACAAATTAAAGGGTATGGCTTTCCTTTGGCGGAGGTGAGATGTTTAACCAGTCACAAAACACTACTTGCTAAAGCCTCTGTACTATAAATTCTAAACAAGTTAGCAAATATTAAACCTTTTCTACACTTGCTTCACCCATTTTAGCCTTCAGCAAAAGGTAAAGAGTTCAAGACTGGATGTGTTTTTCTCTAAATGTCCTAATAAATAGAACTTCAACAAGTTACAAGGCTTGTTTCACCAGAACCAAGATCAACCCAATTACTGTTTCATTCTTTATTTACCAAATATTTAAAAAAAAAAATATATATATATATATATATATATATATATATATATATATATATATATATATATATAAGTTGCCCAATATGTAGATTCATCAATCAAAACTAATGAAAGAGATGGGCTAATATTTAAGATCATCTAATATTTCAACTACATTATTTAACTTAGCAAAATATCATTCACTTTTTAAAAATCTGATATGCAACCTATCAAAGGCAGATTACTTACTATCTAGCCGGGCCGCTCTATCGTCAATCACACACTGCTTTGTATAGGAATCTTCAATGGTTGGATCATAATCCGTTACAAAATAGGACTGCAAGAAAAATGACCTTATGTTAAAATTCACTTTGACTTGCCTGTCCACATACCAATGCAACTTGATCAAATTCCACTTATCCAAGAATTAATCAAGATATTTTCATTCTAGTAGGGTATATCCTATGTCGATCCCCCACTAAATGAAATTCCTTCAGAGCCTTCCAAGTGGGAAACAAGTGCAAAATACCTCTCAAATCTTCGTATCTGAAATATGCAAGGAGACTGCAAATAATCAACTGCTCCTTTTTTTTCACATTAACTTATTTATGTCTAAGAATCTATATCTCAAGTTAAATATATATATTGTTATAATTCAGACCTATTTGAATTTGCAACCAGGTGATAAGCATGATTTCTAAGAACAAAAGTGTTGTTGTTGTTGTTGTTAGGTGTCATAAAAACCTATAAAGGACCATAGTTTGAAACAAATGGAGACAACAAAAAGAAGCCTGGAAGACTCCACCCCCATCTTCTTTTCTCAGACCTTAAGGAGTTTTGTCTCACTGCCTTTTCCATGATCTTCCATATTATAACAAGGAAACATTATTTCAGGATTTTATTTCATTTGCAGAGATCTCAAACTTACTACTTCGCTGATATTTTTGTTTTTTTTAGATCTTAAATTCTATTTCTCTTTTCTCCCCTTATCAAGGCCTCCCACTGTTGTCTTCCATAAGAAAAGAGAGTTAAGGTATCAGAATGAAAATCTTACTGAATGCACGTATTTGTGTATTACATTTCACAATTCAAAAAAAAGGTTTAAAAAATAAAACCACCACCACAAGAGTCTTAGAGACAGTGTGTATTTTTCCTCTTTTTCTAGGAGGGCACTAACTAGGACTCTGACATCATCCTCCCTTTGTTTTATCTCCTTGCTGACCTCTTGACTAACTTCCTCAAAGCCTATTCCCACTGGCTCATTACAAAATCTGAGGGAATGACTTGGAGGAAGCCAGCTTAGCGCTGGGAACCAGCGCCAAGGGTGTTCAGCCACTCCTCAGGCAGAGGTTCCTGGCAGCTGGACCTGCTGGCTCTAGGGAAACGGCACCCTCAAGTGACAGACGCCAGCATGGCGACTTACGCAAACCCCAGAAAGCTACTCAGGAGCAGGCACTCTCAACCCGACAGTGAAGAAACACTGGCACTGGGGTAGAGGTGCGTGTACGGGTCTGCTTGCTACCACGACTTTACATATAAACTTTCTTTTTTGTTGTTGTTTTTCTTTTTTAAGGACACTTCCACCTTGTATTTATATTTTAGGATTAATTCTTACGGTAATCCTATTTCCTTTTTGGTGGTTTCACTTAAATGCAGGGTGTATTAAACAAGGCCTTAAAAGAATTTATCAAAAGGAGCAGCTTTTAATAGAAATCCATCCATTCCTCCCATCCTCCCAGTCCAATTAAAAAATAAAGGGATATCAAAACAATCCTGAACTCATGTTTGGCACCTATACTTCTTCAATAATTAAATACACTGGGCAATATTCTTTGTACCCACTAGTCTAAACAACTTAAAATGGTAGTCTTTCACCAAGCAAGGTTGTTTATAATACTTTTTTTTTTTTTTTAAGATTAGTTTCCTGAAACAATTTGCTCCACAGTGATACCTCTTACCATGCTGTTATCTAGTAAAATCTGTTTCACTGAGGACTTCCAGTTGAGGTGCTGAACTGTCCCTCCCACTTTGTCTAAAATCGTAATGTACAAATACTAAATATATTCTTACAAATGTCCAAATCATGCATAACGGCTAGACTTCTTTCCATGTGAGAGCATTGTGCTTTGTGAGAATGAATTAAGATGTTAACCCATATAGTTGGTTTAAACAGCTTTGAGGCCCATTAAAATACATTGTTTTCCCTTTTAGTGGTTGTAGAAGTTTCATTCTTTTCTTTGGATGTCTTAGCTCTTGAAAAACAACCTTAATGTTATAAGAATGTTGTCAATTTGCTAATAGTATGTATTTATTTTACTCATAATTTTTAGACAAATTAATTGTTGGAATTTTTAGAAACTCAGATCCACATTTCATGGTCACTGCATTCTGTTTTCAGAATTTGTCTGTGGAGACCATCGTCTTCTTGTTATAGGTAGTAGATTCTAAAGAGCCATCCACGTTGAAAGCATCTTTATCCCTCATGAAGATCCATCCAAAGAAACATGACTCTAGGGCCTGTCACTGAATCCAAGACCTCTTTTCCTCTCGTAATTGTAATAAGCCACAGGTCAGAATATGCGCAGAAAGAGCATTCCTTGTGTGCAGATAACATACAAGCCCTCATCTTCTACCACAAAGGCAGAGCATTTTTTGTTACTTAAACTTGGGTATCAGACATATGAGGAAGCAGATCACCAATAAGAAATTAGTCTCTGGTAATAGACAGTCCTGGGTTTAATTCTAACTCTATCACTTTCTAGGCTTGGGACCTGAGGCACATCTCTCTAACCTGATTCAGCACCTGTAAAACAGGGGTAGGAAAATCAGCAGATAAAATGAAGTAATGCATATAAAGTACCAAGGCATGCTGATAATTAATACACTGTAATCATGCTATGAGTCGGAATCGACTTGACGGCACTGGGTTTTTAATCATAAATAATAATTGTGATTCTTTTTGTGATGCAGTTAGATGGTCTGAACTGGTGTTTCTGTTCAAGTACAAAGACTTGCCATTCCCAGGGACAGCTATCATAAACCCAGTCCTAGTTATACCACAGACCAGCCATGTGACCTTACGCAAATCTACCTACCTCTCCAGGACTTGTTAGCTTAAATGTTCTGAATCAAAATAAATAGCTCCCCATGCGGGTTTCTGGAAATACTTTCTGGATCTGGGTTGTAATTACATGGGGATATACTGGGATACATATGTACAAGTTTATTAAGCTGTACATTTAAAATTTGTATACTTTTTTGTACACATAAGAATTATATCTCTATCCAAAAAACCAAACCCATTGCCGTCAAGTCAATTCTGACTCAGAGCAACCCTATAAAACAGAGTAGAACTGCCCTATAGGGTTTCCAAGGAGCAGCTGGTGAGTTCGAACTGCTGATCTTTTGGTTAGCAGTTGAGCCCTTAACCACTGCACCACCAGGGTTCCTATATCTCTGTAAGATATACAAATAAAACGGCTCCCTGTTGCTCACAGGATTCAGTAGTTTCTTCACCCAATACTCAAAGCCCTCCAGTTAGATCTGTGCCTTTCAATGTCTCATTTCTCACTACCTGAAATCCTCTAGCTAATTGTTCTTGTTTAGTTTTGTTCATGTGTGCAACAATTATTTATGGAGCACCTACTATGGCCTTTTTTTTTTTTAATATGGCCCACTAGGTCCCCACCCTCACAGAGCCCATTGCCTTTTACACAGCATTCAGTAATTGTGCTAAGGTTGAGGTATGGAGGGATGAGTGTTAAATGTATAGAGCAACCAAAGAACACAGAAAGCATGGCATGCCAATGGCAGGACTACTCAAAAGACCGTTAACACTGCAGTCGGAAACCCTGGTAGCGGAGTGGTTGAGAGCTATGGCTGCTAAACAAAAGATGTACAGTTCAAATCCAACAGGCGCTCCTTGGAAACTCTATAGGGCAGTTCTACCCTGTCCTATACGGTCGCTATGAGTAGGAATCCACTTGACGGCAACAGGTTTTTTTTCTTTTTTTTTTTAACTCCGCAGCCAGGCAGAGGAACTATGTGTACATTCACTTATAAACACAGAGCCCCAGAAATTTGCTAGAAAACAGTCTCTCTCCTGATGCTAAAAAAATTACTGACCACAGCCCAGAAAGGATGATCTGTAGCAGAAAGCAAAGAAGAAAAAGAACAAGCACAGTATTGCATTGTTCTAAATAGCAGAGAGGTTCCGGAGGAGGAGAAAAGAAAGGAGGGTGGACTACAGCGTTGAGAACACACTGAAGCGTTGAGAACACACTGAAGTGGGACATGGGGGAAAAGGGAGTTGGAGAAAGTACTTTCCTGACATCACAGGAAAGGATGCCTGGAGAAGGAAGAAAGGGAAACACCCCCTTTCAAAGGGCAGGATGTCTTCCAAGAAGGGCAAATGGACTTTAGTCTTTTTAAGGTTGTTAGAAGTTGTGGGAAAAATTTAGGATTAAGGAAGCTCCCATTCAGACAAGGACATCTATTTCCCCTTATAAAACCTGATATAAAAAAGTTGTCGAAAGCCCCCAATAACTCAAGAGTGGTATGCTGTAATAACAGGAATACTGATGATGATTACATGCCATCAGATTGCACAGTAGTTTTGGCTGGCTTCCTGAGAGAACTGCCTACTCAGTATCTTCCCATTGAATGAAGCTGCCGTAAGGAAGAAAAGAAAGGGGCAGGGAAGGGCAGAAAAAGGGCTGATGCAACTTCTGTGTTCAGTGAGCCAGAGTGACAACCTACTTTCTCCTACACCAAGCTATCAGTGAAAGTGTAGTTCCCAAGCATTGCCACGGAGCGGTGCCTGGTCTACACCCCAGGACTGGTATTTTACTGGAGACTCTAGGGAACTCAGTGAAACTAGCACATTGGTTAAATCTACTACCCTTGCATACAGAAAGGAGAGGAGGCTAAACTGAAAGCACCACTGGGGAGTTGTAAACAAATGACAGGGCATTTCTGAGCACAGCACCATCCCCGGAAGAGAATCTCAGGAGTCCGCTAAAAACATAAGGTATGAGAAAGGGGTGGGAAGGAAAGGGGAGGAGAAGGAAATAGTTGAAACACGTGTGGGAAAATCTACTCAGTCTGGGTAACACACGGTGACACTGTACTATTCTCTACTTTTGTATCTATCCGGCAATTTTCATGTTAAAATTAGTATTTTTAAAGCCTGGTGGTAGCACTTAAGGACAACAAAAAGAGTTAAGTCAGGGGAGGAGGATAGTCATCTTTTCCCCTTGAGCTTTCATCTTACACTACTCAAGACCAACTGATCTAGAAGCTAAAATTTCCTCTTGGTCACAGTGATAGACACATACACATACACACACACACACACACACAAAGGTCAGCGGTTCAAACCCACCAGCCGCTCCCCAGAAGAACGATGTGCCAGTCTGCCTCCAAGAAGATTACAGCCTTGAAAACCCTGTGGGGCACTTCTACTCTGTCCTATAGGGTCGCTATGAGTCAAAATTGACGGCAAAGGGTTTGCATTGCGTTTATGTATATACGCACACACATTATAAATAAAATGCTATTTGATATATATTAAATATTTTCTCATTTAATTCTCACAATGACCCTTTAGACAGATATTTCCCTTTACTGATTTTTTTTTTTTTTTTTTAATGAGGGAAAGAATCATGTTCCTTCTTCAAAGTCATCCAGCTAGTAGGTTAGGAGAACACTTAAATCCAAGTCTGATCCCAAGTTCATGTTCTAAAATTCCTGCAACTAGTAAAACTTCAAATTCTACATTCCTTTTTTGGCCTATAAAATGAGGAGTAAAAGTATCATGAGAAGTAAGATTTGTATTTGACTTCATGAAACAAGAAAAAGACGAACTGAAATTCATATCCCTTTCTTTCCCTGCTCACCTCACCTCCCTCCTGCCCCCCCATGCTACACACAGAAACCAGGTCATGAAACGTTCTTGACCTAAAATTCTGCGATTCTCTGCTCACCTCCATTGTAAGTCTACAGGAAAAACACTGCTCGATTTTTACCTCTATCCACAAAAACATATATTACATTTTTTAAATTATAGTACATTTTATAAAGATTTGCTTTCTATTAAGATTCATGTATAATACCTTCGCTAGAGGCAGAATAAGAATATGCATGGGCTCTGAAGTCAGACAGACCTGAACAGCAAACCAAAATTTTTCCTACTTCCTAGCTGTTTGAGTCCTTGGGTAAATTGATTTACATATCTAATCCCCACTTCCTCAAAGGAAAGGATCAGAGTAGGGCTAGTTTAAGGAGGGCATAGTCCAATACCCACTTCAGATGTGATGAAGAAAGGTAACAGAAAAGGAAAACCCCGCCAGAGAGCAGACTCAAGGTGTACCTCCCACTCCCAGGTGGGGCCCTCACAATGCTGCCTAGGTGGCTTTAAGAGCTGTGGTTGCCAGTGACTGCTGTGTCTACCCCTTCTCCCTCCTCCTGACTAGGAGTGTTTGCTGAGGTCATCCCACTCCTGTTCCTCCGCTGTATACTGGGTGTGTGGGGCCACTGGGAAGGCAGCACAGCAGAATGGAAAGAACAAGAGTTATAAATCAAACCAGGATACAGTTCTACGACTTCTACTAGCTATGCAAGCAGGTCATTTAGCCTGTCTGAACCTCAGCTTCCTTGTCCGCAAAATGGAAATAATACTAACTTTGTAAGATTGTACAAAGTAAAAATACTTCATTTGGAGTACAAGGCATAGCATAAGACACTGCAGTTGTATTAACTCTCATGAACTTGATTCCAACTCATGGTGACCCCATGTGTGTCGGAGTAGAACTGTGCTCCATAAGGTCTGCAATGGCTGTGACCTTTCAGAAGTAGACTGCCAGGACTTTATTGCGAAACAACACTGGGTGGATTTGGATTGCCAGCGTTTCTGTTAGCAGCCAAGCACTTAAGAGTTTGCACCACCCAGAGACTCAGTATATGACACATAGTAAATCCTTTAATACATTATAGCTAATAAAGGTGATGAAGATCAAAGACTACAGTCTTCAGTATGGACTGCACCTCAACATAAAGAAAACAAGCATCCTTACAACTGGACCAATAAGCAACATCATGATAAACGAAAAAAAAATCGAAGTTGTCGAGGATTTCATTTTACTTGGATCCACAGGCAATGCCCATGGAAGCAGCAGTCAAGGCAGCAAACAAGGTATGGCACTGGGCAAATCTGCTGCAAAAGACCTCTTTAAAGTGTTAAAGAGCAAAGATGTCACTTTGGGGACTAAAGTGTGCCTGATCCAAGCCATGATATTTTTAATTGCCCCATATGCATGTGAAAGCTGGACAATGAATAAGGAAGAGCGAAGAAGAATTGATGCCTTTGAATCATGGTGTTGGCGAAGAATATTGAATATACTCTGGACTGCCAGAAAAACAAACAAATCTGTCTTAGAAGAAGTACAGCCAGAAGCTCCTCACTCTGGATATGTTATCAGGAGGGACCAGTCCCTAGAGAAAGACATCACGCTTGGTAAAGTAAATGGTCAGCAAAAAAGAGGAGGACCCTTGACAAGATGGGTTGACACAGTGGCTGCCAACAATGGGCTCAAACATAGCAACGACCATGAGGATTGGGCAGGACAGGGCAGCATTTCATTCTGTTGTACGTAAGGTTGCTGTGAGTCAGAACTGACTTGATGGCACCTAACAACTACAATAAAGCCCAAACCATCTTACTTTCTTTTCTTTGCACTACAAACAGAAAATGATCTCAGTATGCTCTGAATTTCTCTAATCCTTAAGGTGACTATAGTCCGAATTTTCCCAATTTCAAACAGTCTGTCTTATGTTGTTATTTTTGTTAGGTGCTGCTGAGTCAGTTTTGACTTACAGTGACCCCCCACCACCACCACCAAAGACAGTGTAGAGATGCCCATAGGGTCTTCTAGGCTGTAATCTTTACAGAGGAACTCTGACGGTGCACAGGTTAAGCACTTGGCTGGTAACCAGGAGGTTGGTGGTTCAAAACCACCCAGTGGCTCTGTGGGAGAAAGACCTGGCAATCTTCCTATAAAGACTTACAGCCTAGGAAACTCCATGGGGCAGCTCTATTCTGTCCTATATGGTCACTATGAGTCAGAATCAACTCAACAGCACACAACAACAATCTTTCTGAGAGCAGATCGCCAGGTCTTTCTCCCACAGAGCCACTGGGTGGTTTTGAACCACCAACCTTCCAGCTAGCAGCCAGGCACTTAATTGTTGCCCCACCAGAGCTCCTTTGTCATATGTTAAGAGTTCTGATTTTCAAAACATATATACTAAGCTTTACGTATACCATGTAGTTCATACTTAAAATTGCCTTTTACAATTGCTTATTTTTTCATGTATGCACACATGAATGTATAAATAACTGAAACACTGAATGAGCCAAAATTCAACAGAGTTTAAGCATAAAACTTTCCCTTAAAGCCCTTCTGTGGCCAAATTTTCCCTGCTCCAGAATAAAAACAGAGGCAAATCTCAGTTTTTCCCAGTCATTTCTTAAATTATATATGTAGTCCTTCAGTCCCTTTCAGCCCCAAGAACATTTTAATTTCAATAATTAAGATGTCTAGTACAATGTCTTGATTGCATTAATCAACACTCATCTAAATTAAGGTTCTCCCCTTCCTCGATCAAGCAGAGATGTCCATGAATGAGGTGGGGGGTCCAAATGGGGGAAATACCAGTTGGCTTCTCTTCTACCCTCCAGCAAAGCTATCTCTGGCTCCTTCATGGCTGGAGCTGAAGGAATGCGAAGAGCTGGGGGGGGCGGGGGGTACACAGCAATGAGATCTCATGTCTGAAATGTGATGTCCATGTCATCTTTCTCATGAAGGCTTGTGGGTTTCCTGGGAGCACCCCCAAGGCAGAACCCTCCCAGTGCAAGTCCTAGGATTTGGGTGAGACCTGGCCATTCACACTTGCAACCTTCAATCCCTGGGTTTCTGTGGGCAACACCTGCTAGTTCATGTCGCTTTGTAGGTAGCCATGCACAGCATTTCTTTCTAGATGGCTTCAAGCTGGTTCCACCCGGCAGCTCAGTAAAACACTCACACATTTTAACCCACAGTCTTTGGAAGTACAGTGTGCTATCCATACAGCCCTCTTCCTTTCTTTCTGTTTTGCTACCTCAGGGCTTTGTATCCACAGATTCACGTGGTCATCTTCATGTTCCCCAAATTTAGGGGACACATGTCAAGCTCTCAGAGTAACTCTAACAGAGCTTCCCCATCATCTGGCTTACATGAAGGGAGCTGAAGAGAAGCACCCCTCTCCTCCTCTCCCTTCACGGACGGGTATGTACAGGAGGCCAGAGGGGATGAGAACACACTGCATACGAACAGCTCTCTCAAAGAATCCTTGTCCTAAAACCAAAACCAAACCCACTGCCATCAAATCGATTCAGACTCATAGCGACCCTACAGGACAGAGTTGAACTGTCCCATAGGGTTTCCAAGGAGCACCTGGTGGATTCAAACTTTTTGGTTAGCAGCCGTAGCTCTTAACCACTACATCACCAGGGTATCCATCCTTGTCCCAGAGCCCTTTAACTCTCAAGGTGTTTATTCCCTGGATGTAGGTATAGGCTAAGGGTAGCAAAATCAATTTAAGATCACCCTCTATGCTAGGCCTTGGAATATGAGGCAACTTGGCACTTACTGTTTTATTCTCAGCCTTTGGTGCTTCATGGGTTAGCGTTTCAGCTAAAATCCTGTTATGTACGTCCAACTAGATTTGATGTGCCCAAGGCCTATACCTCATGCTTTCTAGAACCTCCTTGGAGTTAAGCAATGCACCTTGCACATAGTCGGAATCTCAAAATATCGGCTGTTAGAAAGCCCAGCAGTTATGAAGATGGTAATGGGGCGTTAGGAATTAATTTCCCAGAGCACATATAAGGACCTGGTGAGCTATCGGTAGCCTCTGTTTTCTAAAAGGGGAGCAGTGGCAAATTCCTCTGGTAACACTAGAGAAGACTGCAGCAACTTCGGGCAGCTGTGAGCCATAGCTGGGCTCTCCCTTGTGTCACTTTTTCACAGCAGCTGTCAGGTCACAGAGAACCTTTGTTCCCTTGCAACGCTCTCCCTTATTTTTATGTCAAATGTTTCCAATATGCTTGATATTCCTTCTCTCAAGTACATATTTTTTCCTGACCGAAATTGGAGTATTTCATTTATCCAATATGTATAATTACAAATATCTCTGTCATTTATCCCCTAGTACTCTAATGCAGAATAATAAAAACTATAATAAATTCAGTAACCCCCTGGTTTCTTTTTAACAAAGATTAGTGAGGTTTTCTGTCAAGGTAGCTACAATGAGCCTTTCATGGGACTTATATACAATTTCAACTATTATATATACACCTCATGTATAGTACTTGGTTGCAAATGAATGGGCCTGGTAATGCAACGAGAAAAATATAGTAAAAAGTCAATTTACAAACTGGTTCTATTACAAGAAGGTTTTTTTCTACATCCGTTATTTGGTGCTCATTTCCCCTAGGGAATTATTTCCCTAAATTGTGGTTATATATAGACCACAAAAGCTGCCATTAAAATATGATTCTGAGCCAGTATGAGCTCCAACTTCTAACCTCTGAAGTACAGTCATTTGGCTCAACAAGGAACAGGGAGAGAATTCTGTTTCCTCTTCCAGAGTACAGAGCCAGCCTTAGGCAAGGCATACAAGTAGAAAAAGCTCGTCTTTAGGGTACCCCTTAGGCACCCCAGCCTCTTCTGCACCCTGCCTAACTCTCCGTACTCTTCCCCCTGGCTTTAACCTCCTTCTGAAAACATTCTAGAAACAAAAACATTTACCTCTCTTTCCACTGTTCCTTCTACTCCCAAATTAAACTAATTCCCTTAAGAAAGCTAAATCTCTCCCAGAAACACCAGGAAAAGTATTCATTCAAATTAGAGTAGACCGCGGTATGAGACAACTCACCCCAACCCTCTAATAGATGTCTGTGCTTTTAAAAAAGCACAATTCTAAACAAAAATGAATCTTTACTGAGATTTTAGGCAAAGGTCAAAAAGAAATGCTTCAGACTCATTGGAGGAAAAATTATTCCACGGTGGGGGGTTAGGGGGAAAGCCACCATTTCATGGGACAGGCTCCACTTCTGGAGGAGGCTTTGCCTTGTTCCTCACAGCTTTCAGCCTTCCAAACTTAGAGGCTTAAGAAGGGAAAGAAGATAAAAGAAAGTTTTCCTTTCTTCCTTCCCTTCTTCCGCAACACTACTACAACTTATAAAGGTAATTCATTGGGTGAACAAGATCATACAAGAATTTCCAGTTTGCACCAGGTGTTTTAGTATCAGTGGAGTAAATTTTAAAACTGCCAGCAAGAGAGAAGGGGCCCTGCCATGGCTACAGCCATTATTCGTATATACAAACCATCCGTAGGTAAGACAAGCTTAACTCAAGTAGTGCCCACACTGCAACCTACTCATCCGCTACTCATTCATACACACGTCGTTTGTAAGTGAGGCAAGCTTAACTCAGGCACTGCCTACATAATGATATATTCATCCACCACTTGCATATACAACCCATCTGTAGGTAAGACAAACCTAAATCAGGTACTGCCTACCTAACAACATACTCAGCCTTTACCGCTGGCGTATCATTTAGAAGCCAATGAGCAACGATAATCCAGCAGCTTCTTTCACGTTGCATGATAAAGTTTTATTTCCCTTGCTTGACTATTAAACATTTGTTTGCTCTCCTCCCTACTTTCCCCCAATTACCGTATTCTTTCTTCAGCAGATAATATACAAAGCCTAAATGAAGTTTTAAGCAAAAGAATTAACAATACTTTAAAAGCACAACGATGACTGGCACCGACAGGACAGATAAACAACACAGAAGGCCGTATAAGCCTCACTGTGTATGGTATGTGGACGTTAACAAATACCTCACACCTCCCCGTGGGGGGACTAGTGTAAACCCGTCCTCCTTTTCACATCGAGGCACAAATCTTTCTTGTGTCTCTCAGCTTTTGCCTTGACTGAACCGTGCACTCCTAGACAATGTTCACATACACACCACCCTTTCTACCCCTATAGCTACTATCTTGGAAGAGCTCTGGTGCTGCAATGGTTACATGCTCCACTGTTAACCGAAAGGTCAGAAATTCGAACCCACCAGCAGCTCTGCAGGAGAAAAGACCTTTGTGATCTGCTCCCACAAAGATCATAGCCCGAAACCCTACGGGGCAGTTCTACTCTGTCCTTTAGGGTCACTATGAATCAGAATCAACTCCATGGCACACAATGACATAACAGCTACTACACTAATAAAGCTGGCCTTCCTTACATCCATCTCACGTGGACCACTGCTTCCTAAACAGCATAACGCTGGCTTCTGTGGGTCACTCTAGATGAACGAGGAAGTTCCTGACCTCTACCAGTTGCCATCGAGTCAACTCCAACTCGTGGCGATCTCATGTGTACCAAAGTAGAACTGTGTTCTATAGTCTTCAAAGGCTGATTTTTTTGTAAGCAGATCACCAGGCCTTTCTTCCAAGGTGCCTCTGGGTGGACTCAAGCCTCCAACCTTTCATTTAACAACCGAGTGTATTAACCATTTGCACCACCCAGGGACTCCTCCCTCACCCCTAGGGGCACACAACTGTCCAGGCTTGGCCTAGGCCCCAGCTCTGCATCCTTCTTCCCCACACCAGGGACTTCTAGATCCTCTCTGTAGTCTCACACACCACACAGACCTCAGGGATAATGACAGACTTGAGGCAGAAGGCAATTTCAACCACTACAAGATCCACATGCAGGGTCTCAGCATTGTCAGCTTTGTTATTCATCTGACCTGACATGATACTACAATGCTGGTAACCGTTGTTAAATTCTCAAACCCCAGTATCACAATTTCTCCCCACTCTTCCTGCCAACTTTCCTAATCAGTATGTTCCGACTCTTAAAATTAGGCTTCTTCTGTTCTAGACTCTTTTCTATATTGGTCCAGGCCCTTCCTAGAACCTGGGCTTTGTTTTTAAGAGCATCACTGAATACTGAAATACAACTCACCCATTAAAAGTATATTATTCTATGGTTTTTAGTGCAACCACCACCTTTATCTATCCCAGAACATTTCCATGATCCCCAAAGAAATCCCATACCCATAAGCAGTTACTCTCCATTTCCCCCACCCCTCTCAGCCCTAGGCAATCACTAAACTACTTTCTGTCTCTATAGACTTGCCTGTTCTGGACATTTCATATAAATAAAACCCAAAACCTATTGCCGTCTAGTCGATTCTAATTCATAGCAACCCTACAGGACAGAGTAGAACTGCCCCACAGGGTTTCCAAGGAGTGGCTGGTGGATTCAAACCAGCGACCTTTTGGTTAGCCTCCAGGGCTTCTTCATATAAATAGAAGTACACAATATATGATCTTTTGTATTTGGCTCCTTTCATTTAGCGTAGTATTTTCAAGGTTCGTCCATGTTGCAGCGTATCTTAGTACTTCATTCCTTTTTATGATACTCCATTGTATGGCTATACCACACTAAATCCATTCATCAGTTAATGGGCATTTGGGTTGTTTCCCCTCTTTGGCTACTATGAATAATGCTTTTGGGAACACTCATGTAGGAGTTCCTGGGCAGACACAGGTTTTTACTTTTCCTGGATATATACTCAGGAGTGGGATTACTAGGGCATATGGTAATTCTGCACTCAACTTTTTGAGGAACTGCCAAACTGTTCTCCAAAGTGGGTGTACCATTTTACATTTCCACCAGCACTATTTAGAGGTACCAATTTCTCAATGTCCTCATTAACATTTGTTACTTTCCGTCTTCTTGATTATAGCCATCTTAGCCCGACTACTAACTGAAGGTTGGCGATTCGAACCCACCACCCAGTGATGCCTCGGAAGACAGGCCTGGTGATCTGCTTCTGAAAGGTCACAGCCTTGAAAACCCTATGGTGCAGTTCCACTCTGCACACATATATGCAGAGGTCGCCAGGAATCGATTTGACACCAACTAATTGGCTGCTTTTCTTTTTTTTTTAACCAGTCTAGCTACATGACGGACGTAAGGGTCTGACACTCCCTTTCAAAGGGATTACCCAAGAATTATCCCACAAAAACGATCAAAGCAGTGTGCAAACACATACTGCTTCTGATGCTCTTTTCAAGACTTTGTGGCAAAGGGTTTTCATTTATTCAAGGAGGAAAAAATTTTTAAAGCATTTCAAATGTATTTAGGTAAATGTGAGTCAAACATAGTTGAAAATTATTTGGATAATATTTTTTAAATGGGGTTCGTTGTTTTATAGAAACACAGATATAAATGAAGTTAACACTGTAAACAACTGAAGATGCATACACACACACAGAAAATGTTCACCATAGTTTTGTTTGTTATTGTGAAAAATTTTAACAACCTATATGTCCAAAACAGGGAAACTGGCTAATTGAATTATAGTTTATCCATTCATAGAATAGTAAACAGTCATTAAAAGGGATAAGCTAAGACTCTACGTACTCATTTCAAGAGTGTCATGATACGTTAAGTTCATTCATTCAACAAATATCTGTTAAGTACTAATACCCAGAAGCTGCAATACAGTCCTGAATAAGAATAAAACTGACATGGTTCTGGCATTCATGTTTTCATTTTAGCGGGGGAGATAATACATAAACAAAATAAAGATGACAATTTATGAAATAAGTTGTACAAAAAAATTAAAGAGGCTAATGTGGATAGAGAATGGGTAAGGGGAGGCACCTCGTTGCTTTTTAAGATTACACTGTCAAATATTATGGCTATGGGTATACAGCACAACTGAGCTTAAAAAGCAACCTCATCAAGCCTGTATCACTGCCGTTTTGTTTTCCTGGTAACTAACGGTTAAGAACTAAATCTCTCACAGCTTCATCTCACAATGGGAGGGGAGGAGAGAATGCTCTCACCAGTGATTCTCTCCAAGCCACATGCTGGGAAGCTGGGCCAGCACTTCTCAGAAAGTGGCTCTTTATATCCACACTGAGGACCACCCTTTTACTTCTGATTATTTAACTTCACTCATCCACCCAACAATTCTCGACAGTTTCTGTAAAGCTCCTTCTTATGATATACATATTTAAACCAGACTAGATCACTGAATAAATTTAAACTCTTTTAAGTAGAAACAAACATGGTTCATATCAAAAGGAATCATATAAACATGTTCTTACAAAAATATTCAATTATGTCGGTTTAAAAAGTCGAGAGCTGAATGGTATGTGTTCATAGAATTTGAGACCTTGCTTGCACCGTGTAAAGTCACAAATTATAGCTTGTCAATACGTGCTCAGACTAATTTCACAGTAAAATACCACATCAATTGTAAACCACATGAAGAGAAAGTAAACATGCAATTAGACTGTGAATTACATTTATATGAATATAATATAGGTCAGATTCTATAACTATTACTCCATTTAGTGAAATGGAATTTTACTTTCACAGTGCTTAGCAAATCCAGGAAGTGGCTTACTCACTGTGTAGATGAATTGAATAGTGGCACCCAAAAAGACATGTCTAAATCCTAACCTCCAGTACCTGTGAATGTGACCTTATATGGAAATATGGTCTTTTCAGAAGTAATTAAGGATCTCGAGATGAGGTCATCCTGGACCTAAATCCAATGAACTGGTGTCCTTACATAACAGAAAAAGGAGATTGGAGACACAGACGCAGTGGAGAAGACCCAGAGGGGAGGGCCACACAACAGAAGCAGGGGCTGGAGCGATACATTTATAAGCCAAGGAATCCTGACAACCGCTAGACAATAGAAGGCAGGTATGGAACAGGTTCTCCCCCAGAGTCTCTAGAAGGAGCCAAACCTGCTGACACCTTGATTTCAGACTTCTGGCTTCCAGAACAGTCAAGAATAAAATTCTGTTGTCTAAAGCCACCAAGTGTATGATAATCCGTTACAGCTACCTTAGGAATGTAATGGTGGTGGTGGTGGTGGTGTTGTGAACCATCAAGCCGATTCTAATTCATAGCAACCTTATAGGACAGAGTTGAACTGCTCTACAGTTTCCCAAGCTGTAGTCTTTATAGGATCAGATTGCCAGTGTTTTTTCCTGCTGAGCGAGTGGTGCGTTTCAACTGCCAACCTTTCGGTTAGCAGCCGAGCACTTAACCATTGCCACCGGTGTTCCTTATTGTTGTTAGGTACTATGGAATTAATTTTAACTCACAGCAACCCCATGTGACAGAGCAGAACTACCCCATAGGGTTTTCTTGGCTGAACCTAATAAGACACTCACCTGAAGAGTTGACCTTCCCAACCTGATTCTCTTAACTATTTTATACATGTAGTTCATAAGGAGTAGATGATATAACAATACTATTTTTCTACTCCCAAGCTACTAAAAACTCAAATATAGAGCTATCTTCACAATACAAGCACTACAATTAATTGCACTGATATATACATATGAACACATGAATGAATTAAACTGTTTTTTATTCTCTAAACTAGAGAGTTTCAGTTAGCCAACAAAACCGCAAAAGGTGAAAGAGGGTAAATGGAATTAAATGGTTCTAAGGTTCTAGTAGTTCTGGGAAAGTAGTCAAAACAATCATTTGTTTTAAAATTGAATTAAGTCTCGAGTAATCACTAAAAGAACAATAAAGGCTGTTTTATAAGTTAATTTTATTATTTTTAATTCAGTTATTATTATAAAATAATACATCCTCATTGTCAAAATTTTGGAAGATCACAATAGGAAAAAAAATTGTAAAACTTGCCTTTATAATCAAAGTCTGTCTTCACAATTTCTCAAATTAAAATGTGAAACTAAACATATATCTTTTACCCTGCAAGCAAAATACTTTCTTAAAGTGTTCAAATAAGGTGCATCATTTAATGCCTTTGTTTACAATCAAGTTTACACAGCAGTTATATACAACTATGAAATTGAGAGTCTACAATGGAAATTCTGATCTAATTTTAACATAAGCCATATAATTGAAATACACAAATGGGAACTACAAGGAGAGGTTTATTGTCATGGGGGTTTCCAACAAGGTGCTTTCCCTTATCACTTTGGGTCCTAAACTGTTCTGGTCTATAATCATAATTTACATACCAACTAAGTCGTCGATTTTAGAAATAATATTTTTAAATGCAGAAAAGCAATAGGTGAAGATCAAAATATTGACAAATTTTATGCAAGAGTTTTTGATAAATAATCTGCCACATTTCCCTTCCATTACACTTTTTTCAAAAGTATCGGTTAGACTTCATAAATGGTAAAGAGGAGCATCTAACAGCTGCCACATGACAGCAAAGACTTAAACACTGAGAATGAGAAAAAGCATGAAAATTTTTTGCCAAATCAAGTCTCTGAATGGAGGCAGATTTTTTAAATGTTTTATTTAAATGACCATGCTTTGTTAAAAACAAATCTCACTGCCTCCAGGTATATTTTTAAACTTAAGTTCTACCATTTAAATGTGTTTATTCAAAATTACACAGCATCACCACTTCTTATATATGGGCTGCACATAGTATACTTGCTTCCAACGAATACACAGTACTATGAAAAAAGAGGGAGAAAGAGATTAAATTTATAGTGGAGAAAACAGATAAATACTACCTCAACCGGGTGGTCAAGGGCAACATCAACAGCCATCAATCATGTTGATAGTCCGTGCTCCTGATATGATGTGATGAAAATGGCACTTTAACTCTGTGGTCTTCCTTCCCAACACCCATAACCACAGTCTAATGGTGAGAAAAACAACAGGCACGATCCAATAAAGGGGCATCCTACGAAACACTTGATCAGCACTCCTCAAAACTATGAAGGTCACAAAAAACAAAGAAATCGGAGAAATTGTCCCAGCCAAGAGGACCTTAAGGAGGCATGACAACTAACTGTAATAAGGTAACCTGGGACAGAAAAAGGACGTTAGGGAAAAAAAGCACATTAAAAAAAAAAAAATCTGAACAAGATTTTGCACGGACTTCAGTTAATAACAAGTTTTCAGTATGGTTCATTACTCATAACAAACATACTATACTAACGTAAGGGGATAATAATAGGGGAACTAGGTGTAGGGTATATGGGAACTTTTTGTACTGTCTTCTCAATTTTCCTGTAAACCTAAAACTGTTCTAAAAAAAATCAAGTCTATTAAAAAAAAATTTACACTGCAGTCATTTTCAGAAAAGTACTGATTTAAGGTCCTAGATAAGACTTTTCTAACCACTCACATGTAAAAGATTAACTTAAAGAAAACAATTAGATCCACTAAGCAGTTTCTTCTAGCACAAGATTACATCTAGGTTTTGCAAGACTGATAATTAAGATACTTGGCGGCAACATTAAGGGAGGCTAGAATCACGCCATCTTTTCAAGCAAACATTGACCTATTGTGACAGGGGTATTAAAACCCAAAGTCTCATAATCATACCAATACCAAAACCCACTGCCATTGAGTCGATTCCAACTCATAGCGACCCCACAGGACAGAAAACTGCCCCAAAGGGTTTCCAAGGAGCGGCTAGTGGATTCAAGCTGCTGACCTTCTGGTTAGTAGCCAAATAGCTCTAGCGAAATCATACCAAAAAAAATACATCTATTTATAATTTTAAACTGATAAAAAAAAATTAATTCAACCAATACAAAACACACATAGATCAGATCAGAAGCCCTCCACTGAAAGTCTGCCCCTTCTCTCACCACCACCGACAAAACATTATGTTCCTAAGCACACTTACTCCCTGATCCTCATTTACATAATGGAAGTGACTATGGCACAGTACAAAATCCAAAGGATAGTCAAAAAAAGAATGACAACATATCATAAATAAGAAAACCATGCTAACTCAATTAATGCCCATAAAATACAGGTAATGCTTTGTGGGTGAGGCATGCACGGATACAAAGCAAAAGAAGCAATCAAAAGAGGAAGAGAGAAGGGGTACAAATGGAGGGGAAGAGTAGAAATAGCATTTAACTACTTGTCAGCATTTACCAGGCCCTCCTTTTATATGCCTCCCCCTACAAAAGTGTCAGATGAAACTGTAGTTTCAACTAACACTTCCTGAAATGATCCCAAAAACTGCTACAGCAAAAGTACAGCTCTAAATGCAATTCAGGCATTGTAGATATAAAAGTAAGTATCAGTTTCTGCCCTCAAGTCCACTCCTAGTCAATTAGGAGGCAATATAAGAAAATAAATACCTTATTTTATCGACTCTAGAATACTATCAATTAGAAGATACATCCTAATTTTAAAGATATTAAAATAATTTTTTTTAATGTGTGTCTTAGAATGGATGAGATCCTACAGCTTCTGAGTGATGAGTGCCAGAGTAGGCTTTTTTTTTTTTTTTTTATGGGAGCACAGAGGAGCCCTGATGGCACAGTGGTTAAGCATGTGGCTGCTAACCGGAAGGTCAGCAGTTCGAATCCACCAGCTGCTCCTTGGAAACTCTATGGGGCAGCTCTACTCTGTCCTGTAGGGTTGCTATGAGTCGGAATCAGTGGCAATGGAGTGGGATGGGAGCATAGACGTATATGCTCTGCTGTTTGACCCTACTACTTTACAGGTGTTTGGGGGGAGTTTACAGATTCTTAATTTCTGGGAAAAGAGAATTCAAGATTTATATATCTTGCCAGGAACAGATTTATTTGCAAAATGCAAAACAGACCTGTAAATGTACAAATTATCTTTATTAACTCAAAAACTTAAGAGCCAACACAAGTAAATTCATGCTGACATTTCACTAAATTATTTGGGAAAGAAAATTCACAGGTAATTTCTTCACTTTTAAGAAATGTAGCCTTTTACCAACAAGAAACAGAAGATGAAATAATTTACCAGTTTTTCCGTTTGATCTTCCTCTACACAACAAACCATAGCAAAGCTTTTAAATATATGAAGGGGACAATCATACAATAAAATTGGGTCATTTTCAGAGGAGCACAAAGAACAAGGCAATCATTTTCATGTTATTCCCCCCAGTTAGGACTAACGCTCTACTTTACGACAGGATAATCCTGTCTCTGCAACTACCTTAGGCCTTACACCACATCCTAGAGAAATACTTGTTGAATGAACGAATCACTATCATAGTAAATTCCACGTGAAGGCTTAATTCCTTTAACATTAGTGGGTCTGAGGATGAGATGACGTCTGCTCAGTTAGACGTCCTTCTGAGAGAAGCAAAATCCTTCTCTCACAGCAGGGCTCCTACACCCAGCTAGGTGGGGCTCTGACCCTATCTCCCAGGACAAGCTCTCTGCAGTGGCCACTCCAGCAGAGAGCACTGCTCAGCTAGTCAGAGGGGCAGCTAAGCCGGAAGAAATAACTCCCTGGGAAGGCAAACAGTGTACACACAACGTTTTGTTGATTCCATCAATCCCCACTTTGGAACTATCTGAAAGTAACTATAAATCAGACTTTTAGGAAAATTAAGTTTTATACTTCAAGCTCCTTCAGGGAAACATTTATCTGTACACCTCTGAGTCACATGCACTGACTGACATGGCAACAATACTTCTATGGAGTTTACTACGTGCCAGGCACTAAGTGCTTTTTTGTATATTTATTCACCGAAACCTCACAGTAAGTCTATGCAGTAGGTATTCTTATTATTGTCTCCTCCTTACAGTGAGGAAAGGGAGACAGAGAGGTTAAGGACCTTGCCCAGCTAACAGGTGAGGCTGAGATTGATCCCAGTAGCCTGGCTCCAAGACCTGTGTCCCAAATCACTACATTACACTGAAAGCTACCTTTGGAAATCAAAATGGACATATTGCCCCTATTTTCTCTATATTTATGAAGTAAAATATCCAGATGCTCTCAAATCGCTCTCCCTACACCCTTCAGTCAATCCTGACACCAGGTAATAATGCCAAGCTGGCAAGCAGGCAAAGATGTTTTTCCTAGGTGAGTATGACCTGCCTTGCAATAAACTATCCAGGCTCCCCATTCTGCCTTCTAGCAGCATATATAACTGCAAGCTTACCATATATAATGAAAGATTTCCCCTCCTTCTCCTTTAAAATACTTTCAAAATTTCTCATACTCAACGCTCAACCCAAGAAATACCATAAATCTTCCCAAAAGACTTATGGTAGAGAGATGCGATACTAGTTTTATTTTTCAGAGTAGAAAATAACTGTATGATCAAAACAACAGAAATCTATAGATAAAGCAGATGTAAAAGAACACACATGACAAGATAATGGGAATTAGTTTCACTGAACCCACACTGTGAATCTAAGATTCCTGATCTTGAGACACTCACTGTAAGTGAACTGTCAACTCCAGGCAGAAAAAGAAAAGCTTGATGGAGAAATTATATTAAATTAAGGGTATAAAACTACTAAACAATTCAAGTGTAGTTATATTACATGTTTGCAATGATAAAAACATTGGAAGAACAAGAAATGACAGTACAAAAAGTCACAATGTGAGTATAAAGATGAGTTAAGTAAAGGCTGTCTTCCTGTATAATTCAATTTGTTTATTTAGTTGTAGCCCACCCACTCCACCCCACAAAAAAAGCCACATTCATTTGAGGTCATTTTACCTCCTGCTATTTCCTTTGCAGTAAGTCTGCAAAGTTGTAATGTGTGGTGGTGGATCCTAGTCATTGAACAGAAAGCAATTGAGTGAGACATACAAGCACCCAAACCTCTAGTACCCTGTAAAACCACAAGAGAACAAGATCTTTTTTTCCCATGTTCATACAGATCTTTTTAAAGCTGTTTTCTTAAACGGCAATATACCTAGATTGACTGCATGTTTGTCTAGGGTCACGTGCTCTGTACCAAAAGTCAGAGGTCAACTGACATTGAGACTGGAAATAAATCAAGTCAAAAATTAAAAACAGACTTCTTTATTTAAGCAACTCTCATTTACTTTTTCATTTAGCTAATATCGATCTATAAACAAAAACAGTGGATAGTTTTTCCTATAGAAAGTCATTTATATTTAGCCTTATGAACAAAGCTTCAGATTGGCCCAGAAATTCCCCCACAATCATTTTTTGTTGCTTTCAGAAAAAAATTATGTTAAAATATTAGCTAAAGAGGGCTTAATGGCACAGAGAAGGAACTTTTCTAAATGGCGCTAAAATCATTAATCATACTGTCAGTTCATTTAAAATAGCATGGATTGTTAAACAAAAATACCAATTTATAATGATTTTAAAATTTGTTTTTCAAGACCCTGAAAATCATTAAAGTCATGAAAAAAAGTATGACGTAAAATGTGGGGAAACTGTGAAAATGTCCAGTAATCTTTATAGTAACTTAAGTCACACAATGATAAGAGATAAACTGATTGTAAACACATAAATGCATACCAATGTTTAAAAACCCTTGGGAATGCCCATACCAGTCCCCCTTTTACTAATATGACTCACAGCTAACTTTACCTTTTCTCAATCACAAATTTCCCTTCTTGGAGGAGTAGTAGGATGAGGCAGAGAAGGCAGGCACTGAAATCCCTCATTCTTTATACTTAAGAATGATTACGAAGTGTGTCAAGGTATCTGAAGTTCTTGCACAGGGCAGGAGTGGAAACTAAATCTGTTTGTCATTTCTGCCATGTCTTGCATTCCATTAGAGCGTATTTGTTTGATCATCAAGGAGTAATGAATGGGAATGAAGGGGAGGAAGGCTGCCCGCCTACTAAGACCACCTTAGCCCATTTGTTAACTACTTTAGCAGTGTTAGAGGACTCCTTAAACTAAAATGTTAAATTAAGTCTCAAATTTAGCTTCTTCCCCGCAACCCACCTTGTTTATTGGTCCAAAGTTTAGTCTCTAATTGAAATTCTGGCCCATTCCTTAAGTTCTACCTTTCCCGTATTTTCGTATCACTAAGTGCTCAAAGAATACTGGCGAAGAATATTAACTATACCATGAACTGCCAAGAGAATGAAGAGGTCTGTCTTGGAAGAGGTACAGCCAGAATGCTCCTTAGAAACAAAGTTGGTAAGACTTCCTCTGACATACTCTGGACATGTTATCAGGAGGGATCAGTCCCTGGAGAAGGACATCACGCTTGGTAGAGGATCAGCAAAAAAGAGGTGGACTCTCAACGAGAATGACTGACACAGTGGCTGCAACAATGGGCTCAAACCTAACGATTGTGAGGACGGCGCAGGACCAGGCAGTGTTTTGTTCTGTTGTACACAGGGTTGCTATGAGTCAGAACTGACTCGATGGCATCTAACAAGTGCTCCTTACTCCTGTTTAAGCTCACCCTTGTTTGGGGAGTGGGGTGAAGGGCGTATTTGGAAATTTCTTATGGTTCTTGTGAACTCAGCAAAGCATTAAAAAGATATATTTAATCCTGGGTCTAGCTAATGATTGGCTCTCATATCATTCCTTGTACTATAAATATACTTCGACAATGATTGGTTCATTGTAATTAGCTGCAATTAAACCTTGCTTTATGTATCTAGCTGTTTAATAAACTCATCAAATATATACTATATAAAAGTTACCATGCTAGACAATGGGTATACAAAAATAACAGCAATACAACAACAAAAGTGTTTGCCCCCAAAGAGATCACAGTCTAATTGGAAAGTCAAATATACCCCATCGAATTAGTGATAACTGCTATCAAGAAATACCAAATGCTATCAGAACATATTCCATCTAGGAAGATGTATTTGGCAACTATTTCCTGCTTCTCTCCCTTGACGCTCAATTTCACCTTCCCTGTCTTTATACTTTCCACAAAAACAGTTTTCCTAAATCTTGTACCTAAGAAAACCTGAATCATCCATCAAGTAATTTCCTTATAACATACCTTATGGGCTAAACACCAACAATCTAGATCTATATATCTTAAAATATTCACAATCTAATTTAGATTGAGATTTGTATTAGAGAATGTATCTAATATGCTTTATTAAATTGGTTTGCCATACCCATCAAGGCGATTAAATGTAAAAAAAAAAAGAATGACAAAGTGAGCGATAAGAGGCTATCCAAAATGACCACTCAGATCTTAAAAAGAAACCAATGGAACTTACAAAAATGAAAATTATAATCTGATGAAATTCAATGAATGGACTAAATAGCACTTTGCTGAAAAGAACTAAAAGACAGATTACAATGAACATAACTCTAAGTACAGGAAAGATTTAAAGTTAAGCAAATAGTATACATAACTTTGTGCAATACATTTGAAAACAAACAAAATGGACAACTGCTTAGAAAATTATAACCTTCAAAACTGATTAAGAATAATTACAAAGTCTGAAGAGCTTTATGACCAATAAAGGAAGAAAAAAACAAAAACACTTTGCCACAAGTCCAGAAGTTGTAAAAGCAAATTCTGTCAAACTTTCAGGGAGCTTTCCAATATTACACAAATTCTTCTAGAGCATGAAAAAGAGGAAACATCCCCCACTCATTTAATGAGGCCACTATAACATATGTATCAAAACCATAAAAGGTCATTATGAAAAAGTGAAAATTACACATCAGTTTTACTAATAAACATGATGCAAAAAAAAAAACCTATACAAAGTATTAGCAAACATAACAGAATTTATAAATGAGAATACATTATAACCAAATCTTATCCCAAGAACACAAGTATACATGAATTTTTAAAACATATAACCCAACCCATTGCTATCAAGTTGATTCCAACTCAGCAACCCTATAGGACAGAGTAGAACTTGCCCATAGGGTTTCCAAGGAGCACCTAGTGGATTCAAACATATATAATTCACCATATGAACAGATTAAAGAAAAACAATATGATCTGATGCAGGAAAACCATGAGAAAATGTTCACATTTATCTTTTAAAAAATTCATAGCACGTGGAACTAGAAGGGAACGAAAAACCAAGAGTAAACAAAATTCTTTACAGTGAAACCCTTTAAAATCAAGAACAAGCAATGACATCCAATATTACTACTTTTATTCAACACTGCATTGGCGGTCCTAGCCAATGCAATAAGACAAGAAAAGAAAATGGTATAAGAATTGAAAACAAATTTAAAAATAAATTATTTACTGATTACATAGTTATCAACATAGAAAACCCAACAGAATATATAAAATACTGGAATTAGACTTCAGTACGGTGTTTGGATATTAAAAAATCTACATATCAAGAAGAAGAAGAAGAAGGGAAAAAAAGTAGCCTTTCTATATACAAGCTGTTAGAAAACATAAACCCAAACCCCTGAGACTATGGCCCCAAAATACCCTTCTGATCAGGAAAGGAAACCATTCCTGGAGAACACCTCCCAGCCAAACAATAGGCAAAGCATATAAGGTAAACAATAACACCAAGAGGAATGTACTTCTTAGAACACTCAATTATATGAGATCAAAAGGGCATTATCTGCCCAAAAGCAAAGATGAGAAGGCAGGAAGGGGCAGAAAATCAGGAAAGAAAATGGGGAGATCAGGTCAGAAATGGGGAGTGCTGACACACTGTGGGGAATGAAACCAAAGTCATGAAACGCTTCATAAACAAGCTATCAAATGGAAAACTGATATGTTCTGTAAACTTTCACCTAAAGCACAATAAAGAAGAAAACAAAGTCAAATAAAAGATACCACTCACAACAGCAAATAAATGATAATCAGGAATAAATCTAACAAAGCACATACTAGACTTTTATGGAAAGAAATTATAAAGCTTTTTTAAGAAGGTAAAAAACGGGGGGAGGGGCATATATAAATGGGAAAACATTCTATATTCATGAACAGATTGTCAAGATGTCAATTTTCCCTTAACTGATTCAATATTTAAAAGCTACCAGAATTTAAAGAAAAAAAAAAAAAGCTACTGGATTTGTCATGCAAGCTGATTCTAAAATCTATAAGCAAGATAAACAGCCAAGAAATTCTTTACAAGTATAAGCTCCATGCGAACAGGAATTTTTTGCTTTGTTCTGTGCTATTTTCCCAGCACCTACAAAGTTCCTGGCACCTTATAGGTGTTCAACAAGTATTTGTCAAATGAAATTGTTATTGAATGAACACAGCAGGGGACTTATCCTACCATTTGCGAAAATTTATTATAAAGTTTAAGAGATTAAGATAGAATGGTACTGACACAGGAATAGACAAAAGACAATGGAACAAAATAGAAGGCCTATAACCAAATCAACACATATATGAAATCTGATATATAAAAAGAATAGCAGACCATAGGGGAACTGCTTATGCATATGGAAAAAAATGACATGGGGAAAAAATTACAAAAATCCATAAATCTATATATTCAGCATGCATTATCTTTAGACTCTCTCTAGGGAAGACTCACAAAATATGATTTTCTAAGTATATTGAGATACTATTCTGATTGAGAGAATATTATTACTTTAATTGAGTAAATACGTAAGAAATATTAGCTATTATTTTACCTGAGCCCTCAAACTTGCCTTGATTTGAAACCTTGCTTCATCACTTCCGAGCTGTGTGACCTTGGATGAATTGTTTTATTTCTCTGAGCTTCATTTCACTCATCTATAACGGGTCCTATCTTCAACAGAGTAAGGTTTTTTTCTCTCTTTTGTTACTTTTATTTTAGGCTGGCATGAAATTTGTAGATTAACTTTTAGAATTGACACAGTTAAGAACTTTAATCTTCCAATCCAAGAATATGGTGTGCTTTTCTATTTATTTAAAGTCTTCTGTTTGAACCTTGGTAGCATTTTAAATAATATACAGTGAAACCTGTGAGAACTGGAATTCAATGGGACTGCCTTGTTTTTCTGGGTCTCCCAAGTTTTCCACCTTTGATGAGGTGCAGTAACCACCTTCTCTATTGCTCCTTTTAGTGGAGAACGTTTGAATTTTCTTTCTCTGACAGGTTTCCACCTTACACAGGTTCTGCCTTTCACAAGTTTTACTGTATATCTTAATATAGATGTTACTTTTTTTAAAATTTTATTGTGAAAATGTATATCACAAACTAGCTTCTCATTCAAAAATTCATATACAAATTGTTCTGTGACATTGGCTGTAATCCCTGCAATGTGTCAGCACTCTCCCCCCTTTTCCTTTCCACCCCAGGTTCTCCATGTCCATTCACCCAGTTTTCTTGTCCTTCCTGACTTATCATCTTTGCTTTGGGGCAAATGTTGCCCATTTGGTCTCGTATACTTGACTGAACTAAGAAACATGTTCCTGATGTGTGTTAATGTTTGTTTTATAGGCCTACCTAATCTCTGGCTGAAAGGTGGATTTTGGGAGTGGCTTCAGTTCTCAGTTAGCAGGGTGTCCAGGGGCCACACATTGTAAAAGTTCGTTGCAGTATTGTCTTTTTGCTTGCTTTGGTAGATGGGGTTTCTTCTTCCCTTACACCTCCTACTTGTCTTATAAAAAAGGTCAATTTGCATAAAATACAAGAACTACTGTCCAATCACTGAATGGAGGTGGGATTGGGGCAGCAACTGATCACATTTTGAGGAAAGATGGAGTTTGGAATCTCTCTAGGCTTCTCTCATCTACTTGCCTGAATTTAAGACTTGGTGTCTGAGAATACTATTTGAAAAAACATTCAGTAAAACACTGACTAATATTAGAGTCCCTTCAAGAGAATTTGGTTTTCTTCCCTTGAATTGCACTAAAAATGACCTCATTATCCCAAAACATGGAACCAAAAAATACTTGTTAATGAAGGCTTCAATAGAATGCATACAAATCTGAAAATCTCAGGGCATGCACCTACTGCTATATTTATTTTTCATAAAACCAAAACAAACTACAAGTAACTACACTGGTATAGCTTCTAAAATGCTGCTGCTAGCGTAGAATATTTAACATTTTATAAATTGAATTTCTGTGCCAGGAAGTATACTATTGCTATTTTACATAATGCTTACATTCTATTTTAGATATTATAGTACATATCAAACTCAACTACACAAACTATTTTGATAATAAAACTTATTTCAGTGAATATAAGATTTCCAATGCTAATGAAGCTTCAAAAATAATTTTCAAGTTTTACCATTCCAAGGTCTGTTTGGTAAGATCTCTGAAAAACAAACAACTGTGAAAAGAACAGTTCTAAAGGGTGAAAGTTCTCCTACACCTTATTCCAGCTGACCTGGCAAAATTATGAGTTCCAATTCAATTTAGGACATAGTTTCCAATAATCTAAGCAAAATGTCTCTCTTCTACTGGGGAGAAGGGGAACCAACAACTAGTAACCAAGCAGCTAAACCTGAGAAGTCATATCTTAAACCACTTACAATGTTGAAGAAAGCAAACATTGAAAATCAATTAAGAATATGATTTTGTTACTCTGTTCAACTGTGAAAAAACTAGGCAGTCACTTGTTTTTTTTTAAAAAAAAAAAAACCTCAGATGAAGCAGAAATAGTATAAACCAGTTAAGGCAAATTAAGTCAAAACAACACTGGAGTTTTTAGACATAATATGCATACGTGAATTTCACTACAGAAGATAAGTATAGTTAAAATACCACTGAGTATACTCACTCAAAGTGACATGTGAAAATAAAAATAGCCAAGCAGAGGGTGGTCAAACATCAAAACAAGTGCTATAACCACCACCCAGAAATGCAAAATAAAAGCAGTTGTCTTCTTCAGAGCTAAGGGGGGTGCGGGGGGAGGTCTCATTCTATCTACTGATTCTATTCAACTGAGGGCAGGGGGGAGGAGGGAGGGTCCCAAAGTCCACAGCCTTCCTAAGTGTGTTTAAAGAACAATTACAGTTTGCCATTATTAACACTAAAAAAAGGGAAACTATGCTATGCTAGCTTCGGAAACATTTCAGCAGTACCCAGAAAACTGCCTTTAAATTTGTACTAATAAACTCAGTGAACTAAGTTTGTGTAGTTTGAATGTAAATATGAACATGTACACACACACACACACACACACACACACACACCCTGAAATGGCCCCAAAGGACACAAGGATTAAAATTTTACTCCAGGAGAATAAACTGGTTACCACATTAACTCACTTGATTTCATTCCAAAGTCAAATTGCTACTAGAATGTGACAATATAAATTCATACAACATACCCCAGCACCACCAACTGTCCCCTACGTAACCAATCCCTAAATCCCTTAGGGAAAAAGAAAGAGCTGCAGTACAAAATTTTAATCTGTTCCAACCAAGTCTTCAGAAATTCGTATCTACTTCTTCTTACCCACATACGCAACTCATCAAAAACAATTTCATGGACCAAAATGTTTTTATTTACTCCCCCCACACTGCAGGTAACAAAGATAGATGTGGCCTTACAAGTTCCTATAAAATAAAGTAACTAAAACACAGGTCAGACATGGAGAGGTGTGGAGAGAAAAATACAAAGAACTGAAACTTAGATCAAACTGTAACTGTGATAAAGTTAAATGGGTTCATTAGAAGAAAGAGGCTCAACTTTTTTTTTTTTTAAATAAAATCTAACAAATGTAATGCTTTCAAAACACACAAAAAGGCTAACAATAAACAAGACAAGCAAAAAATGCATCAAATTTAATCAACAAAGGAAACCACGTATGGGATTATCAGTGTCAAAAACAGTAAAACCTGTATGGCAAAAGCTACAATGAGATTTTAAAATGCCATTATGCAACAATAAACAGCCAATAATAGAAAGCAATATCACTTAGGCAACCAAAAATAAATCAATGTAAAAACTGCTATAAATACTAAAAGAAAACATTATCTATGGTATGCAAAGTTGTCAAAAATACAGGACACAAAGCAACCCTTCCCAATTTTTAAAAGGTGCAAAAGACTTGAACAGACACAAAAGACGACAAATAGCCAACATGCACACAAAAGGATGCTCACGATGAGTCATCTGGGAAAAGCAAATTAAAACCACAGTGAGATACCACCACACACCCATTAAAATGGCTAAAATATCAAGTGTTGGTAAGGGCTCCGAGCGATAGGAATTTCCAAACGTGGGCAGTTGGAATGTAAAATGATACAACCACTTGATAAGAAACTAAGTTTTCCAAAGTTAAACATACACTTATCATGTGATCCAGTAACCCACTTCTTGATATTTATCCAAGAGAAATGAAAATATAAGCCCATATAATGACTTGTACGTTGATATTCAAAGCAGATTTATTCATTAAAAAAAACAGTCATCAATTCTGACTCATAGCGATCCTATAGGACAAGGTAGAACTGTGCCCCACACGGTTTTCAAGGAGCAGCTGGTGGATCCAAAATGCCGACCTTTTGGTTAGCAGCCATAGCTCCTAACCACTGCACCACCAGGGCTCCAGATCTACTCATAATACCTAAAAACTGGAAACAACCCAAATGTCCCACCAATAGACAAATTGTGATATATCCACATTATGGAATACTATCACACTATGGCTTTAGTTAAGATCCCTGGGTGGCACAAACAGTTTGCACTTGTTTACTCACCTAAAGATTGGTGATTCGAACCAACCCAGTGGCACCATGGAAGAAAGGCCTGGCAATCAGCTTCCATAAAGATTACAGCCAAGAAAACCCTATGAAGCAGTTTTACTCTGTAACACATGGGGTCACCATGAGTCGGAATCAACTCAACTGCAATTAATTACCTTTTTTTTTTTTTAATGGCTGTAGTAAGAGTCTTTACGTGCCTCAAATGGTCAAGCTCTCTGCTGCTAACCAAAAGGCTGGTTGCTCAAATTCACCCAGAGGTGCCTCAAAGGAAAAGCCTGGCGAGCTATTTTCAAATGATCCCAGCCATTGAAAACCCTGGAGAACAGTAGTTGTTTTTATTTTTTGTGCATTAGGTCAAAGTTTACAGAGCAAATTAGTTCTCCATTTGACAGTTTGTACAAAAAGTGTTCCATAACACTGGTTTTATTCCTCACAGTGTGTCAGCACTCTCCTGTCCTAGGTTCCCCATTTCCTTTCATCCTGAATTTCTGTCCCTTCCTGCCTTCTCATCTTTGCTTTTGGGTAAAATGTTGCCCTCTTGATCTGGTATAATTGACTGTTCTAAGGAAAATGTTCCTCTCAGGTGTTATTATTTTATGGGCCTGTTTATGGTTCGGAGCCCTGGTAGCAAAACAGTTAAGAGCTTGGCTGTTAACCAAAACATCAGCAGTTCAAACCCACCAGCCGCTCCTTGGAAACCCTATGGGGCAGTTCTATTCAGTCCTATAGGGTCGCTATGAGTCAGAATCAACTCAATGGCAATGGGTTTTTCTTAGCCTATGATTTAGCTGAAAGGTGGCCTCTGGGAAAGGCTTCAGTTCTCCTTCAGAAGGGTGTCTTAGGGCCACAGTCTTGGGGATTCCTCTCGTCTCTGTCAGACCGGTAAGTCTGGCCCTTTTTGTAAATTTGATTTTTTGTTCTACAATTTTTCTCTCACTCTGACCAGGACCCTCTGTTGCAATCCCATTCAGAGCGACTGACTGGTAGCCGGGCACCATCTAGTTCTTCCAGTCTTGGGATCATGTAGGCTGTGGTTTATGTGGTCCATTAGTCCTTTGGACTAATTGCTCCTTCGAGTCTTTGGTTTTTAGAGCACAATTCTACTCTGCAACACATGGGGTCTCCATGAGTTGGAATCAACTCAATGGCAATTGGTTGGTAGTTATGACTGTAGTTTGCCAACCTCTGTCATAAATAAATGAAGAGCTATACAATCCTCCTGAGTATAAATGCTAAATATCTTGAAATATCAAATTCTCTCACAATTATCTTTAGATTTAATATAACCTCTAAATATCTTTTAAGTTGACCCAAAAATCATATCTGACTAGAAAAAAGAGCACAGAAAGATTAGAAAACTAACCTTGAAATTAAGGTATCAATTGTAAAATAATAACAATACTATCATTCAAATCAAGAATAGGACAAAAATATCAACTTACCACTGCTAGGGGCCTGAGATCAAATTCTCATTATTGTGTAGATGATATGATTCAACAATTAGAAAGAATCGACTAAAAAAACCACTAGAACTAATAAAATAGATCAGAAAGATAGCTGGTTAGAAGAAACACATAGACACATCAGCACTTTATAAAACTAAAGTACTCTATCAGATAAGGAAAAATTATGTGTGTATGTCGGGGGGGGGAAGCATCATCATAATATATAGTACAAAATCCTGGAGTAACTGTAACAAAAAATACGTAAGACTTACTACTAAGCAACAAGGAATAAACTATACTATGGACTGCCAGAAGAACAAACAAATCTGTCTTGGAAGAAGTACAGCCAGAATGCTCCTCAGAAGCAAGGATGGCGAGACTACATCTCACGTACTTTGGACATGTTATCGGGAGGGATCAGTCCCTAGATAAGGCAGGACATCATGCTTGGTAAAGTATGGTCAACAAAAAGAGGAAGACCCTCAAGGAGATGGACTGACACAGTGGCTACAACAATGGGCTCGAGCGTAACAATGATTGTGAGGATGACGCAGGACTTGGCAAACATTTTGTTCTGTTGTACACAGGGTCGCTATGAGTCAGAACCGACTCAACGGCACCTAACAATGACAACACATGTGGCAACATACATCAATCTTAAAATAATTATGCTGAACAAAAAGTCAAGCCAAAACAAAAACGTTACACATTTTATGATTCCATTTATATAAAACTCTAGAAAATGCAAAAAAATCTTTAGTGACAGGAATCAGACTAGTGGTTGCCTGGGAACGGGACTAGGGTAAGGGACACAGGGGCTGGAGAGAAGGATTACAAAAGGACATGAGAAAACTTGTGCAGGTGATGGATATATTTATTATCTTGATAGTGGTGATGGTTTTACAATGTGTAAATATGTAAAAATTTATCAAATTATATACTTTATATGAAAATTATCTCAATTATACCTCAATAAACCAGTTTTTTAATGAGAAAAAAAAATATAAGACCAATACAAAAAAACTTTAAAGAGATACTTTCTAAAAACCTATTTGAGAGTTACAGCACGTCCCAAATGACAAGTCTCCACATTGTTAACAATACCAAATCTGCCCAAATTTAACAGTAAATTCAATGCAATTCTAATCAAAATCTCAATCTCATTTTTGTAACTTGGCAAATTGATTCTAAAGTTCTTTAGGAAGGGTAAAAAGCACTAAAACTAGCCATTCTCCAGCAAAAGAAGGATTTAAAAAAAAATTTTTTTTTCTTGAAAAAAATTAAGGTAGAAGGGGGAATAACCCTAACATAGTAAAATGCACTCCAAACCTCAACAGATTTAATACAATAATACAATGCAAAACTTGGTAAATCAAAAGTTTTTTAAAAAGTCGCGAACCAGGACACAAAAAGAGAGAGTGGAGGGAGGGAGTGGGTTGTCTCATTAGGGGGAGAGATCAATTGGGAGTATGTGGCAAGGTGTATATAAGTTTTTGTGTGAGAGACTGACTTGATTCATAAACTTTCACTTAAAGCACAATAAAAATTTAAAAAAAAAAAAAGGTCCCAAACCAACCATGTAGATATGGAAATTTAGTGTGTGCACTTCAAATTGGTGGGGTACAGGTGGTCAATCTTTAAATGGTGTTGGGAAAACAGAGTTTTCACCTAGGAATAAAACTGCTAGGTTCCCATCTTAAGCCATAAAAGAATAAATAAAGCCTCTGGGAGGGCCTACACACACACATTGTATTAAATATATTATATACATATTTTTATAATCACAGAGAAGAGTCTGAAATTTCTTGAAATGTTTACAGTGTAAGGAACCTGATGGTGCAGTGATTAAAGTGCTTGGCTGCCAACCAAAAGGTTGGCGGTTCAAACCCACCAGCCACTTCACAGGAGAAAGATGTAGCAGTCTGCTTCCATAAAGATTTACAGTCTTGGAAACCCTATGGGGCAGTTCTATTGTCTTATAGGGTCACATTCAACTCGAGAGGCAAGGGGTTTGATTTGGTTTACTGTATCTAGTAGTAGAGAATGAGAATGTAAACAGGAATGGGGCAAACAGGAAGCTTTTTACTTTATGTACCTTTGTACTGTTTACATCTTCCGTAAATAAATAATAAGGTAAAATTTTTGTAGTTTTTGTGAAATTTTCAAAAATATTCCACTCAAGTTTTTCAATTACAAGGCTGTAATGGTACCCCAATGCTCCATAAAGTGATGTCAGAGAAAGCCAAGCAGGGAGCCAGGACTTTCATACCTGCCAGCTGGTAATGTGAACACCCCTCCCCACCATGTCAAAGGAGACCACGAAGGGAGTCTGGACTTCCATTCCTACCCAGCAGTAGCAAGGAACACCCTACTCCTCAGGTTTCAATAGATCCAAGAGGGGAACCTAGACATGTACTTCTACCTGCCAGTAACAAGGTGGCACCTCCACTTCCCCTCTGCCAAAGGGGAGTCCAAAAAACAAAGCCAGCCAGAACAGAAAGTTTAAACAAGATTCAGAGTCTCAGAATAAAATATGAAAATGTCTAGATTTCAACATAAAATCCAAGGACTAGGAAGATCTCAAGCTGAATGACAAAAAGATAATCAACAGATGCCAACACCAAGGTGACAGAAATATTAGAATATCTGGCAAAGATATTAAAGCAGTCCTGATAAAAATGTTTAACATGCTTGAAACAAATGAAAAAGCCTTGGCCAAGAATACATAGAGAACCAAATAAAAATTTTAGAATTGAAAAATACCCAAAATAAAAAGCTCAATGGTCTCAACAGCAGAATTAAAGAGTTGGAGGGAAGAATCAGCGAACTGTATGACAGAACAACTAAAATTATCCAATCTGAATAGAGAGAAAATAGACTAAAAAAAATTATATAGCACTTCATTATAGCCCTGTGGGACTATAATAAAAGGTCTAACATTCATATCACCAGAGTACCAGTAGAGGAAAAAGAGAGTGACGCCAAAAAGTACTTGAAGAGACAATAGCTGAAAATTTCCTGTTTGGTTAGAGACATAACCACACGTTCAAGAAGCTGAGTAAGGCCAAATAGGAAAATTCAAAGAAATCCATGCTAAGATACATGGTTATTAAACTTCTGAAAACTAGACAAAGAAAAAATCCTGAAAGCAGCCTGAGAAAAGAAGACACCTAACTTACAGGGGAAAACAATTAGAACTACAACAGATTTTTTATCACAAACTATGGAAACAAGAAGCAAGTTGCACAACATTTTTCAAGTTCTCAAAGAAAAAAAACTATCAACCCAGAATCCTATACCCAGGAAAAGATACTTCAGAAATCAAGACATTTGCAGATGAAGGGAACCTAAGAGAATTCGCTGCCAACAGATCTACCTTAAAAGGCTAAAAGAATAGAAAAGAAACAATAAAAGAAGGAGTCTTTGAACATCAAGAAGGAAGAATACAACAAGCAAAAACATGGAAAAATACAACAGGCTTTTCTTCAGTTTTCTAAATTTATTGCTGACTGAAGCAAAAATTATAACACTGTCTGATGTGGTTCTAAGTGCATGTAGAGGAAATATCTAATGGAATTACATTATAAATTGGGGGAGGGTAAAGAGAGGTAAGATTTCTATACTTCAAGCTGGTAAAAGGACACTACCAGGACACTGTGATATAGCTATAGGTACATATAAAATGTAATCTCTAGAGTAGCCACTAAAAAAGCTAAAATTCTACAAAGTATTATCACTATTCCCGTGACACTAATGAGGAAACTCAGGGTCAGAGTTGCGTTAAGATGTTGATACCGTTAAGTGGTAAATAGAGAACTCAATCCCAAAGTCCTCTGGTTCCAAACGCTGTGTTTTTCTCACCACATTAAAGAGGTATTTCCATAGAACAGTTTTTGGAGATAAATCAGAATAGCATTTACAATCCTCATGAGTTAAAAGGCAGATTTCTACATTTAATATTTTGATCACTGTATTTAAATATAATGATTTCCTTCATAATTCTGCATATTCTACTTTATACATTTAAAAACAGTATTTTGAGGAGTCCACAGGCTTCACCAGGTTACCAAAAGAGTCCTTTACACCAAGTAAAAGGTTAAGAACCCCTTCATGTAGAACACTTCCCATATTCTATTAAAAGTCTTAACAGATCACTGTTACCGTTTGCCACTGGAATGGGAAGGGTCCCTCTGCTTTTGAGAAGCTATCAGAGAAACAATACCTACAAAATTAACTCATGCCAGAGCAAACACCGTTTTTAATTCTCAAAAATCAATACAAGAGCCCAGCCCTTAGATCGCATTGAGAATCCATCCAAAGCCAACTGGATCCCCAATTTACATCATGAATTAATTCCCACATAGTCTCCAAAATGGAGATGATTCCAAATTCTACACCTTTCCCCAACTTCCACCTCTTACCTACCCCACCCACTTCCCCTTAAACACACATTATAATCTGTAAGTCTAAAAAAAAACCAAACCACATCCACCGCCATCAAGTCGATTCTGACTCATAGCAACCCTACAGAACTGCCCCATAGGGTTTCCAAAGAGCAGCTGGTGGATTTGAACTGCCAAGCTTTTGGTTAACAGCTGAATGTTAAATCTAAAAACACCCTTAAATCACATTTTGATCAATTTCTTCAAATTTTAGTGTATATACTTCCATATTCTTGTTAGAAGAGCACGGAATTCCATTTCTCTTTCCCATCCCACTTCTCCAAAACACAGAAGTGCCCAAAATAAAGGCAAAGCCTTTACATGAACAACCACCAAAAGTATTTTTTCTAATCCTCTAATCATCCAAACATGGAAATAAAATTCCTTTCATTCACAAGGCCATCAAAAGGGTAGCACGTTTAAAAAAATAATAAATAATAAATAATGCCCCCCAAAATAAAAATTCAGCTCTTAAGATGAAAATTGCTCTCATTCTGAAAGTCACCCATTTTATAAACAGGTACCATATTTTTACACAAACAACACACACCTTCTGCTCGTTTGCCAGCCACACCCTCCTTCTGCAAGGTATTTACATAAGCGCACTATGCTAATTTTTTTTTTTTACAGTAACATGTGGAAGATGACTGGCAGGGTGGTGCCTGTAGGGTGCCTCGTGGGGGGAGGGCACAGCCAGCAAACAAACATAGAAGGCACTCATTATTTGCATAAAAATACCATAAATTTCATAAGCAAAAATATCAACAGCATAGCACAGAGCACAGGTCTAATACACTCTCTCCTGCTAATCAACGTGGTTAGGTTCCAAAGACCAGGTTGTTACTGTGAAATCAGCGGTACACGGAAGTGGAGGACAACATATCAGATCACAAAATGAGAGATAACTACGTCATTGCATAACTGCCAAATTACATCATTACATAACTGCCAAACTACTGAGAATCACAGCCCAGCCAAGTTGACACATAACCTTAACCATCATGGCCACCGTTACTCTCCCCTCAACATCTCGGTGTTCACTGCTGCCAGCCGTATGTTGTTAATGTGCAAAATAGTAGGATGGTAGATTTTTTACTATTGTCGTAAATGTGCAACGCCAAATAATAGGACAGTCAATAAGTGAGGTGAAGATGTATATGATATTCTAGACTTTCTCTTAATCTTTACCTCTCACCCACCCAAAACCACATATAAGCATCCACTCTGTACACCTACAAATAGTATTAAGAATTCTGTGCTGGGGAAAATTAAAGGCATCATTTCTTCACACAGGAAATTTAAGGCAAAATTAATCATCGGTTCCTGTAACCACCAAGATGAAATCAGATACTGTGTTTTAGAGAAATCTTCAGAAACCATGTACCATAATTTTAAAAGCAAATCACAACATACATACTTACACACACATATTCACACAGAAGTTTTACCCACAAACTCCAACACAAACTGTTTACTATAGTAAGAATTTTTACTCAAGTTTTGCTTCTTGTTGAGGGGACGGGGAAAAAAAGTTTCCCACCCTGAAGGAAAAACCCTAAAAGAACATACATGTGACTTGCCAACCAAGTTATGATACCTTTAACACCAAATGAGGAGCTAAAAGTTTCCATATGACTACATATTGAGGTCAATTATCTGCTTTTAATTAACTATATGATATCTCAGAAGATATTATGAAGAAAAAGTAAAGAGGTATGTACCAACTTCCCAGCTCAGGAAATAAAACATTAGAAAATTGCAGACCCTGTGTGCCCCCTGATCATATTCCCTTCCCCTCACCACTCCAAGAGGTAATCAATACTCTGAATTCAGTGTCTGTCAATCTCATGCATTTATAAACAACAGTTACATCTGAAGAATACATACCTCAGTCTTCTTAAGCTATGTTTTAAGAGAGGATACCATTACAAATGTTTGGCACCCTACTAGCTTTCATTAGCCAGCATTAAAAATTTTAATAGAAACATGTGAATTCGTCAACTGTGTTTCTGGTGAGACATCACTCTTCCCTCTCCTCCCCACTTCTTCTAATCAGTGCTGCTCTTGGACACATACTGATTACACAAGCACATAACAGAGAACTTTATTCAGGAAGTGACTATCGCTCTTGTGAGGAGTCCCCGGATGGTGCAAATGATTAAGCACTTGGCTACTAGCTGAAAGGTTGGCAGTTAGAACCCACCTGCTGGCACCTCGGAAGACAGGCCTGGCGATCTGCTCCTGAAAGGCCACAGCCTTGAAAACCCTATGGAGCAGTTCTCTACTCTGCACACATGGGGTCACCATGAGTCGAAACTGACTCGACAGCAACTAACAACAGCATCACTCTTTTCAGGTGCCGTCTAGTAGACATTTCTACTCCAATCTAACATTCTTCGTTCTATAGTTACGATGATATTTAGAAGTCAGAGAAAACCAGCTTAAATCTCGTCTTTACTGTTTACATGCTACAGGACCCTGAGCAAATCAGTTCTTCCAAACCTCCATTTCCTCATCTGTAGAATGGAAATAATGATGCCCATGACAATACCATGCTGCCTTTCAATCACAAAGGGTTGTTAACTGGTCTAAAATGCAACAATGTATGTAAAAGTTCTCTGAAAACTATGAAGTATTACCACAAATGTAAGATATTATCATAAAAGGTAAACAGCAGGTAGTATGTTAAGAATTACTTTTGAAAGTTAAAATATACCTAAATAGTTGATAACTTATTAAATAATCTAATGATTTTACTACAGAAGTTAAAAGTATCAACAGTGCTGAAATTAACACTTGATTTGGTCTGTTTATATCAAATAACTAACTTCTACAATTAAAAAAAACAAATCTACTCATTGCCATCGAGTCAATTCCAACTCACAGCGACACTCTAGGACAGAGAAGAGCTGCCCCATAGGGTTTCCAAGGAGTGCCTGGTGGATTCGAACTGCCAACCTTTTGGTTAGCAGCCGTAACCCTTAGCCACTACAGCACCAGGGTTTCCGCTACAACTAAATGTGTTCTAAATTCCACAATGAACCGTAGTTCTCACATCTTTAGAAATTACAGTATGATGACTAAAAACTCTGTAAAATTCTCCAAAAAAAATTATACATAAATCAATTTTTTAAGGTAATAAACACTATTGGACTGAACTGGGTTTTTTCCTTCTTCCCCTCCTTGCCTTATTTTGTTTCGTTTTAAACACTTTAGAAAACTTCAAGGAATAACAGGAGTATATATTGACTCCTTCCCATCCCTTCACCAGAAATAAGAATACCTCGTTACCTTCCAGCCTGGGAAACGGCGTTATCCAGGTGTGAAGAACATCATGCATCCAGTCAAAGTAAGGACAATTATAAGCCTTAACAATGACACATTTATATATTGTACAGAAAGAAGTAAGAAGACAATTAAAAAACTTAAGGAAAAACTAGATACCACAATTTAACAAAGAAAACTCATAACTCATGTACATAACCCACTACCCACTGCCATCTCATGTACATAGGCTTTTAGAATCTGAAGGAACCTTAGATATAATCTATTTCAGCCCCCTCATTTCACAGATGAAGAAACCAAGGCCAACTGAGGGTAGAAACCTTTTACTGAATAAAGAAAATGTAGTAGCATGGGGCTTTTCCTCCTAAATAAAGTAAGAGTATGATAGGAGCATTCTTTGAGAACACTAAAAAATATTCATGTCACAAAACATAACTGGAAATAGCAACTGTAGGAAGGGAGCAAGGGAGGGAAAAATGAGAGAAAAGAAGAAAGAAAAAAAGACACAACTCTAAATGCTATAAAAAATAACTAGAATTTACCTGGCCTCAATGTCTCTACCCGTGAGAGATTTATCAACTGCAAAGGAACAACTGGAATTTTTCAGTGGGTTCACCTTGCAGACACCACCGTAAACTAAGTGATCAGATTTCACATCATCTCATTAATGACAAATAGACAACATGTGTCTCCTTGCTGTGATGCACTTCAGAGAAATGTAACATCACTTCTGTGATCTTTCTGCCAAAAATACAAATTTTGATTATAATGATAAAAAAAAATCAGACAAACCCAAATTATGGGATATTGTACAAAATAACATTAACGCTATAAAGACACAATGAATAAATGCAACATGCAATCCTGGACTGGATCCTGGACCAGAAATTTTTCTTTTTCTTTTGCTAGAAAGGACATCAGCTTAACAGTTGATGAAATTTGATAATGTTAGAGAATAGTATTATAGTTTCCTAAGTTGATCCTGGACCAGAAATTTTTCTTTTTCTTTTGCTAGAAAGGACATAAGCTTAACAGTTGATGAAATTTGATAATGTTAGAGCATAGTATTACAGTTTCCTAAGTTTGATAACTGTACTAAGGTTATATAAAAGACTATCATCCTTTTATTGTTATTATTCCTAGGGAAATAAACTGTAGGGGCAACACTTTTATAACTTACTCTCAAACCCATAACCAAAAGGCTCAGAAAAAACTGCACAGGATACTATGGGAGCTCACGGGAGGGGCGCAGAACCCAATCTGGACATTCCCTCAGGTAAGGTTTCCTGGAAGAGATGGAACTCAAGCCACTCTACAAAGATGACTAAAAATGAGTCAGATAAAATGGCATACTTGAAGACACAGCTTCAGAAAAGTCATGGAAGTATGCATTTCACACAAATAGTGACTAAGTATGATCAGACTGTATTTCTCCAAACATAAGAGTTTAAATAACACTGTACGAGAGTAGGAATTTCCAATTCCACATAAACGCAGAATTCCACAGAACTGAGTAGGTCTGGGGGTTGCCAGGTCAAGGGAGGAGCAGCAGCCAGGGCATATTTGTTGGCATAATGGGAAATGAATCACAGGGAGGCAGAATAAAACCTGTTGCCACTGAGTCAATTCCGACTCATAGAGACCCGATAGGATGGAGTAGAACTGCCCCCATAGGGTTCCCAAGACTGTAATCTTTATGGGATCATACTACCACATCTTTCTCCTGGGGAGCCACTGGTGGGCTCAAACCGTCAACCTTATCATTAGTAGCTGAGCTATTAACCACTGTGCCACCAGGGCTCCTTAAGGGAAGCAGAAGGAAGGTGCAAAAAGGGGGACAAAGGGGTACTTTAAACAAAACTTAACTCAATCTCAGCTCTCTTCACCTAAATGGAAAATGTTTCGTGAACATAACCATTTAAAAAAAAAAAGGAAGAGGAGCTGGGACAATGACTTCATTATTAAGGTAATTTATTAAATGAAAACTGACTTATTTGGACAAGGTAGTATACTATAGTATAGTGCTTAGGGGGGGTTTCATCAGAAAATATGAATTCAAGTCCTATCTCAGCCATTATTATGGGATCTTGCCCAATTAATTTAACCTCTCTGAGCCTCAGTTTCCATATCTGTAAAAAAAAAAAAAACAAAGTAATTGTAAGGTTTAAATAAGGCAATGCATGCAAAATTTTTAGAATGGTATCTGACACACAGAAAATGCTCATTATATATTAGTCTTTACTAAGTCAAAGGATTCTGCATAGGTCCTTGCTCCTTGTAACAGAAACAAAACCACCAAACAAAAATCCTCAAAACCCTTAGCAGTATAATTCAGTTACTGTACAGGATAGGGAAATAAACAAACTGAAGTCCAGCCAACCAACCACAGTCTGCCTTTACAGGTCCTATATGTGCTACATGAACACAAGATTACAGCTTTTTATTTTACAATTCTATTGAAACTTATTAATACAAACTCAAGGTTAAAGTAAGACATAAAAAGATGTCAACTGCATTATCTAGATACCAGCTACTTGTTTGGGGAATGCTACTGAAGTTGGCACTTCTTTCAATGTTAACTACTTAACTTGCATAAATATCTCTCAACTGCAGACTTTAACTCACAACAAAAAATGACGTAACAAGGCTTAAATTTATTATGTGTAATCCGTTTTATGGCTCATTCTAAGTAAATGGCTACTGATAGGCATAAAAATTAAAGTAATTACTAGGATCCATTTTTAGTAATAACGTACAGAATATTACAAGGGGTTCAGATAAAAAAATAAAAAGGAATGTGGGGTATTTTGTGACAGGCCAGTAAGACAGCTGGAACAAAGCTGTTGGAGCAACAGCTGTGTACCGTGTACTATTCATCTAAAACCACAAACTAAAGTAACCCATGTCAGGCAACTTCATTTGACTAATCAGCTCAGCCAATGGCTCCTTCCTGAAACTGTCGCTACAGAGAAATCTAAAGTCAGTAACTTGTCATGATTTGAGGCAGAAAATATAAACATCGGTCTGTGGCTCTAAAAGTAAAATTAAAAACTGAGAATCACTAATATTATAACAAAAGACAGGGTTGTCCACACTATTTTAACATCCACTAAAATTATGATCATCAAGCCTCTCAGACTTCACAATGCCAAAGAAATAGTCCCAAGGCTCAACATTTGATAAGTCTGAATCATTAATATGCAACTTCACCATTCCTACTTCATTCTAACTTTCAACTGAACGATAAGTGCTTCGTAAAACACTTGCGGTGGTCATAAAACAATTTTACTATTAAGTAACTTGGTCATTTAGAGTCTTAATGTAAACCAAGTTGTTGGCGTGGAAATTCCAGGCCAGTATGGGAGAGTAAGATGGCTATACTAATTCCATGCAGTGCTGAAGTAAGCTCCTATCACCATTCACTAAGTCTGTGAGTCGTCACTTAATTATTGGACCTACACCTTTGTTTTATGTGTTAGCTCCATTTTTGGATTCCACAAATCCATGAATCCTTCTCTAACCTTAAATTCACTCGTCTCAGCTCAATATGCGTGCCTGTGTGTGCGTGTGCGTGTGCTCATACACACAGAAAGTGAATTTCCCTACTTTTCTTAATCAACACACCTTAATGCCATAGACAAAAGGGACAAAAATATAAATTTAATGATCACATAGCTTCTCCACATTTTTCTGAAACTTAAGTGTTTCATCTATCCCAAATCTTCCTTTGCTGTTTGACTTGACTATTCACTTACTATTCTTTTCCTTTCAGCTAACAAATTGCTGACTGTCGTAATCTCAACCACATGTCATCATTCAACCAAAAGCAAAGCATTAGGAGAAAACCCACCAGGAAATAGGCAAAAGCAATAAATCTTTAAGACCTTACTCAGGTTGTTTAACATTTCCTGAGTCAGAATTTCCACAGATAAAATAAGACTATCTTCTCCAAGGACTACTTTGAATAGAACTGAATGCTATGATCAACTGGCAAAACTTCTAAAACTCAAGATTCAAGTGTGCATATGCCACATGTAGGTAGTCTTTTATAATTACAGAGAAACTGGAATCCAAAATGAAAGCCAGTTCTTTGTACTTTTCAGTAACTGCTATGGAACCATGCCAAAAGAACAAACAAGAAGAAGTACGACCAAAAGGCTCCTTAGAAGCAAGGATGGCAAGACTACGTCTCACATACTTTGGACATGTTGTCAGGAGGGATCAGTCCCTGGAGGACATCGTGCTTGGTAAAATAGGTCAGTGGAAAAGAGGAAGACCCTCAGAGAGATGGACTGACACAGTGGCTGCGACAATGGGCTCAAGCATAGGAACAACTGTGAGGATGGCACAGAACTGGGCAGTGTTTGGTTCTGTTGTACACAGGGTCGCTGAGTCAGAACTGACTCAATAGCATCTAACAACAAACACGGAACCCTAACAGACACAACTCATGTTTCTTAAGACTTCATATTTTTCAACTATTTCTTATGTCCTATTCAAGACCAGAAACCCTGGTGGCGTAGTGCTTAAGGCCAGCAGTTTGAATCTACCAGGTGCTCCCTGAAAACCCTATGGGGCAGTTCTACTTTGTCCTATAGGGTCTCTATGAGTCGGAATCCACCTGACAGCAATGAGTTTGGTTTTTTCTTTTTTTTTTTTAATTCAAGACCTAATACTAAAAAAATACTAGCAATTAATAAATACTAACAAATATTATGCCATATTTGTTCTATGTAACAAAGAAATAAATCCATTCCTGGTTTAAGATTCTCCAAGTTTAAATATGAAAAATCAAATACAACTGAGGGTCACACTTTCAGGGAAAACATTCAAAATTAACAAGGTCGTCTACTAGAATACTTTTGTTTACATTCCACTGTTTACAGTGTTTAATAATGAAAAGGTAAACCAAACAGAATTGTTTCCTAGCCTAAAACTACTCTAGAACTAAAACTTCCGTTTCAGAAATGAAAAAATTGAAAAGCGAAGTGACTTTTACAAGGTCATACAGGTAGTGACTGAAACGAGGTTTAAATTTCCTACCTCACAACAAGGATTCTTTTCACTACTTCAAGCTGCCTTTTCTCAGATAAACAGTATGAATTTGTCCAGGTCCAGGACCTCTTTGACAGGAGTGCTAGTGGCACCGTGGTTAGATGCTTGGCTGCTAACCAAAAGGTCGGTGATCTGAACCCACCAGCCGCTCCACAGGAGCAAGATGAGGCAATCTGCTTTCATAAAGATTTACAGCCTTGAAAACCCTATAAGGGTAGTTCTACTCTGTCCTATAGGGTTGCTATGAGTCAGAATCCACTCTATGGGTACAGACTCTACAGCAATGGGGTTTGAGGACCTCTTTAAATAAACAAAACGTGGCAGCTATGGTGTTTAATTTCATTAGACTGCTTATGTCTATGACAAAGGCAACCACAAGGATTAAGTTCCTCAGAAACAACCTCTACTTCTATATTCTCAATGCACAGGAAATCAGGTGATAAAAACAAACTTGCTCAAGCTTGCATAAATAAAGGTTAAAAACAAAGAATATGAAAGATAAAATGATGAAAGGAATAAAAACAGATTTGTTTATATCACAAATACATAACCAAATTATACAATAAATGTGAATGGGCTGAATCCCTCAATTAAAAGACAAAGACTCTCAGATTTTATTTTTAAAGATTACAGTATATAATATTTACAGAAGTTTAATACAAAAATGACCCAAAATAACTGAAATACAAGTGAAGTCAGACAAATTCATAAAAAAACAAGAAACGGGAATGGCACCATTAATATCACAGGGAAAAATCCAAAGTCAAACATACACAACAATGATACTACAGTAAAACCTGTGAAAGCTGAAACCTGTATAAGGCAGAAACCAGTCAGAGAAGGAAAACTCAAATATTTTTCGCTAAAACGAGAGACAGAAAAATGGTAAGAATGCACCCTGTCAAAAGTGGAAAACAAGGCAGTCCTGTTGAGTTCTGGCTCTCACAGGTTTCAATGTATTTAATGATAAACGAAAGATACATTTAATCATCATAACATTTTGGATACAAATTAATATAGTATCATAATAGATAAAGCAAAAACAGTTATAAATGCAAGAAAAAAATTAAAACAATTCTCATGGTAGATTTAATAAACGTATTTCAGTTTCAGAGATTAAATAGGCAAGAAAAGAATAAAGGATATAGAAGATTTGAATAATGCAGTCAAGAGATTATATTTTAATAGACTTACGTACAACTTTGTACCTTATAAGGTAAAAAATCCTTATTCTTCTCTTGTGTTACTGGAATATTCACCAAAATTGATGGTAAGTTAAAAATTCTTAATGCTTCAAAACAGAGAATTTACAGGTCACATTCTTTGACCACAACCAACGAAGCTAGAAATCTGCAATCAGAAGGATCTACTCAATTCTTACCCAAACTTAAACTACTTAAAAATTAAGGGGATATCCAAATTGAAAGTACAAATTATCGAGGAACTGGTAAAAACGGTTAAGAATTCTATCAAAGTAAACAATGAAAATCAGTCTTACAATGCCTTTCCGGAAGTCATTAAGACTTTGGTATGATGGCAACGTAAGGAAACATTGTTAAAACGTTAGAATCCCTGTAAAATACCCTTGAATGTATAAATTATATATATATTTTATATATATACATATATTAAAAAAAAAGTACTACTGTAGGAAATAGATGGCAATCAATCTCATTAGTTTGAATAAAAGGGGAAAGCAACGACAAAAAAGTTTATATATGAAATCATGAAACCCCAAACCCAACGCCATCGAGTCATGAAAAGGACTTTTAAACACAATGCAAAATAAAATAAGCACACTTTAAATTTCTCACACACACACACTTGCTAAAGAAAAGAATCTTTTTGCCTTCAGGCCATTCCAGTATCTATACTACAATAAGAAAAACCTTTGCCTAGATCTGCATTTGATAGCTTAGTACACAAACGTAAACACACGCATACACAGTCTCTTCATTTGCCTCAGTGCAGAAGGCTCAAATTTGAAGGATTAATAAACTTGAAAATTATTCCTGTAACCTCCGTCTCCAAAATTACACCTTTCAGTCAAACACCCAAATATGGCTGAATGTCTTAGAGGGTTTAACAGATCTTCACGTTTGTTGAAAGCCTGCTACTGATCGAAAAAAAAACAAACCCATTGCCATCGAGTCGATTCTGACTCATAGCAAGCCTACAGGGCAGAGCAGAACTGCCCCAAACAGTTTACTTTCCGAGAATTGAAGCTCCCCAGTATCAACCTGCCCTTCAGCAATCCAAACAGAATGGGAATCTCAGTGTCCACGAGCAAGAGAGAGGACCAGTTCTTTACTGCCAACACCAAGAACGGCTAAGAACTGCTAAGAACCACTTTTCATGGAAGGATGAACAAAAAAATGATATTCTGTCACACAAGGATAAGCCCCTCCCCTGGAAGTGGACTTTTAAAACACTACCAATTTTAGAATACACCAGCAGTTTGGTGGCCCTAAAAAACGACGAGAGCATTGCTATTAATATTTTATATCAAATTGAGATATCAAGGGCATTACATCTGTTTTGGAGACAGTAATTAGATTTGATGCCCAGAAAATTTCATCAGTGATGCATAAGGCAAATTTGACAAGCCATCCTAGAATGACGATATCTTATAATGCACAAGTAACAGATATTTCAGAAGATACCTGAGAAAACAATTACGAAATGGAGGAAAACCTTCCCAGACCTGACAGTGTTTCATCATTTCCCATGCAAAACTAGTGTACAGAGAAAAACTTCAAGTCATGTCCTGATAAATGTTTCCATTTTGAATGATAAGAGAATACTGCACGCGTACACAGAGTGAACAAGTTACCCCTCAGAACAGGGTAGTCAAATGAAGGTAAAGATAAAGAAGACAAATAAAGCAGTATTTCCACTATTTAACACAAAAATGTTGTGACTCAATCATTTTATACCCAGCTAAATATCATCCATCATGCAAAAGTAAACATATTCCTAGATATTTTTTCAACAAAAGGAACCTGAAAGTGTTCTGCAGATCACAGTTCAAAATAAAAACTAGCTGTTGAGGACTGTTTAGAAGCACTGAAATCAGTTAGAATGATAGAAACGGCAAATAAAAGCAATAACCCTTAATGAGAAAATGGTTATTAATATCATTATTATCAATGATTACAATAATAATAACAAAATAGAATTCAAAAGACAAAAACAATCTTTAAAAAAATACTGCAAGCTTAATTAGAAAAAAAAACAACGGTTATAACGGGGGCTCATTTAAAAAATTATAAATACGCAAACATTTTATTTAAACTTAAAATAAATGTGTTATTAATTCAACAACAACAAAAAAAGACTGCAAGCATACATACTTTGGTTGCTTTAAATAAGGAGGCCAAATTAAATTTATGAAGGGGGTGGATAGAAACACAGCAAGTAAAACTGCCTAATTCCCTATGTGAGCAGCTCCTGTCTGGAGGGGAGATGAGAAGGCAGAGGGAGATAGAAGCTAGCTGAATGGACACGGGGAATACAGGGTAGAGAGAAGAACTGTGCTGTCTCATTAGGGCAAGAGCAACTAGGAGTACACAGAAAGGTATATATAAATTTTTGTATGAGAGACCGACTTGATTTGTAAACTTTCACTTAAAGCACAATAAAAATAAAAAATAAATTTAAAAAAACTGCCAAATTCTTCATTTTACCATAATTGAGAATTAAACACTATTATTCTGGTTTTCAGAAGCCCTGGTGGTGCAGTGGTTAAGCACTCGGTTGCGAACCAAAAAGTTAGTAGTTCGAACCCACCAGTCGCTCCACGGAAGAAAGATGTGACAGTCTGCTTCCATAAAGATTTACAGCCTTAGAAATCTGAGGCAGTTCTACTCTGTCCTACAGGGTCATTATGAGCAAAATCGACTCAAGAGCAATGAATTTAGTTCTTGGTTTTATCCTGATTTTCTAACTAAATATGTTTAAGAATATGAAGAATATTAAGGTAAATCCCAGTAAAGGAAAAACAACGTTAAAAAGATGCCACCTTGGGGACAAATGTGTATCTCCTTATTTTCTGGTACCATAAGATGCTCTAAAGCTCATCTTCTATTTTTCCCTGCTCAAGCGCTGGGATCAAGGTCCCCTTTAGTAGAGAATGGTATCTAGAAATAAAGATCTGATACTCTGTGCTCTCATTGCTAATGGAGTATCATTCTTTCTAGGTCCTCTCAGCAGACAGAGCTGGAAAAAAGATATACAGAACTGTGCATGTGTATCCATACACATCTGCCTGTATCTTTATACTTTCAAAGCCATGAGCTCACACCAATACAGTCAATTCCAATCCAATACCACAGGAGTTCATTCTAGCCTTCCCCCTTTCCACATTTCTAAGTCCCTTCTCTAATAGTGTGAAAGTTGGCCACCATTTTCCACAATACATTTACTGTTTAATCCTAGAATATATAGACAATTGTTTCAAAATTGCACACCCATGATTCTGAGCTTTAAAAAAAGGCTATTTGCAGTGTTTGCTTCAAGTTCTTTTGTCTTTATCCTGGCAACAGCCCCAATACTGGGTTCGAAAGTTACCTAAATTAGTTTTTTTCCTCTCCTCTCTTCAGTGTGGTTATGTTATTCATTTGCAATAAGGATTAGTTCATTTATTTGTTTGTATTCTACCTTAGGGGTATTTTTCCCCCTTATCCCTTGATTTTATTTGTGTGTGTGTTTACTTACATATCAAGTGAAATATTAACATGGTTCCAAAAGTCAGAAAAGCATCTGCAGAAGGGTCACCACCCCTATTCTTTCTATCCTTTGCACCTCACTCCCACCCACTCCGTACAGGTAACTGCTAGAAATTGCACTGTGTCCCCCACAAAATACTTGTTGTATACCTCTGGTGGAAACCCTGGTGGCGTAATGGTTAAGAGCTACAGGTGCTAACCAAAAGGTCAGCAGTTCAAATCCACCAGGCACTCCTTGTAAACTCTATGGGGCAGTTCTACTCTATCCTATAGAGTCACTATGAGTCGGGATCGACTCGACAGCAGTGGCTTTGGTTTTTTTGGGGGGGGGCGTTTATACCTCTGGTTATAATCCCATTTGGGAATGGGTTTTCTGTGTTTTGTTAATGTGGTAGTGTTAGTGTAGGTATGTCTTGATTCAGTCTCTTTTGAGATATAAAAGGAGCAGATTAAGCAAGCAGAGACGGGGGGAAGATAGATGCCAAGCCACATGAAGATCACCAAGAAAAGAGAAGCTCAAAAGTGACAAGGAGAAGGCATTATGCTGAGCGAAATTAGTCAGAGGCAAAAAGACAAATATTGTATAAGACCACTATTATAAGATCTTGAGAAATAGTATAAACTGAGAAGAACACATACTTTTGTGGTTACAAGGGGAGAAGGGAGGGAGGGTGGGAGAGGGTTTTTTACTGATTAGTTAGTAGATAAGAACTACTTTAGGTGAAGGGAAGGACAATACTCAATACATGGAAGGTCAGCTCAACTGGACTGGACCAAAAGCAAAGAAGTTTCCAGGATAAAATAAATGCTTCAAAGGTCAGCGAAGCAAGGGCGGGGGTCTGGGGACCATGGTTTAAGGGGACTTCTAAGTCAATTGGCAAAATAATTCTATTATGAAAACATTCTGCATCCCACTTTGAAATGTGGCGTCTGGGGTCTTAAATGCTAACAAGCGGCCATCTAAGATGCATCAATTGGTCTCAACCCACCTGGAGCAAAAGCGAACACCAAGGTCACACGTAACTATGAGCCCAAGAGACAGAAAGGGCCACATGAACCAGAGACTTACATCATCCTGAGACCAGAAGAACTAGTTGGTGCCCGGCCACAACTGATGACTGCCCTGACAGGGAGCACAACAGAGAACCCCTGAGGGAGCAGGAGATCAGTGGGATGCAGACCCCAAATTCTCACAAAAAGACCATACTTAACGGTCTGACTGAGACTAGAGGAATCCCGGCGGTCATGGTCCCCAAACCTTCTGTTGGCCCAGGACAGGAACCATTCCCGATGACAACTCATCAGACATGGAAGGGACTGGACAGTGGGTAGGAGAGATATGCCGATGAAGAGTGAGCTATTTGTATCAGGTGGACACTTGAGACTGTGTTGGCATCTCCTGTCTGGAGGGGGGATGGGAGGGTAGAGAGGGTTGGAAGCTGGCCAAATTGTCACGAAAGGAGAGACTGGAAGGGCTGACTCACTAGGGGGAGACAGTGGGAGTATGGAGTAAGGTGTATATAAACTTATATGTGACAGACTGACTTGATTTGTAAACGTTCACTTGAAGCTCAATAAAAATTAAAAAAAGAAGTATAAATCAAGATTTCATGTAGAAGTATAATTAAAGTTCCGTTCTCATCCAATACTCCTTTGATAAGGGTGAGCATTGTTTTAGATTTAAAAATTGCCATTAATGAAAATATCTAAGCAGTTCACCCAAATGTCTTTTTTTTTTTCAAATTATGTCTCCCAATTCTGAAGAAAATTTCAATGAAAATATGTTTGGAATGCTGAGTTCTATTTCCAGGTCTGTCTCTAGCTTGGTAGCACACAACAGGTTATTTGATGCCTTTTGGTAGTTTTTTTTTTTTTTTTTGAATCTTTCCAATGGGTATAGCAATATCTGTAACAACTCAATGGCTAGTCATGATAAATTCGTATCTATGATAATGTATACAAAGCTGCATTTCTAAATACAAATGATTATTCAATTTATTTGCAAAAAAAAAAAAAGTGACAAGGACATTCCTCCAAAGAAGAGAGAGAGAGAAAGCCTCCAGACTTCTAGCCTGCTAACGTGAGAAAATAAATGTTTGTTAAAGCCATCATCTCGTGGTATTTCTGTTATAGCAGCAGCACTAGATAACTAAAATAACCAATCTCATTAATCTGATTTATCCTCTGTGTGTGTCTGTGTGCCTGCCCCAATGATCAAATGCATATATATTTTCTCATTTCCTTCTTTCTTACATAAAAGGTGGCATATTAGACATACAGTAGATAGTCTTGTACTTTGTTTTTTTCACTAAACAATATATCCTGGAAAGCACTCCTCATCAGTTAATAGTGATCTTTCCCCTTTTCTTTTTACAGCTGCACAATGCTTCACTGGGTGAATATACTATATTTTATTCAACCACTCTCCAATCATGTAGAGGTTTCTGATTTTTGTAATTCCACACAATGCTATAACCTTGTGCAAATGTATTTTCATACTTTGGAAGTATATCTTCAGGGTAAATTCCTAGAATTGGGATTGTTAAGTCAAAAGGTGAGCACATATATAGTCAAATTACAGCAATCTCATATGTGTCAGAGTAGAACTCTGTTCTATAAGGTTTTCAAGGGCTGTTTCTTCAGAAGCAGATCACCGGGCCTTCTTCCAAAGCACCTCTGGGTAGACTTGAACCCCCAATCTTTCAGTTAGCAGCTGACCACACTAATCATTTGTACCACCTATAGACGTGGTAGCATAGTGGTTAAGTGCTATGGCTGCTAACCAAAAGGTTGGCAGTTCAAATCCACCAGTCACTCCTTGGAAGCTCTATGGGGCAGTTCTACTCTGACCTATAGCGTCGCTAAGAGTCAGAATCGACTCAACGGCAACAGGTGTTTTGTTTTTTTGGTGCAGACTCTACATAAAGGATGTTGTTGTTAGGGGCCATCGAGTCAGCTCCAATTCATAGCAACCCTATGCACAACAGGACAACACACTGCCCAGTCCTGCACCATCTGCACAATCCCTGTTATGTCTGAACCCAGTACTTAAGGATAAGGGATATTACATTTTCAACTTGCTCTCAAAGAGTTCGGAAGAAAAAAAAAAAAAAACTGTGTAGATATGGTATATATATGGGTGGGAAGAGAAGGATAAAGCATCTGGAAGATCTGGGTAACATTTTTAAAAAGGGGGCTGTTACTTTGACAATTCTATTCATACTTTCAGTACTGAACATTTACTTACTTACATGTATACAGAACTCTTTCTCCTGAGGAAAAAACCATCATCATGCCGGGGCAATGGTAAGTTGTTGCTGTTGTTGTTGCTGGGTACCATCAAGTCGGTTCTGACTCACAGCGACCCTGCAGGACAGAGCAGAACTGCCCATAGGGTTTCCAAGGGGTGGCTGGTGGATATGAACTGCTGACCTTTCGGTTAGCAGCCCAGCTCTTAACCACTGAGCCACCAGGGCTCCAACGGTAAGTTAGTTGACAATATTAAGCTACCAATAAACCCAGAATAAATTCTGTGCCTACAAGATGTTAAATTAAACTATGATTTAATGCTATGAAACCAAGAAACCATCACTTTTATTTTATGAAACACTAAAAATAAAACATAATTCATAAGGTATCAAGCAACTCAGTCTAATTATGTCTCCAGTAACACAATTTTAAACTACTTACATTTTGCTGCTTTTATGTGAAAAATACATAAATATTTGTTCTTTTCATAAAAGCATGAGATACATTTTTCTTTGCAAAATAGAAATAAATCAAAGGCTTACCAAGGACATTATTTTAACTAAGTCTCAATCTCAAATACAGAATCAGAGGCTCTCAGTGGCTCTTCCCAAAGTATTTTAAGGTCAAGGTCTTTCAAGAAGATTCAATAACTGTTAACTTCTTATTGTCTACAGGCAGAGCAAATACCTTCTACTCATCACTTTTCAGTAAGGAAGGCACAGTAGAACTAATAGCCTAAAGGTGCTTCCATTTTTCCCCACCAAATAAAAGAAGAATGTATGTTCACAAGGCATATAAAGCCTGTTTCAATTTGATGACACCAATTTCATTTGAAAAAGGAAACTTTAAAAAATTAAAAAACAATACTGCTTTAAGAAAGACTTTGCTCCGACCCCTCCCTCACCTTTAAAGTAAGTGGCCAATTTCTTTCCCTAAGGGAGTTAAGCAGACTACTTCATTTCAAAACTTAGGATAGACCCGTGACATCTCGGCAATACAGATGAATTAAAACCCCATCCCAGCAGCCTGTTATCCCTTTGCCTTCTAATGGTAGTATAAGAAAGGAAAGCAACATTCACGCTGTAATCAACAAAAGTGTCCCCGCTACACTCCTTAAACCTCCCCACCCCAAAAGAGACAGATGAATGCACAAAGGATAAAACGTGTAAGAATCAGTTTTAAGTCAAGAAACGCTGGCTAGAATTTCTCTTCTGACAAAAGCAGTCATCCTCTATAAGAAAATGATCTTCCTTGAGTGCCCAGAATTATCATCGAGGAATTGCCAGCAGGACCATTTCTCCTGCTACCACAAAGAGGAAACCTCCAGTAGGAGAGGCATCTTGTTTTTCAAAGCTAAGAATCCATTTGTAAATTACTCTGAAAATGTAAAGCAGTAGGGTGCAATATAAAAAATAAGACTATAGTATAGGCTTTCAAATTCACAAACAAAAGTGAACAGTTATTTTAAGTGACTTCTAGTTGCAGGAAGAGACTCCAAGACATAGCAATGGAACAATGATTCAGGAATCTAAACTCACAACCTCCACACATGGATCAATTAATTATTGACACAAATGAGTCTTGCAATCTCTTCTGGGATCTCTCCTTAGGTAAGAAAGGCAAAGAAAAGACACTCAGTACAAGACAAACTCTGGGTAAAATGCAATGTCTGAGTCGGGTCCAGCCTAACAGGTTGTAAGACTGACTAAAATTCAAAACATTAAGGAATCAACTAACCTTTACATAGCTCAAAATCTGACAAACTGGCAAATAAAAATAAAGTTAGGATGCTAAAAGAATAGAAGCTGAGAAATTTCTCTCTTTAAATTTCGTAAAACATGAATGGTCTCTACTCAGAGTTGCCAGATTAAGCCAATCAACCCAAAAATTCAATGATCATTCCATTACTTCCTAAAATCAACTCGCAACTGATAAAGAAGTTCCCCCAATTCAAAATGGAATCAACATTCATCACCTAAATACTACACAGAAAACTGAGGAGGGACGTGTAGGGATGGGGCAGGGGTAAAAGAACATTATATGTCAAGGAAAAATGAATACATTACAAATTTGGTCTGTAACAATCAGCTAAAAGCAGCGACTAAAACCAGGTAAAACTTACTGCTTGCTCTGTAGATGGCACTGTGTTGAATGATTCGTATGCATTATTTTATTTACTCCCAAAACCCTAAGGGGACTATTATTCCCCTTTTTTATACGGGAAAACTGAGGCTTGGAGAATCTTAGAAATTTAACCAATGACATACATCTAGTTAAAAAACCAAACCAAACCAAACCCACTGCCATCGAGTCAATTCCGACTCATAGCAACCCTACAGGACAGAGCAGAACTGCCCAATAGTTTCCAAGGAGCGCCTGGCGGATTCGAACAGCCGACCTCTTGGTTAGCAGCCGTAGCACTTAACCACTACGCCACCAGGGTTTCTGCATCTAGTTAAGTGAGCAAGAAAGGCCCACTAATCCTAAAACTTCAAACGTGCAGAGATTTGTTCACCCAAGTCCAACATTTTACAGAAAAGAAAGTGAAGCCCTGAAGACATTACAGGATGTGCCCAGAGTCACCTGGATAGTGAGATCTAGAACCCTGATATCCAGTGCTCTCTCCACTCCACTTTGTACAATGGTAATACCATTTCCTAACTACAGTTTACTCATCATTTAGGTATACTATTTACCATCAGGACTTAAAAGGTTTTCTAAGAAACTATACATATGAATGGATAAACAAAATGTGGTACGTGCATATAATGCAATACTACTCAGCCAGTAAGAGAAATAAAGTCTTGATACATGCTACAGTGTGGATGGAACTTGAAGACATTATGCTGAGCGAAAAAAGCAAATCACAAAAGAACAAATATTACATGACCTCGCTTATGTAAAAAGACAAGGAAAGGCAAATGTACAGAAACTAAAGTTTACTAGTATCTACCAGGGGCAGGAGGGAAGAGGAAAAGTGGGGTTAACGGTGATGGAAAAATCACATTGATTAAGGGTAGACTTGCACAGCCGACTGTTGCAATTGCTGTCAATAAGTTGTAAACCTGTAAAAAGTTGAATTGGCAAAAGTTGCGTGATATACATACAATTACCACACACAAAAAAAAGAGCAGCTGCTGAGGCTGTTTACGTACAATCAAACACCTCATGGGATTTGGTTCCTTGGTTTGGAGGTTTATGGTCATGGTTTCATGGGACATCCCAAATAACGTGTTTAGTGCTTCCGTTCTACCTTCTGGTTCATTGTGTAGTGCCTGGCGTCTTAAAAGCCTGTAAGTGGCCACTCAAGTCACAAAAATTGATCTCTAGTCACTAGGAGCAACAGGAGAAGAAACAGGAGTAGGAGGAGGATATAGAATATGCGGCTGACTGCCTCCATGAACAAATGCCTCCTTTGCCATGAGACCAGAAGAATTAGACAGTGTCTGGCTACCATTACCAAACATTTTGATCAAAGATTCCAAAGAAGAATCCTGATCAAAAGGGTGAAACTTCAGAACAGAACTTCAAATTCTCATGGACTCTAGACTTCGGAAGCCATGGGGAATAGATAAACCCCTGAAACTGCCGCTCTGAGATAATCTTTAAACCTTAACCCAAAAATATCCCTTTGAAGTCATCTTAAAACCAAACAATAGTTTAGCTTAACTAGTTTAAAAAAAAAAAAAAAAAACTGTCTGCCTGGAGCATTATGGTCTTTTAAGATATACGGGATCAAACTGACATCCGCAACTCAAAAGATTAGATACGAACCTTAGGGGGCAGTGAATTTATGTTCGTGAGGGAGTTACAACTCAGAAAAGGAAGGTAAAAATGGTTAGACAACTCGAAGAATGTAATCAATGTCACTAAATTTTACGAGTAGAAGCTGTTGAACTGGTATATGTCTTCCTGTGCATACTCTCAACAAAAACAACAAAATAAATAAAATTTAGGAAAAAAACTATAAGCAGCAAAACTAAGGAGATCACAAGATACATATAAAGTATCCCTGCATAGTACAAACACTTAAGTGCTCATCTATTAACAGAAATGTGTTTGGCACCCAGAAGGTGCCCCGGGAGAAAGGCTGAGCAGTCTACTTCTGAAAGATTACAGCCACTGCAAACCCTACTGAGGGCAGCTCTACTCTAAAACACTTGGGGACACCCAAGTTGGAGGCGACTCATAGGCAACAAGTTTAGTTTTGATTTATGTTGTTTCTCTTGTTGTTAGGTGTTTCCGGGTCATTAAGACACTACGTACAATAGAACGAAACAATGCCTGACCCTGTCCAATCCTCACAGTCAATGCTATGTTGGAGCCCACTGTTGCAGTCACTCTGCCAATCCATATCACTGAGGGTCTCCTTTTTTGATGACCTTCTACTTTATCAAGCATGATGTCCTTCTCCAGGGACTGCTGCCTCCTGATAACATGTCCAAAGTACTTAAGACAGTCTCATCATCCTCACTCCTGAGGTGCATTCTGGCTGTACCTGTTCCAAGACAGATTTGTTCACTCTTCTGATATTCTATGGTACATTCGATATTCTTTGCCAGCACCATAATTCAAAGGTATCAATTCTTCTCTGGTCTTCCTTATTCATTGTTCAGTTTTTGCATGCATGTGAGGCAACTGAAAATACCACAGTTTGGGTTAGGTGCACCTTAGTCCTCAAGGTGACATTTTTGCATTTTAACACTTTAAAGAAGTCTCTTGGCGCAGACTTGCACAATGCCAAGACGTCCTTTGATTTCTTGACTGCTACTTCCATGGGCATTGATTACGGATCCAAGTAAAATGAAATCCTTGACAAATTCAATCTTTTCTCCATTTATCATGATGTTACTTACTGGTCTAGTTGTGAACAGTTCTCTTTATGTTGAGGTGTAATCCATACTGAAGGCTATAGTCTTTGGTCTTCATCAACAAGTGCTTCAAATCATCCTCACTTTCAGCAATCAAGGCTGTGTCATCTGTGTAACACAGGTTGTTAGTAAGTCTTCCTATAATCCTGATGCCCAGTTCGTCACAGAGTCCAGCTTAATAAATCTTCCTCCAATCCTAATGCCTCATTCTTCTTCACAGTGTCCAGCTTCTAGGATTATTTGCTCAGCATACTGATTGAGTAAGTATGGTGAAAGGATACAATCTTGACACACATATTTCCTGATGTAGTATCTCCTTGTTCAGTTTCAACGACTGCCTGTTAATCTTTGTACAGTTTCCACATGAGCACAATTAAGTGTTCTGGAATTCCCATTCTTCCCAATCTTATCCATAATTTGTTACAATCCACACAGTTGAATGCATTTGCACAATCAATAAAACACAAATAAACATCTTTCTGGTATTCTCCGCTTTCAGCCAGTATCCATATGACATCAACAACCATATCCCTCGTTTCACATCCTTTTCTGAATCCAACTAGAATTTCTGGCAGTTCCCTGTCAATGTACTGCCACGACAGTTTTTTAACTACCTTCAGCAAAACTTTACTTGCATGTGATATTAATGATATTGTTCAATAACTTCCACATTCTGCTGGATCATCTTTCTTCAGAATGGGCACAAATATGAATTGCTTCTAATCCGTTGGCCAGGTAGCTGTCTTTCAAATTTCTTGGCATAGAAGAGTGAGCGCTTCCAGCATTGCATCTGTTTGTTCAAAAATCTCAATTGGTATTCTGTCAATTTTGGAGCCCTGTTTTTCACCAACGCCTTCAATGCAGGCTGGACTTCTTCCTTCAGTACCATCGGTTCTTCATCATATGCTATCTCCTCCTGAAATAGTTTAACGCTGACCAATTCTTTTTGGTAAAGTGACGCTGTGTATTCCTTTCCATCTTCCCTTGATGCTTCCTGTGTCATTCAATATCTTGCCCAAAGAATCTCTCAATATTGCAACTCATGGCTTGAATTTTTTCTTCAGTTCTTTCATGTATATTCTTAATACGTTTTTATCACTAACATGTATTTCATAGTCCTTTATATTAATTTTTAAATAGGAAAAGAAAAAAAAATTAAACCTATTGCCATCGAATTGATTCCAACTCATAGCAACCCTATATTACAGAGTACAACTGCCCTCATAGTGTTTCCAAGGCTATAAATCCTTACAGAAGCAGACTGCCACATCTTTCTCCCACGGAGCAGCTAGTGGGTTCAAAACGCCGACTTTTAGGTTAGCAGCCATTCATTTAACCACTGTACCACCAGGACTACTCCAAAGAGGAAAAGGTACCCCAATTAAGTAATTATTACCTTCCTAAATTTTCAGCTCCTTATATGCATTGTTGTTGTTACGTGGCGTCATCGGTTCCGACTTATAGCGACCCTATGCACAACAGAATGAAACACTGCCATCCTGCGCCATCCTCCCAATTGTTGCTACACTTGAGCCCACTGTTGCAGCCACTAGGGTCTTCCTCTTTTTTGCTGACCCTCTACATTACCAAGGGTGATGTCCTTCTCCAGGGACTGATCCTTCCTGACAACATGACCAAACTATGTGAGATGCAGTCTGGCCATCCTTGCTTCCAAGGAGCATTCTGGCTGTACTTCTTCCAAGACAGATTTGTTTCTTCTTTTCGTAGTCCATTGAAGAATATTCAATATTCTTCACCAACACCACAATTCAAAGGCATCAATTCTTCTTCCATCTTCATTATTCATTGTCCAGCTTTCACATGCATATGATGCGATTGAATATCCATGACCTGGGTCAGATGCACCTTAGTCTTCAAGGTGACATCTTACTTTTCAACACTTTAAAGAGGTCCTTCGCAGCAGATCTGCTCAATGCAATGCATCATTTGAATTCTTCACTGCTGCTTCTATGGATGTTGATTGTGGATCCAAGTAAGAGGAAATCCTTGACAACTTCAATCTTTTCTCCATTTATCATGATGTGCCCTATTGGTCCAGTTGTGAGGATTTTTGTTTTATGTTGAGGTGTAATCCATACCGAAGGCTGTGGTCTTTCATCTTCATCACTAAGTGCTTCAAGTCCTCTTCAGTTTCAGCAAGCAAGGTTTTGTCATTTGCATAATGCAGGTTGTTAATGAGTCTTCCTCCAATCCTAATGCCCCATTCTTCTTCATAGAGTCCAGTTTCTCGGGTTATTTGCTCACCATACAGATTGAATAGGTATGGTAAAAGCATACAACCTTGACGCACGCTTTTCCTGACTTTAAACCACTCAGTATCCCCTCGTTCTGTCCAAACAACTGCCTCTTGATCTATGTACAGGTTCCTCATGAACACAATTAAGTGTTCTGGAATTTCCATTCTTCCTAATGCTATCTATAATTTGTTATGATCCACACAGTCAAATGCCTTTGTCTAGTCAATAAACACAGGTAAACATCCTTCTGGTATTCTCTCCTTTCAGCCAGGATCCATCTGACATTGGCAATGATGTCCCTGGTTCCACATCCTCTTCTGAATCCAGCCTGAATTTCTGGCAGTTCCCTGATGATATACTGCTGCAGCCGTGCTTAAATGATCTTCAGCAAAATTTTGCTTGCATGTGATATTAATAATTTTTTTTTTTAATTTCCACATTCAGATGGATCACCTTTCTCAGGAATAGGCATAAATATGGATCTCTTCCAGTCAGCTGGCCAGGTAGCTGTCTTCCAAATTTCTTGGCATAGACAAGTGAGCACCTCCTGTGTTGTATCCATTTGTTGAAACATCTCAACTGCTATTCCATCAATTCCCAGAGCCTTGTTTTTCACCACTGCCTTCAATGTAGCTTGTATTTCTTCCTTCAGTACCATCAGTTCCTGATTATATGTTACTTCCTGAAATGGCTGAACACTGACCAACTCTTTTTGGTATAGTGACTACTAAGGCCAAAGATGAAGAAACTGAAGATTTTTACCAACTTCTGCAGTCTGAAATTGATCGAACATGCAATCAGGATGCATTGATAATGGAATGTGAATGCTGGAAACAAAGAAAAAGGATCACTAGTTGGAAAATATGGCCTTGGTAGCGGAAATGATGCTGGAGATTGCAGGACAGAATTTTGCAAGACCAGCAACTTCTTCATTGCAAATACCTTTTTTCAACAACATAAGCAGTGACTATACACATGGACCTCGCCAGATGGAGTACACAGGAATCAAATCGACTACATCTGTGGAAAGAGACGATGGAAAAGCTCAATATCATCAGTCAGAATAAGGCCAGGGACCCACTGCACATCAGACCATCAACTACTCGTATGCAAGTTCAAGCTGAAACTGAAGAAAATTAGAACAAGTCCATGAGAGCAAAAGTACAGCCTTGATCATATCCCACCTGAATTTAGAGACCATCTCAAGAATAGATTTGATGCGTTGAACACGAATGACGGAAGACCAGACACGTTGTGCAAGGACATCACATATGAAGAAAGCAAGGTATCATTAAAGACATGAGAGAAAGCAAAGACCTAAATAGATGGCAGAAGAGACTCTGAAACTTCCTCTTAAACGTCAAGTAACTAAAGCAAAAGGAAAAAATGATGAAGTAAAAGAGCTGAACAGAAGATTTCAAAGGGCAGCTCGAGAAGGCAAAGTAGAGAAGGCAAAGTAATATGATGACACGTGCAAAGACCTGGAGATAGAAAACCAAAAGGGAAGAACACACTCAGCATTTCTTAAGCTGAAAGAACTGAAAAAAAAAAAAAAACTCAAGCCTCAAGTTGCAATACACAAAAGGGGAAAATAAAAATATGCATAGGTAACAACTAAATCTAAGGTCAAAGAAAGTCAGTGCGAGAGGTAACCTTGTTTTTAAGTTCTACATTCCCAAATTTGTTGTTTACATTTTTTAGGTCAAGATTCATAATAGAAAAATACGTACGGAAACTGCAAAAATTCTGTTATTAAAGGAGTCTTAAAAGCAGCCAACTTCAGTAAGGGTTACAGTCTTAGAAACCCTATGAAACAGTTCTACTCTGTTCTACAGGGTATCTACGAGTCAGAATACACTGGAGGGCAATGGGTTTGGCTTGGTTTTAATTTCCTACAAAGAGAACCAACTTCCACTTGCTAAGGTGATTAGCCTTCTGCTGCCTCTTCTTCCTGCACTTACTACTGTTAGACAATCACAGCAAAATCAATTTTCTAGGAGTCAGACAATAGTGGTTGTCATGGATTCAATTATGACCCCCCAAAACATGTGTGTACCAATTTGGCTGAGCCATGATTCCCAGTATTGTGTGGTTATCCTCAATTTTGTGATTATAATATTAGGTTAAAGAGTATTAGGGTGGAACTGTAACACCACCCTGACCCAGGTCACATCCCTTATGCAATGTAAAGGGAGTTTCCTTGGGGTGTGGCCTGCATCACCTTTTATCTCTCAAGAGATAAAAGAAAAGGGAAATGAGGAGAAAGGGGGACCTTATACCAGCAAGAGAGCAGTGCCAGGAACAGAGTGCGTCCTTTGGACCCAGGGTCCCTGTGCGGAGAACTCTTAGTCCGGGCGAAGATCAATGAGGAGGCTGACAGAAAGTGTTCCCCTGCAGCCAACGGCCCGAATCTGGACTTTTAGCCTACTTTACTGTGAAGAAATAAATTTGTTAAAGCCATCTACTTGTATTTCTGTTACAGCAGCACTAGATAACTAAGACATAAATTGGTACTAAGAAAGCAGGGTGCTGCTCTAACAGATACCGAAAATGTGGGAGCAGTTTGAAACTGTGAATGGATAGAGGAGCAGCAGCGGCAGAGGACCAGCAGCAGCAGAGGACCTATGGCAGCAGAGAACCACCGGCAGCAGCAGAACTAGGGACCACTGCCAGAGAGCGCTAGAGCTGGCCCATGAAGGGAGAGAGCTGAGTACCTGTGCGCAAGAGGCTTCCTAGCGGAGTGGGGTGCCTCCGGGCACTTATCGGTGGAGCTACAGAGCTTTGGAACATTTGCCCCAGCAGGACAGATGAGGGCATGAGGCCCAAAGAGCTGAGAGGCCAAAAAAAACAGGAAGCAGGAGCTGAAGAGACAAAAAACTCAAGAATCCGAGCTGCCTCAGCCTCATAAAATATGGCCAGGACCTCTGAGATTTCAAAGGGTGGAACTATGGCCTCTGGTGTTTCTAAGGGTGAAGCTGCCACCCAGATGGACTAGGAGAATGGTGCACCTAAAGCTGAGGGAGTAGAGTTGCTGTCCCAGTGGGCCTGAAGGCGGAGCTGAAGCCTAGGGCTGAGAAGCCTCCACTCAGAATCTGGAGAGTGTGGTCAATGCCTAGAATCTGGAGGGCAGGGCCATTGTGTAAATTGTCTCAGAGAGAAGAAGATTATTTTCAAAGCCTTGAGGGCTAATGTAATGTGTTCTGCTGACTTGCTTGGTGCCTATTATCCTTGCTTTTCCTCCAGTTTTTCCCGTTTGTAACGGAAATGTCTAGCTTGTGCCTGTTCTGCCATTGCACCTTTGGAAGCAGATAACTCTTATGCTAGATTTCACAGACGAAGTGGAATTTTTGGATTTTGGACTTAGAGTTAAGACTTTTGCTATGATATGATGTGATGAATGTGTTTTGTATGTTGCAAGAATGTGATGGGGGGGCCGAAGGGTGGAATGTCATGGATTGAATTATGTTCCCCCAAACACGTGTCTATCAGTTTGGCTGGGCTGTGATTCCCAGTATCCTGTGGTTGTCCTCCATTTTGTGATTATAATTTTAAGTTAAAGAGGATTAGGGTGGGATTGTAACACCACCCTTACCCAGGTCACATCCCTGATCCAATGTTAAGGGAGTTTCCCTGGGGCGTGGCCTGCACCACCTTTTATCTCTAAAGAGATAAAAGGAAAGGGAAAGGAGCAGAGAAGGGGGCCTCATACCACCAAGAGAGCAGTGCTGGGAGCGGAGCACGTCCTTTGGACCCGGAGTCTGAGCGGAGAAGCTCCTAACCTGATAGAAGATTGATAAAAAGGCTGACAGAGAGAGAAAGCCTTTCCCTGGAGCTGACACCCGAAATTTGTACTTTTAGCCTACTTTACTGTGAAGAAATAAATTTTTCTTTGTTAAAGCCATTACATTTCTATTATAGCAGAACTAAGACAGTGGCTCTAGTAAATACAGTAGCTCTACTCGACGGAAGTGGGTTCTAGTAAATACAGATGATAAACAAGTCACCTTAGCTCCGTCATCTAAGATTGACCAACAACATCATATGTAGCCTTACTATGCACTAGACATTGTTCTAAGCCCTTGACATATGTTAACTAATTTTATTTTCACAATGACTGTATGTGGTACTTTGTATTTCCTCAGTTTACAGATGGGAAAACCTGAGGTACAGAGAGGTTAAATAATTTGCCTAAGTGTACACTAAGGAGCCCTGGTGGTGCAATGGTTAAGCGCTCAGCTGCTATCAGAAAGGTTTGCAGTTCAAACCTACCCAGCGGCTCCGCAGAAGAAGCCTGACGATCTGCTCCAGTAAAAGATCACAGCCAAGAAAACCCTACGGGGCAGTCCTACTCTGTCGCACAGAGTCGCCGTGGGTCAAAAACAACTTCATGGCACCTAACAACAAGATTATACATGCAGCAAGTGGGAGAGCTGGACTCCATCCAGGTGGTCTGGCTCCTGCCTGTCCAGAAAGTCTCAACTTCAAAGCCCACGTTCCTCACCTTTACTGGCCCCAAGCTGCCTGTCTATCACACTCCCTACCCCTAGCCTGTCTCCTCTCTCCAAGCTAAGACCAGACTCTCCCATTCTTACAAATGACATATCTACTCTCCTCACCACTAAGCATACATGGTACTCCTATTAACTCTTCCCAAACTGACTTCTCCCTGATTCTGAATTCCCATCGCATATGTGTGTTACGGTACTACATACATATACTATTGATATAACAGCTACCACTAACTGAGCACTTACTATGTGCAAGACACAATGCTAAGAACTTTCCCATAATTTAAAGGGTTATAAAGAATGTATAATCAGACCCATTTTACTGATGAGAAAATTAAGGCTCAGAGAGGCTGAATATCTTGGTGACGTTCTCACAGCCAGTAAATAACAGAGCGAAATACAGAGCTCAAGTATGTGACTAACAGTTCACTCTCCTTCCCTATGTATATATCCATGTCCTTATCAGGCATACATGCCCCTTTTACTTCTTTTATACCATCTAGAGCACCTAGATAAACCCTGGTGGTGTAGTGGTTAAGAGCTACCGCTGCTAACCAAAAGGTCGGCAGTTCAAATTCACCAGGTGCTCCTTGGAAACCCTATGGGCAGTTCTATTCTGTTCTTATACGGTCGCAATGAGTAGGAATCAACTCAACTGCAACGGGTTTCTTTTTTTTGGCACTGAGGTACAGCACTATTCATAAAGCAGGGATTGTCTCAACAAATTCCAGAAAATCGTTAGGAAAACAGCAATGACCATTAGTTTCGTGATTTCTAATACTATTTTCCAGAACAGAAAGTTCTGATATCTTAATTAAAATAATCAGGTTGCATATTTAAATACATTCAGATAATACCTTCCCAAAAAAGTTAATATTTGTGGTTCAAATCTTTTAGATAACCCTATTTATCAACGCTGGAGCCCAGGATTATTCATTCTCCCAGTCCTCCCTCACAACGCTAACCATCAGACTATAGTCTCCAGAGAAAAGGTTAGCTATAAATTGTTTTGCTTTGCTATCTGTTACTTAAAGCCTCTTTGGGTCCTAGGGAAACAGGACAGCATCCCTGATTCCACAGCCTACTCAACTTAAACCAATCTCGCCTCTTAGTGTGATTTTTTTTAACCCACTAAAGAGCCTACCGTAAATGCTCGTTGCATAAACATTCTCTTTTCCTGGATACAAAGGTTTTAAGCAGCAGTTTTTAATCCCTTGGAATATTACAGCAGCAATTTTTATTTATTTTTTTAAATCATTGCTCTTTTAGTCAATGTGAAAGGTTAACAGTCATTTATGCTACAGTACACTGTATTTTAACGTCACTATAAACGTGGCTAGGAGTCGGAATCGACTCGACGGCACTGGGCACTGGTATAAACGTGAAATGAAATAGGATATTCAAGTACCCCAACTGATGACAAAGGGGTGAAACAGAAACCAGAAATAAAATAAGTATTTCACCAAAGCCTCTTAACAGTAAGAATATATTTCTCACCGGTTTTAACGGGCTACCTTCGTTCTCTATCAGAATATGCCACACCTACTAGATGGACAAAAGCAGAAAGATACCTGGGTTACTCTTTTTAAAAATCCCAAAGAGATCACTTAACCTTTTTAACCTAGATGAAATTCTAAGAAAGGAGAATTCCACCTCCCTTTTCTTTACCACAGAAACCCTGGTGGCATAGTGGTTAAGAGCTATGGCTGCTAACCAAAAGGTTGGCAGCTGGAATCCATCAGGCGCTCCTTGGAAACTCTATGGGGCAGCTCTACCCTGTCCTATAGGGTCGCTGTGAGACGCAAGCAATCGACTCAACAGCAACGGGTTGGTTGGTTGGTTTTCTTTACCACAACCTTTGACTTCTGGCCTGTAGCAAGAGAGGGTTGGGGGTGGGGGAAAGGATGGTTAGAGCACAGAATGCACGACTCAGTCACCCCTTAACCTGACCCAGCCCAAACTTCACCTTGGCACAGGGAGAAGCAGGAAGGCATCAGGCATTCCTAGGAAGTGGTCTCACGCCTATCGGAGAACATTTTTAACTTCCTCGAAGCCACCATTTCCCTGGGGTATTATCATACACTACCCCCCGAACATATTACCTAACAGATAACTTAAAAGCACACACACACAAAGAAAAACACACTGTTTGAACTGGGCAGCTCCGGGGCAGCTAGCGCGGTGAAACTCAGAGACCACGCAGAGCGGTGGCCAAGTTGCCACCGCGATCCCAAGCACGGCGCCGGAGGCAGCCCGGTAGCGGCTGGAAAACCAGCGCTGGGTTCCAGCCTCACGGCCGACGCGAGGACGCTCGGAGCAGGAAGCCGGGCTCAGCGGCGCTGCCTCTACCGGAGGGCTCCGGCCCGCGCCGGAGCGATAAGGTGGATCGGCGCTTCCCAGCCGGCCAGCTCCGCCCTCCCGGCCACATTCCTGAGAAGCCCGACTCCCGGAACGTCGACCCCGTCGCCCGCCGGGCGGGCAGGAGCGCGGCGCCGCGGCCGCAGAGCAGAAGGGCAGAGCCGGCCCTGCGCCCGCCCCCGGCCCGGCCCCGGCCCCCACGCGGCGCCTCCAGGGCGGTGTTGCGGCGCCCGCCCCGCCACAGGTAGCGCGAGCCCCCACCCGCCGCCGCCCCGGCGCCCCCGGCAGGCCCGCTTCAGGCACCTGGATAAACTGGATGGTGAGCGCCGACTTGCCCACGCCGCCCCCGCCGACCACGACGAGCCGGTACTTCTCCTGGCCGGAGCCGTCCCGCCAGCTGGCCGCAGCCATGGGGACGCCGCCGAGCCCTGCCCGGCCGCACCAAGCCGCCGTTCGCCTTAGGCCCGGCTCCGGGGACGTGTGCGGCCGGCGGGCTGCGAGCGAGCGGCCGGGCGGGGGTCCCCGGCGCCGGGAACTGCTGGGAGGGTCGGTCCGCACGGCAGCTCGGCACCCGGGGCTGGCCCGGTTCCGCCGGAGACGCGGAGAAGCGGGGCGTCCACAGGGGCCAGAGGAGGCAGCGGCGAGGGGCACGCTTCTCTACTCGTCTTCGCAGCGCCTGCCGAACGCAGCCTCCAGCGCCGCTACAAATGGCCGTCTGGGGGCCGTGCTGATATGCTGAGGTGCTGCATATGCATGAGGGGGCGGGGCCGGGGCGGGGCCGCAGTGGCCTGAGGCTGAGATTTGGGAGTTGACGAGGCTTCTGACCCCCACGGATGTGCCTCTTTTATCCCTGGGCTGTATGTACGTAAGAGCGTGGGTGCGGGTGAGAATGGCTGCGGGAAGAAGACAGTAAAACAATGTGTGGCCATAATGGTATATGTCAGGGATTGTGCAGATAAAAAGTACAGTATGTGATGGCGTATGGGTGAGAAATAGAGCTGTTGTCATCTTAACTTGTAGGAGAGTAACTGTCGTGTTTAAAGAGTACAGACGGTGACCATGGTTGTGTGAAAAAACCGTACGTGACAGTGATTGAGAATTAGAGCTGTGTTACAGTGATTGTGTGTGTGAGGAATGTGACAGTAGAATAAGGAATAAGCATGGAATGAGGAATAAGTCATAAGCATGTGTGGACAAGAGTGAATGTGATGGATATGTGTCAGGAGACTGTCTTAAGGACTGTATTTATGTGCGAGAAATATGTGGTAACTGTATATGAAGAGTGAGTGTGAGTGTGAGAGATGGGTTTGAACTTACTGAACATATTACGCATACCAGGCACTGTGCTCAATGCTAGAAATGTATTAGTGAACAGAATAATGTCTCTGACCTCGGGTAACTTAGAGTCCAGTGGTGGGCATAGTCGGGACAACAGGCAAATTACAAAGTATAATGACAAAAGTTATAACTTCATAAGCACACATTGCATGTGTGCCCGTAGTAGATGTCCTCAACCTGGAGTTGGATGATCAGAGAAGACCTCTAAAAGACCTGAAGATAAATGATATAAATAGGTGAATAATTGGAAGAAAAGTATACCAGGGAGAAGAAATAGCATATGCAAAGAAACACCATTGTGCCACATGGTTTCAATGTGTTAGGGGAGATTGCATGATCGTAATCATGAATGAAAAAATGATTATGTATATGACCGCACAGATACTCTGGACATGCCATCAGGAGGGACAAGTCCCTGGAGAAGGACATTATGCTTCAGGGTCAATGAAAAAGAAGAAAACCCTCGTGAGCTAGATTGACACAGTGACAACAACAATGAGCTCAAATATAGGAACAATTTTGAGGATGGTGCAGAACCTGGCAGTGTTTCATTCTGTTGTACAAAGGGTCACTATGAGTCTGAATTGATGCCACAGAACCTAACAACAACAACAATGTACATGACAGTTTAACCAAATGTAACAGGACTCACAGCTCTAGGTAGAGGTGGCGTAGGATAGTAGTTAAAAGCATGGGCTCTGGGGCCAGATTCAATGGATTCAAATACAACTAATGGAGTGTGATGGTGGGAAGTTGCCTTTCTGCCTCAGTTTCCTCTTCATTAAAGTAAAAGTAATAAGACTACCTACCTTATGGAGTTTTTAATAAGAATGAAATGAGTTACTGCATGTAAAGCATATAAAACATCCTTGACATATAGTAAGCATTTATGGTGGTTTTAAGACATGAATGCAAGATATTGGATACCATAGTGATTTTAGTGACTCACTCATCACCAGGCTAGTGCAGCAGAAGAGATGCTACGTAACTTTGGAGGCTAAGTTAGAAGACATCATGCAACTTCCACATGTTCCCTAAGGATACTTGCTGGGAGAAACAAAATAAAAGGCAGTTTGACTACCCTGAGACTGCCATGCTGGAGAGCCACATGTAGGTATGCCAATGGAAAGTCTAGATGAGGTCTCAGCAGACGACTACTATCAACTACCAGCAATGTGACTGAGCCATCTTGGACACCCAGCCCAGCTGAGCCCTTGGATGACTGCAGCCCCAGCAGGCATGAGACTATAACTGTATAAGAGGCCCTAAGCAAGAACTGCCAGCTGAACACTTCTTGATTCCTGACCCACCGAATAACGAGCAAAATAAAATAGTAAAACGGTTATTTTTAAAAATTTTAGAAATAATTTCAATGTATAAAGTATAAAGAATACCCATATACACTTTATCCAATTTTTCGCACATTGTGAACATTTTACCCCATTTGCTTTATCATTCTCTCCTCTGTCTCTCTCTCTAGGTATATATATATAAGATATATAGATATAGCTATATAGATATATAGAATCCAGTCTAGGGTCAGGCATTGCGTTTAGTTGTCAAATCTCTTCAGCTTCTAGTAATATGGTACAAAATGGTTCGTTTATATATACATATATATAAAACAACCCAAAAAAAAACCTATCGTCTTCGTGTCAATTCTGACTCACACTGACCCTATAGGACAGAGTAGAACTCCCTTTCCAAGGAGCACATGGTGGATTCAAACTGCCAGTCTTTTGGTTAGCAGCCATAGCTCTTAACCATTATGCCACCAGGGTTTCATGTATTTTATATGTATATAAATATAATTTATAATGAGCTATTCAACTGTAAGTTACATACAACATGATCCTTTACCCCTAAATACTTCAGTGTGCATTTCCTAAGAACAGGGATACTCTCCCCCGTATCTACAGTACACTTATCAACTTCAGTCAATATAACATTGATAGGCATATTTTTATCTAATTTACTATTTGTATTCCAATTTTGTCAGTTGACCTGATAATATATTTTAGAGCATTTTCCCCTTCAGTACAGGATCCAGTCTAGAGTCGGGCCTTGCATTTAGGTGTCAGATCTCTTCAGCTTCTTTTAATAGGTTGGTTAAGCAACTGTTTTGGATATTGTTATGCAGCAGTAGTAGCTAAAACAGCCTTCAATGTCATATCATCAATGCAAAAAGAGGGAGGAGAAAAATGAGAGAGAAAAGAAAGAAAGCCCATGACGAGGAAGGACTGTGAACGGGCCAGACATGCTTCCCACAGACGCCTTTCAGTGAATGCGTAGCCCTGAAATCTCCTATAATCTTTTACATCCAAGATGGCTAAAGAATTCTGCTCAGGCCCCTTCTCGTCTAAAGTGCAACCCAAATCTTTCTCCTCTTTCAAAAAGACACAGAAACCAGAAAACATTATCAAATTCTAAGAATATCCAAAAGAAAGTTATTCCTGAACAAAAATACATAACTATACAAGCCACAACCGTTTGGGCTGGGGGAAATCAAGTATCAGTGCTAAAACAATTGGAATGAATTCCTTTGTTTTCTGTTATTCTGCATCTGATGGAGGAATGCTCAGGGGCTTCTTAACTTCATGATAACCTGACGAACAAAAAACCAAACCAAACCTGTTGCCATGGAGTCTATTCAAACTCACAGCGACCCTATAGGACAAAGTAGGATTGTCCCGTAGGGTTTCCAAAGAGTGGCTGGTGGATTCAAACTGCCAACCCTTTGGTTAGCAGCCAAGCTCTTAACCACTGCACTAACCAGGGCTAGTAAAAGAAAAAGAGGAGGAGGCAGTGATAAATAGTACAAGCTGGTGAGCCCATAGTCCCTTAGTGGTGCAAAAGATTAAGAACTAGGTTATTAGCTGAAAGGTTGGTGGTTCAAACCCACTCAGAGGCGCCTCAGAAGACCTGGCTCTCTGCTTCTGAAAGATCACAGCCTTGAAAACCCTGTGGAACAGTACTATTCTGTACACATGGAGTTGCCAGGAGTTGGAATAAATTTGATGGCTACTAACAACAATAACAACGGATGGCCCATATGTGCCATATGACTGGAGTTTTCAGAGTAAAGGAGAAACCTGTTTGCTGAACTGCTTCTCTGCCTGGGTCTTCACTGAGGTTTCCTTTCCTTCTTACACTTCACTGGCTTCAGTGATAGCGCTTTCCCTGGGCTGGAAGTAGGACCTGTCATGTGCCCTGAGCCATCTTTCCAGCCTTGGAGGAGGGAAAAATTAACAAACATGGGGAAAAATAATCTGCTGCTCCCCTAAGCTGGGAACTCAGGGCAGAAACAGCTCCTTTGCCTAGGTACAGACATAAGCAGTGCACAGACTTTGAATGCTTTTTACCCCTGCATAGACATGTGTGGGCCCGTTTCAACAGCCTAGGCCCTCATTCGCACAGTACAACAGGGTATATACCTGAAGTCTAACTTTAAGTGTTTCAGCTATGTGGTGAAGACGGAGGTTAGTGACATTTGACACCACTCTGCCTATTAAGCAGGGTCCTCACCTACCCCCATCAGGAGCCTGAGGACCAGTGGCTTCATCCATGCCACCTAGCCACCCTCGACAGGGGTCCAAGGATAAGTGATGCCTCCCAGTCCTTACAGTCAACAGCATTGGGTGCTCATAGTCCAGCTGCAAAACCCACCCACCTTACACACTCTAGGGAACAGGGACATGCTTTCCACACAGACATTCAGGGGTGGTTGTCGGTCCTCTGCCTTGCTCAACACATGACTCTCTACTGCAGCACAAGACACTCTTCTGTGCCTACACCAATCACCCCTGCTTGTCTAAGACTGTAGGTGAGATCCTGCACCACACACATGGTGACCGACTACCTGGATACCTGAGCTGAATCCATACAAGAAAAGTGAATGGACTCCTGAGCTCATAAAAAAAAAAAAAAAAAAAACACCTAGTAACAACTCTAACCACCTAGTGAAAGGATGTTAGAGCTTCAAATGTGCCAATAATCAAACTAGCTCATGTGAGCAGCCAATTTGGGCATATCAAAACAAGAAGCTAGGACATAGTAAACAAACCTAAAATAAATAAATACAGTAACTCATTGATGGCTCAAGAAATCTTCCAGATGAAGAGAAATTCCTGGAACTACCAGAGGTAGAATACAAAAGATTGATATACAGAACTCTTCAAGAGATCAGGAAGGAGATCAGGCAAAAGGCAGAACAAGCCAGGGAATGCACAGACATAGCATTAGAGGAACTTAAAAAGACTAGAGAACAGCATAATGACAAATTGAATAGGCTTCAAGAATTCATAGAGAGACAGCAAACAAATTCAGAAGGTTAACAATAAAATTTCAGAATTAGACAACTCAGTAGAAGGAGGAGCAGAATTAAGGAAATTGAAATCAGAATCAGTGAGATTGAAGATAAAGCACTTGACACCAACATATTTAAGGAAAAATCAAATACAAGAATTTTAAAATGAAGAAACCTTAAGAATTATGTGGGACTCTATCAAAAAGAAATAACCTATGAGAGATTGGAGTACAAGAACAGGGGAGGATAACAGATAATACAGAGAGAATTGTTAAAATCTGTTGGTGGAAAACTTCCCTGATATCATAAAAAATGAGAAGATATCCATCCAAGATGCTCATTGACCCCCACACAGGGTAGATCCCAAGAGAAAGTCACCAAGACAATTTATAATCAAACTTGCCAAAACCAAAGATAAAGGGAAAATTTAAAGTGTGGCTAACGATAAACGAAAAGTCATCTACAAAGGAGAGTCAATAAAACTAAGCTCACACTACTCAGCAGAAACTATGCAGGCAAGAAGGCAATGGGATGAAATATAAAGCTCTGAAGGAAAAAATTGCCAGCCAAGAATTATATATCCAGCAAAACTGTCTCTCAAATATGAAGGAAAAATTAGGATATTTCCAGATAAACAGAAGTTTGGAGAATTTGCAAAAACCAAACCAAAATTACAAGAAATACTAAAGGGAATCCTCTGGTTATAAAATGAATAACATCAGATAACAACCCAAAACTAGAACACAGAACAGAGCAACCAGATATCAACCCAGACAAGGAAATCACAAAAATAAATCAAAGCTAAAATGTTCAAAACCGGAAAACAGAGACATCATTATGTAAAAGATGACAACATTAAAACAAAAAAGAGGGACTAAAAAATGTAGTCATGTATCTTTCATATGGAGAGGAAGTCAAGGCAATATAAAGAAATAAAAGTTTGCTTTAAACTTAGAATAGGGGTAAATATTAAGGTAATGAAAGGGAAACTAACAATCCTACACATCAAAATAAAGAAACAACAAAAACATAAAGACTCATCAAATACAAAAGCAACAACAATGAAAAAGAGGAAAAGACAATATATGAAGAAAAACTATTCAGCACAGAAAATTAAGTGGAAAAAAGAAACTGTCAATAACACACACAAAAAAAGACATCAAAATGACAGCACTAAACTCATACCTATCAATAATTACATTGAATATAAATGAACTAAATGCACCAATAAAGAGACAGAGAGTGGCAGAATGGATAAAAAACACGATCTATCTATATGCTGCCTATAAGAGACACACCTTACACTTAAAGACACAAACAAACTAAAATGTAAAGGATGGAAAAATATATATCAAACAAACAAAAATCAAAAAGGAGGAGTGGCAATATTAATTTCTGACAAAATAGACTTTTAAGTAAAATATACCACAAAAGATAAGGAAGGACACTATATAACAATTAAAGGTTGAATATACCAGGAGGACATAACCATAATAAATATTTATACACCCAATTACAGGGCTCCAAAATACATAAACCAAATTCTAACAGCATTGAAAAGAGAGATAGACAGCTCCACAATAATAGTAGGAGACTTCAACACAACACTTTTGGTGAAGGACAGAATATCCAAAAGGAAGCTCAATAAAGACCACGGAAGATCTAAGTGCCACAATCAACCAACCTGACCTCACAGGCATATAGAGAACATTCCACTCAACGGCAGCCAAGTATACTTTCTTTTCCAACGCGCCTGGAACATTCTCCAGAATAGACCACATATTAGGTCATAAAGCAAGCCTTAACAGCATCCAAAACATGGAAATATTACAAAGCATCATTTCTGACTATAAAGCCATAAAAGTAGAAATCAATGACAGAAGAAGCAAGGGAAAAAATCGAACACATGGAAACTGAACAACACCTTGCTCAAAAACTACTGGGTTATAGAAGAAATCATGGACAGAATAAAGAAATTCATAGAATCAAATGAGAATGAAAACACTTCCTACCAGAACCTTTAGGACATAGCAAAAGCAGCGCTCAGGGGTCAATTTATAGCAATAAATGCACACATCCAAAAAGAAGACAGGGACAAAATCAAAACATTAACCCTACAACTCAAAGAAATAGAAAGAGAGCAGCAAAAGAAGCCCTTGGCCACTAGAAGAAAGCAAATAATAAAAATTAGAACAGAATTAAATGAAATAGAGAACAGAAGAACAATTGAAAGAGTTAACAAGACCAAAAGTTATTTCTTTGAAAAGATCAACAAAATCGATAAACCATTGGCCAAATTAACAAAAGAAAAACAGAAGAGGCAAATAACCCAAATAAGAAAAGAGATGGGTAATATCATAACACCCCCAAATGAAATTAAAAGAATCATAAGAGTACTATGAAAAATTATGCTGTAACAAATTTGAAAACCTAGAGGAAATGGAAAAATTTCTAGAAACACACTACCTACCTAAACAAACACAAACAGAGGTAGAACAACTAAATAAACCTATAACAAAAGAAGAAATTGAAAACGTAATTAAAAAACTTAACAACAAAAAAAGCCCTGGCCCTGTTGGCTTCACTGGAGAATTCTATCAAACTTTCAGAGAAGAGTTAACACCACTACTACTAAAGGTATTTCAGAGCATAGAAAAGGATGTAGCTTGGGAATGACTGACCTTACCCCAGCTCTAAGGGTTGACCTCCACTGGCCACAGTAGTTAGTTGCAGGATGGATATATGACCTAAGTCAGGCCAATCAGGAATAGATTCCATTGCAGGATCAAAACCACAATGAAATAGCACTTCACAACAACTGGGATTGCTACAATAAAAAAGATAAGCAAAACAAGTCTTGGTGAAGATGCAGAGAAATACGATGCTGATGGGAATGTAAAATGGTGCAGCCACTTTGGAAAATTGCTTGGTAGTTCCTCAAAATGTTAAACATATAGTTGACACATGACCCAACAATTCTACCCCTAGCTATATTCCCAAAAGAAATGAAAATGTACATCCACACAAAAACTTGTACACAAGTGTTCATAGCTTGTTGCTATTGTTGTTAGGTGCTGTCGAGTCAGTTCTGACTCATAGCAACGCTGTGTGCCACAGAACAAAACACTGCCTGGTCCTGTGCCATCCTTACAATCATTATGCTTGAGCCCATTGTGGCAGCCACCGTGTCAATCCATCTCTTTGAGAGTCTTCCTCTTTTCCACTGACCCTGTACTTTACCAAGCACAATGTCCTTCTCCAGGGACTGATTACTCCTGACAACATGTACAAAGTATGTAAGATGCAGTCTCACCATCCTTGCTTCTAAGGAGCGTTCTGATTGTATTTCTTCCAAGAAATATTTGTTCATTCTTTTGGCAGTCCGTGGTATATTCAATATTCTTTGCCAACGCTGCAATTCAAAGGCATCAATTCTTTTTCAGTGTTCCTTATTCATTGTCCAGCTTTCACATGCATATGATGTAATTGAAAATACCATGGCTTGGGTCAGGTGCACCTTATTCTTCCAGGTGACATCTTTGCTTTTTAACACTTTAAAGAGGTCCTTTGCAGCAGATTTGACCAATGCAATCCATCATTTGATTTCTTGACTGCCGCTTCCATGGCTGTTGATTGTAGATCCAAGTAAAATGAAATCCTTGACAACTTCAATCTTTTCTCTGTTTATCATGATGTGGCTTGTTGGTCCAGTTGTGAGGATTTTTGTTTTCTTTATGTTGAGGTGTAATCCATACTGAAGGCTGTGGCCTTTGATCTTCATTAGTAAGTGTTTCAAGTCCTCTTCCCTTTCAGCTAGCAAGCTTGTGTCCTCTGCATAATGCAGGTTGTTAATGAGTCTTCCTTCAATCCCGATGCCCCATTCTTCTTATAGTCCAGCTTCTCAGATTATTTGCTCAGCATACTGACTGAATAGGTATGATGAAAGGATACAGCCCTGACATACACCTTTCCTGACTTTAAACCAATCAGTATCCCCTTGTTCTGTCCAAACAACTGCCTCTTGATCTATGTAAAGGTTCCTCATGAGCACAATTAAGTGTTACGGAATTCCCATTCTTCACAAGCCTGATCCATAATTTGTTATACACAGTCGAATGCCTTTGCATAGTCAATAAAACACAGGTAAACACCCTTCTGGTATTCTCTGTTTTCAGCCAGGATCCATCTGACATCAGCAATCATGTCCCTGGTTCCATGTCCTCTTCTGAATCCGGCCTGAATTTCTGGCAGTTCCCTATTGATAGGCTGCTGCAGCCGCTTTTGAATGATCTTCAGCAAAATTTTGCTTGCATGTGATATTAATGATATTGTTTGATAATTTCTGCATTCTGTTGGATCACCTTTCTTGGGAATAGCCATAAATATGGATTTCTTCTAGTCATTTGGCCAGGTAGCTATCTTCCAAATTTCTTGGCATAGATGAGTGAGCACTTCCAGGGCTGCATCCATTTCTTGAAACATCTCAGTTGATATTCCGTCAATTCCCAAAGCCTTGTTTTTCGCCAATGCCTTCAGTGCAGATTGGACTTCTTCCTTCAGTACCATCAGTTCCTGACCATATGCTACCTCTTAAAATGGTTGAACATTGGCTAATTCGTTTCAGTATAATCACTCTGTGTATTCCTTCCACCTTCTTTTGGTGCTTCCTGTGTTTTTGTATTTTCCCTACAGAATCCTTCAATATGGGAATTTGAGGCTTAAAAATTTTCTTCAGTTCTTTCAGCTTGAGAAATGCTGAGCGTGTTCTTCCCTTTTGGTTTTCTATCTCCAGCTCTTTGCACATGTCGTTATAATACTTTACTTTATCTTCTCAAGCCGCTCTTTGAAATCTTCCATTCAGTTTTTTTACATCATCATTTCTTTTGCTTTAGCTGCTCGACGTTGAGAGCAAGTTTCAGAGTCTCTTCTGACATCCATCTTGGTCTTTTCTTTCCTTCTTGTCTTTTCAATGACCCCTTGCTTTCTGCATGTATGATGTCCTTGATGTCATTCCACAACTCAACTGGGCTTTGGTCATTAGTGTTCAATGCGTCAAATCTCTTCTTGAGATGGTCTCTAAATTCAGGTGGGATATACTAAAGGCCATATTTTGGCTTTCGTGGACTTGCTCTGATTTTCTTTAGTTTCAACTTGAACTTGCATATGAACAATTGATTGTCTGTTCCACAGTCAGCCCCTGGCCTTGTTCTGACTGATGATATTGAGCTTTTCCATTGTCTCTTTCCACAGATGTAGCTGGCTTGATTACTGTGTATTCCTCATAACACCAAGACAGGCTGATATTGTCAGTCAAGAAGAGAGCTGTTGAATGTCTTGTTTTGACTTAAATTGGTTGGTTATCTGGCTAAAGTATTGTCAAGAGATTTCAACTGGCAGATCCAGGGCCAGATTTGGCCAGCAGATATGTTTTGGCCCACAATTCAGTTTTTTAAAAACTTTGAATTAGTTGCCAACGTTTAAAAATAGAATATTTCACATAAAATCTGGATTTCTAACTCTTCTTGAAAAAATTAATTGGAACATCTAGCAACACTTGGCTGGCATTACCGTATGGCAAGAATTGGCTAGAGGTAAGTACTGGTTGTGCTTTAGAAAAGATACGGATGCTTCGGTTCACCAGAGTCCCCAGCACTCTTCTGTATCACACTCCACCCATTTGACTTTGTCACTTGCTTGGCCCTGTGGACTTTAAGAGTGTGCAAGCCCTACTACTAATTCCAATATTCTTCAGCCAGGATGCCCATCTGAATCACCTGGAGAGTCTTTGAAAATGAAGAACCTGGGCTCCACCCCAAACCTGCTAAATGAGAATCTCTAAGGTTGAAGAACTAGAATTTGTTTGCTTTTGTTGTTGTTTTACAAAAGTGACTCTGACACCACCAAGATTAAAAACTACTGGAAAAGATGGGCTCGTCCATGTCCATTCTTTATTTCAGGACAAACAATGACCTTCTTATCTGGAATGCTGGTTACTCATTATTATGGATTGAATTGTGTCCTCCCAAAATACGTGTTGTACATCCTAACCTCTATGTCAGTGGTTATAATCCCATTTGGGAATGGCTGTCTTTGTTATGTTAATAAGGCAGTATTAGTGTAGGGTACATTTTGAGTCAATCTCTTTTGACGTATAGTTTAAACAAGCAAGCAAGCAGAGGACAGATTGGGCAAGATAGATGCCAAGACACATGGAGACCTCTGAGGCACCAGGAAACGGAAGTTAAAGAGACAACGACCTTCCTCCAGAGCTGACAGAGAGAGAGAGAAAGCCTTTCCGTAGAGCCAACCCAACAACACAAGCCAGTGCCGTCGAATCTGAATTCAGACTTCAAGTCTCCTAAACTGTGAGAGAATAAATTTCTCTGTGTTAAAGCCACCCACTTGTGGTATTTCTGTTATGGCGGCACTAGATAGCTAAGACACTCATCATCTCTAAAAATCACTATTGCCCAAATGGCATCCCTGGCTCTTCCTAAGAAAAGGATCTGGGGGCGGGCTGAGGAGGGAGGCCTAAAACCAAGATTCCCCTGATCTCATCTAGAGCGGAGTCGGACAGAGCCCAGGCCTGGTAATTAAAGAGGTGCAGGTCCCCAGACGGGAGAACATGCAATCCTTATCATGGATGGAAGAGCATCATCCACTTATTTCCTTAATGGGCCACTGCTTCTAATGTGAATGAATGGCTGGTGCAGAATGAAACAGCCCAGCAGGAGCTGCATGCATCTGAGATGAGACAGACGCACAAATCTATTCCTTGTTTAAAGATCATGCTGCTAAGAATAGAAACTGAAACACATGCTTAGGCGTGTGCACACATAGAGCACTGAGGAAGGCCACAATGGAGCTGGCAGAATGCAGAGCTAAGTGGAGGATCATCTGAGAATCATAGGGCCTTAGAGCAGGAAAGGCACCCTGAGATCATTCCCTCTAAAGCTCTCATTTTACAGATGGGGACGCAAAGACCCAGAAAGAAGGGCAGTCCTCAAGTTCACCCTGAGATAGAACAGAAGCATGACTGGATCCCAGATCCTCCCTCCCTGCCGGGGGTCTGTCCCTATGTAGCACACTGCTGTCAGAGTCCAGGAGCCTAGAAGCTGAGCAGGGCAAAGCCACACTGTTCTTCTCAGGAGTAGCTGCTGGAAAGAACCAAGCAAGGCTGTCTACAGTAGCATTTTTAAAGTAATGAAAAATTGGAAACGTCCAAAATATCCAACAACAGAGACTTGATTAAATAAATGATGCTACGGCCATACCACAGAATGGTATGTGGCCATTAAAAATAACTTATTTATATAGGAAAATGAGAAAAGCAGTGCATATACAGTATAATTCCAGCATTATAAAAAGAAGTATATATGCGTATGTACATAATACATATATGTGTGTGTGTGTGTACATATATAATTTATTGAAGGAGCCCTGGTGGCACAATGGTTAATTGCTTGGCTACTAACCGGAAGGTTGGTGTTCAAACCCACCCAGCGGCTCTGAGGAAAAAAGATCTAGGAATCCACTTTCATAAGATTACAGCCTAGGAAAGCCTAGGCAGTTCTATTCTGTCCTGTAGGGTCTCCCTGAGTCGGAATCGACTTGATAGCATCTCACAACAATCACTTACTAAACTTTTACCGTGATCCAGGCACTGTGCTAATCACTTTAAACGTATTATCCAATTTAACCCATACATCAGCCATCTGGTGTAGGTTCTATTATTATTTGTATCGTACAAAGAAGCTGTGGCACAGAGATGACACACATCTCTGTAAATGGCAGAGTACATATTTGAACCCAGGAGGTCCGAATTCCAGAGGTCTTGCCCTAAACCACTACACAAAGGTTAAAAAATAGAAAGACCGGCAAGATACTCAGTCATCCTAGGTAGTGAGATCACTATCTAGTAGTGAGTTTTATCATCTCATTTTGTTTTCCTGTATTACTTTTTAATCAGAAAAATACGTATAAAGTCATGTTTATGAAGAATTTTTAATGATATGGAGAAAAGCAGAAGCCCAAGTTGTGCATATATGATCTAACTAAGTAAAAATAAAGAGTAGTTAGGCAATCTGGAAGAAAGAGTTAGCTATTACAGGAAGGCTGAGAGTCAAGGTCAATACATAGAAAATGCCTATGACTCTCTCGATCACTCTGGTTGAACTGTGATGACTGCTTTGTCTCTTTCCTCCCTGAAACAGCTTTCCAAAGAGAAATGTACCTACTGCTCCAAGGTTGTTGAGCCCCAAGAATTGAGGAATTGAGCTCCCTGTAGCACCCAGGCCTGGTTTATAAAGCTCCAAACTGGTCTTTCTTTTATCCAGGACTGTGACTATGCTGTATTAAAGATTTGTAAGCATTCAAAAAATACCAAAACAGAATAACCAAGCTGAAAGAGAGAAGAGGGAAGCCCTTTCTTCAAATAATAGGCTAAATTATCTCCAGCCTCCGGAATAAGAGGGCAGAGCTTCAAATGCAGCTGTATGGATGTAGGTTAGACAGCTGGCAGAACCCAATTATAAGACAAGGGAGACAGCTCCTAGGAAGCTTTTTAAAATGCAGTGGTTTATAGGCCTGTCCCTGTCCCACAGAATTACAGTTTCAGGAGAGAACTGAAAGGAAATGCTTTGTGATTGCAATCTTCCCTCCTGTGTCCCAAGGGGCAAGGAATGCTTCTGTCTCAAGCAGGCACAACACCCAATGGTCTGGTGAGAACAGATAAGGTTTTCTTCACTGGGGCACTCTGGAGCCCTGGAGACAGGGCGGGTGAGACACAGTGTCCTAGAAAGTTAGATCTAGAAGGGGCCTGAGAGATCTTCTGTTGTAACCACCTATATAAGTCAGTGATGGGGCAGCAGGGGGTCCAATAAATACTACTCCTCTACCTCATCCAAGTTCTGAACCAGGTGAAAAATAAGACATAGGAGAACAACAGATGGAGAGACAAATGTCAGCTTTATTACCGCCAAAAGCTAGGTTAGAGGATTGGTTTAGATGTGAGGGCCAAATGGACTTATACTCTTCCCCAGAATAAACTTATCTTGTTACCTGGAAAAACTTCAGGCCTCATTTTATGGGGATCTGCTTCCGTAAAACTTGTGGTATAGAAGAACATACTTGCCCCCTTTAGTCAAACTGGCTCCAGAAGAGAACAGGGGGAATTATACTGAGCACATACAGATCACTCTTCCAACCCACTATCAGACAGCTCATACCTTCTCCAAGAATGAATAAAGAGTGGGGAGAGAGTCAATGAGTAATATTCTAGTGATTTTCAAATTTTAGTGGCCATCAGAATCAGCTGGTTCTGTTTATTAATGCATAGATTGCTGGTATTGGTGAAGAATACTGAAATTCCCGTGGACTGCCAGAAGAATGAACAAATCTGTCTTGGAAGATGTACAGCCAGAATGCTCCTTAGAAGCAAAGATGGAGAGACTACGTCTCACACACTTTGGACATGTTATCAAGAGGGACCAGTCCCTGGAGAAGGACGTCATACTTGGTAAAGTAAAATGTCAATGAGAAAGAGGAATGCCTTCACCAAGATGGATTGACACAGTGGCTGCAACAACAGGCTCAAATATAGCAACGACTGTGAGGATGGCGTGGGACTGGGCAGTGTTTCATTCTGTTGTACGTAGGGCCGCTCTGAGTAGAAAATGGCTTGACGGAGCCTAACTACAACAACCACCACCACCGACCTAGAACCCAGATTCAGTATATCTGGAGTAGAGTCTGATAATGTGTTTTTTAACAAGTTCCCTTTTTTTTCCCCCCAGGTGATGCTGGTGCAGCTTATCTAGGAAGGAGACTTTGAGAACCACTGCTCTGAGGAAATCTCTCTACCTGAAAACGTAAGGAATTCAGAATAAGTATTGCTCTTGATTGTCTGACTTGTTTGGTTGCCAGTGATAGAAACCCAGCTCAAATTGAAATAAAAAGGAATTTATTGGTTCGTGTAACTAAATTAAGATATAGCAGTAGATCTAACTTCAAGCATGACTAAAGAGACTCAGATGATGCCTTCAGGACCGTTTCACTATATCTCTCAGCTGTTTTGTTCTATATGGCTCTAGTCTTAAGTACAGTTTCCCCTGATGTTGGCAAGATGGCTGCACTTAACATTCTGTCCCCTAAAGCTAGGGTTTTCCAAACTTCAGCACGAAGCAGAGTCACCTGGAGACCTTGTTAAAATACAGACAGTTGGGCCCCACCTCCTGAGTTTCTGCTTTTGCGAGTCTGGGGTGAAGCCCAAACATCTCATTTATAACAAATTTCCAGGTGATGTTGATGCTACTGGCACCACATTTTGAAAACCACTGCTCTAAGCAACTCCTAAAGAAAAGATTCTCTTTCACAACTCTTTCTTCCCACACCATTATTTCCCCCAACCCCAGGGAAAAAAAAAAAAAAAAAAGCCTGGAATTGAATAGTGTCCCCCCAGAATTCATGTCCACCCAGAACCTCAGAATGTGACCTTATTTGGAAAGAGGGTCTTCGCAGATATAATTAGTTAAGGATCTTTAGATTGTATCATACTAGATTTAGGGTGGTTCCTAAATCCAATGATTAGTGTCCTCATTGGAGAAGAGAAGACACAAAGACATGCAGAAGGAAGAAAGCCATATGAACATAGAGGTAGAGATTCAACTTATGCTGCCACAGGTCAAGAAACATCAGGCGCCACCAGAAGCTGGAAGGGCCAAAGAAGGATTCTCCCCTAGAAACTTCAGAGGGAGCATGGCCCTGCCAACAGTTGAATTTTGGACTTCTGGCCTCCAAAACTGTGAGAGAATAAATTTTTGTTGTTTTAAGCCACTAAGTTTATGGCAATTTGTTATGGCAGCCTTAGGAAATTAACTGGGCTTGAATTGGCCCAGTTTGAGTTGCATGACCATCTTCGAACCACTAACTGTCCTTATGTCTTTCTTGACCAGGCTTGAGTGATAAGTCTGCTCTTGCAGAATCTGGTGGTGGTAACCCCACATGAGACTTGTGGACTGAAAATGGACAAAGGCTAGAGACACAAGGAATATGAAGGTGTTACCAGAAGAATGGTGAATGGGTGATGGGGAAGCACAAACAATGATGTCATCTCTACCCTTTGTTGTATAGATCAAGAAACTAAAACCCTGAAAGGCTAAGTGACTGCCCTCTTTTCTCATTTAGAAGATAAAAGTTTTTCCAAAGGATAGCTTGGGGCAGTAGAAAGAGCATGAATTTTGAAATAAGATGACCTGATTTCAAGTCCCATGCTCACCACAAACAAACTGAGTGGTTTGGGGCAGGACACTAAAACCTCTTCGAGCCTTTTAGTCAGTTCAAATGGGAATACCAATAACACCTACCTGAAGGGTGGAATGAGGGTAATGCCTTTTGAATTTTAAACTGGGTAAATGTTTACCTATTTGGAAAAATTAACTATTTAAAAGCATCTTAAAATGAATGTAAAAAAAAAAATTTATATTCAGAAATTCACTTGAGGTAGTTATTTCAAAAACACAGTTATTTTTTTAAAGTTAGGTATAATTATAATTGTGAATTTCTATAAATACAAATTGCCACATATCCAAAAAGTATGTATCAACAGCCACCTTCAGCTTTAAAAAGGTATAGACCATGTGTTAATTAAAAAGAATGTAGGACAGGGAAGGTTTTTGAGGAGCGCAAAGTCACACTTTAGGGGCTTTAGAAGCTCTCATTATAAATAACATCCTCCATGTCCTAACTTGCTATTGTCTCGTGTGCACTACGTACTTAGCCATGTGAGGCAGATACTAGTATCATCCTAATTTTACAGGTAAGGTGACAAACTCAGGAGATGAAGGGATCAGCTAATGCTCACTTAAGTAGAACCTAAATTTGATCCAGGGCTGTCTGACCCCAAAGCAAGATATATGTCAACAACCCCTCAGTGATACTCATCAAAGATGTAGGCCTTGATAAGAACTTTGAATAAGGGGTCACAGCTTAGAGTCACAATACCCCAAAGTCCAGGCCTGAAAGTACCCGAGTGAGGAGAAGGAAATGCCATTGTCTTTGGTCCCTCTGCACAGATTTTCATGCCAGAGACAAAGCATAGGGACCAGCAAGGGAGATCTACTTGACCAACATCTTACTGTCGCTGGGCCATGCCAGCTCCTAAGCCATAATATGGGGTAAAAAAAAAACCAAAAAAAACCAAAACCCATTGGTTAAGTCAATTCTGACTCACAGCGACCAGGTAGGACAGAGTAAAAGTGCCACATAGAGTTTCCAAGATTGTAAATCTTTACAGAAGCAGACTGCTCCATCTTTCTCCTATGGAACAACAGATAGGTTTGAACTGCTGACCTTTCCATCATCAGCCGAGCGCTTTGACCACTTTGCCACCAGGGCTCCTTTGGCATATAATACAAGGAAGGAATATATTAAAAGCTGATTGGGAAAATATTTTTTGACAAGCACCTCTTGTATGCACTAAGCTGAAAGTTCTTGAAGATACAGATCGTTTCACGTTGCAGTCCCTAGCTCAGTGCCTGGCACATAGATGCTTCTCAGGAAATGTTTACTAAGTGAATGAATGGACCAACAGTTGGGCAGCATTGGGTGAAGTAATGCAGGAAGTCTAAAGAAGTATAGTATATAGCCCCATATTATAACTCAGTGGAGAAGACAAGATGAAAATAGCACAATATTTAGACGAGAGTAGGAGACAGGACTATACATAAGGCCTCAGTGCCAAATGGAGGCTTCGCTGCGGGAGGAAAATAACTCTGTAGGCTGGAATGAAAGGAAGGTGGCATCTGGCTAGGCAGAGACAAAGAGGAGGGCATTCCAGAGAAGACAATCTCTAGTGGAGATGTAGAATAAGCTCGATATCTTGATGCAGGGGAAAGAACTACAAGGTTTGGAATTCAACAGGACCAAGGTTCGAATCCCAAATATATCTTTTATTGGTGGGCACAGTTATTTAACCCCTCTGATAAGGATAAATACCTCAAAAGGCCATTGTGATAATTAAGCAAGCTAATTGTATTGAGTACCTAGGCTAGTGTCTAATTCTAATAGATGTTCAGTAAATGCTACTCCCCTTCTCGTCACACACCAGGCCCAATACTCCTCACCCCAACAATGGCAACAAGTGATAGTGAAGAAAGTGTGCTGGCTGGAACATTTTGAGAGATCTGTGGGGCTAAATTCTAAGAAATAGACTGGGAGGAGAGGTAATATGGGATTGAAGAATGTGACTTCAGAGCCACACTGAGATATTTGAACACTATGCCCGCCACTGGTGACCACTTTAGACTATTGATCTTCAGGATCTCACCCTTTCTTGAATGCCTGCTAAAGCCAGATCAGAAAGAAGGAATGCTATGGAAAAGAAAGAGGAGAAATATTTTTCTCTATGTTCCTGAGATCCCCCAGATCTAGAGCCGGTTGGAGAATGATGGGGAAGCTGGGGTCCCCAAACAGTATGCAGCCCCTCTCTGGGGCATGGAACTAGACAAAGCTGGATGGAGCAGACTCTGTGAGGAAGCTTCTCCATTGCTGCCCCATGACCTCGCCTCAGCCTCTATCAGTCACTCCCACAGCCAGTGTGGTTGCCAACCCAAGGTCCAAGCCTGAGACACACAAACCTCTCTCCTAGTCTGGATTTTGGTTTCTCTCCTTGGCTTCACTCCTACTGACTCTCCACTTGTTTTCGTCTCTGTTTCAGTCTTTCTGTCCCTGTCTCAGTTGTTCTCGCTCTCTCTTTGTTTCTGTTCAATTGTCTAAGGTTCTTTCTTTCTTCACGTTTTATTCACATTTCTCTCAATAACAAGCCCCAGGGTCCCTGGACAATTTTCTTTGCATTACTAAAATCCAAAACAAAGCAAAAAACTAAAACCCAGAGGTCTGGCTTATTCTCAAGAACATATGACTCTAAAAGCCAGGGCCATAATGCAGATTCATACCTTTATACCATACACAAAAATGTATGTCATATGGATTAAGGAATTAAATATATAAATACCAAATCAAAGAAAAATGGGCAGGAAAATGGATTCACTATCAGGTCTTTGGAGGAGTGGTAACTTTTAAAGCATAGAGGCAAAAGAAGAAATCACAAAGAAAAAGATGAGCAGGTTTTACTGAATACAAATGTGAAGCTTCCGTCCAAAGAAAAGTAATAAGATAAATAGAAAAATGATAATAGACTAGGAAAAATGTTTGCAGTAAGCATTCAAAGAATGAATATCTAAATTATACGAAGTTTGTATCTTAAAAAGAAAAATTAAAGCTTGAATAAACAAATATCTTCTATAAATAGAAATGTAATTATAAGCCAGCATAAATGAAAAGGCTTACTGTCATATTTTCAAGCATGTGCAAAATAAAACATTAATTGGAGCTGTTTCCTTAGTATTATACAAGAAAAATTAAACACAAATAACACCAAATGCTTGTGGTTATTTAAATTTACATAACACTTTTGGAAAGCTACTTGGCAATAATTATCAAGAAATTTTAAAATATTTGTACCTTTGCCCTTTAATTCCATTCTAAGGGATTTATCCTAAGGCAGATTTTAAACTATGCTCCTTGCTATACTGGAAGTCTTGCAAAACTGTCTCTGAAGCTGTTATTAGCTGTTAGCCCTGTATTAGCCATGGTTTCAGACTATACGCAAGAGAAACTAACTCCATGTTTATCAAAAAGGCAATAAACTGGAGAGACTCAGAGGCTCACAGAATCAATGGGAAATTATAGAACCATATTCTGAAAACAGGTAACAAGAAAATGCCAGGGAATTAGGCAACTGGAACCACACCACAGGTCACAGAGCTGGAACAGCCAGTGTTTGTGGCTCTGCTGCTGAAAGGAAAATGACCTCCAACCATCCCCACACTGTCACATGATTTAAAGACATAAGAGAAAATGTCTGACTGGTTGAACCTAAATCACATGCCTCAGGTTTTACCAGGAAACAGGTGGTAGGAGTGAAGAATCTGGGACTTTAGCTTCCTAATGAGAAATGGGAACTACCTCCCAAGTCTACACACTTACAGTGAATCCCCCAAATGGAAGATTTGGGAATGAATTATATGATGATATAAATACTGAACGGAAACCCTGGTGGCGTAGTGGTTAAGTGCTACGGCTGCTAATCAAAAGGCCGGCAGTTCAAATCTGCCAGGCACTCCTTGGAAACTCTACAGGGCAGTTCTACTCTGTCCTATAGGGTTGCTATGAGTCGGAATCTACTCAACGGCAGTGGGTTGGGTATGGATGCTGAACAGGTGAAAAGCAGGAAATATTTACTACTGGGTGATGGGGTGCTGACCACATAAAGCTCAGTCTCCATCCTCACTTCAACCAGAGTAACTCTGCTTTCATCAGCTTTTCCGAATAGACCTCCAAGCAAGATTTTGTTTGAAGGAAGGTTTCTGCAGCTTCAACCCATCTGAGAAGTCCTTGTGGCACGCACCATTGGATGGCTGATTTAATACGCATTATCAACTCTTTTATTCTCTGCTGCCTCCCACTAAAAAGTTTGGCAAGTTGGCAAGATACTTGCTTTTCTAGCCTCCCTTGTAAGTAGGGGGATGTGTAACTCAATTCTAGCAAATGAGACATAAGTCTGTGTCTGTGGGAGTGAGCCTGGGATGAGGAAGACAAAAAGGCAGACATGAATGGCATTAGCTCTTTCTCTTTTCTGCCTTGAATGCTTGGTGTCTGAAGCTCGAGCCGCAGCAGCCATTTTGAGAACACGAGAAAAAGGCCAAGAGAACCAGTGCCAGCAACCACCTGCCTCCGAATGGCCCGTTATATGAGAAAAATAACCCCCTATTTTAAAGCCATTTTGAGTAGTTTGGTTTCTTGCAGCTGAGTACATTCCTAATTGATGTATCCTTAAAAGTCCAAAGAGAAGTAAAAATATATATCTATAAAGTTGTTCATTAGACAATTGTCCAAACTCATAGAAAATTTTTGAACTAAATTTGAATGTTTAAGTCTAGATGGTTTAAGTAAATTACAGTCCATTCACTGGATGACTTATCATGCCTATATTAAGCTTAGAAACCCTGCTGGCATAGTGGTTAAAAGCTATGGCTGCTAACCAAGAAGTCGGCAATTCAAATTCACCGGGCATTTCTTGGAAACTCTATGGGGCATTTCTACTGTGTTCTATAGGATCGCTATGAGTCGGAAACAACTTGATAGCAACAGGTTTTTGTTTTTGGCATATTCACCTTGATGATTATGAAGTCTTTATATGCTTGTTGTTGTTGTTAGGTACCGTCAAGTTGGTTCTGACTCATAGCAACCCTACGTACAATAGAAACACTGCCCAGTCCAGTGCGATCCTCACCATCATTGTTATGCTTGAGCCCATCGTTGCAGCCACTGAGTCAATCCGTCTTGTTGAAGGTCTTCCTCTTTTTTGCTGACCTTCTTCTTTACCAAGCATCATGTCTGTCTCCAGGGACTGATCCCTCCTGATAACATGTGCAAGGTATGTGAGATGCAGTCTCACCATCCTTGCTTCTAAGGGGCATTCTGGTTGTACTTCTTCCAGGACAGATTTGTTTCTTCTTTTGGCAGTCCATGGTATATTCCATATTCTTCGCCAACACCATAATTCAAAGGCATCAGTTCTTCTTTGGTCTTCTTATTCATTGTCCAGCTTTTGCATGCATATGAGGCAATTGAAAACACCACAGCTTGAGTCAGGCACACCTTAGTCTTCAAAGTGACATCTTTGCATTTTAACACTTTAAAGAGGTCTTTTGTAGCAGATTTACCCAATGCAATGCGTCTTTCAATTTCTTGACTGCTGTTTCCATGGCTGTTGATTGTGGATCTAAGTAAAATGAAATCTCTTGATTACTTCAACCTTTTCTCCATTTATCATGATGTTGCTCACTGGTCCAGTTGTGAGGATTTTTGTTTTCTTTATGTTGAGGTGTAATCCATCCTGAAGGCTGTGGTTTTTGATCTTCATCAGTAAGTGCTTCGAATCCTCTTCACTTTCAGCAAGGAAGGTTGTGTCATCTGCATAACACAGGTTTTTAATGAGTCTTCCTCCAAACCCGATGCCCCATTCTTCTTCATGTAGTCCAGCTTCTCGGATTATTTGCTCAGCATACAGATTGAATAGCTATGGTAAAAACATACAACCTTGACACACACCTTTCCTGACTTTAAACCACTCAGTATCCCCTCGTTCTGTATGAAGGACTGCCTCTTGATCTACGTACAGGTTCCTCAAGAGCACAATTAAGTGTTAAGGAATCCTCATTCTTAGCAATGTTATCCATAATTTGTTATGATCCACAGAGTCGAATGCCTTTGCATAGACAATAAAACACAGGTAAACATCCTTCTGGTATTCTCTGCTTTCAGCCAGGATCCATCTGACATCAGCTATGCTTATGACATAATAATTCAAACACCAGAATACACAATGATATCTATGTTATTGTACTACATATAAAAAACCAGCTACCTGCCATGGCCGCTGTCACTTTTCAAGGAACTGTACCACCCACAGCACCTGCTGAGCGGAGCAGCCCTAAGCAACTATGTTCTGTACCGTGTGACTCTATAATCCCTCTTCACAGAGCTGACTGGCTCAGGGGTAGGCAACTGGTCCACAGTAGCCAGTCTGGCAGCTTAACAACACCTTCTGAGATACTTTGTTACCAAACTCTCTGCCCAAGCAGGGGTGGACTGGGACAATCTGTTTCTCACTATTTGCCATCAGAATTGAGTAATACCGAAAGAATCAGGCAAATCATACCAGGAGCTGAAGCTTAAAGAATACATAGATCATGAGGTCAAGCCATGAGGGGTGTGAACACACCTATTACAAGGAAGCAGAAATATTAGGCTGAGAGAAGATACAGAATAAAGGGTAAAGAAATCAGCCAGTAGCAAGTGGCTATCGAAGATGCATCGATTGGTCTCAACCTACCTGGAGCAAAGGAGAATGAAGAACACCAAAGACACAGGTTATTTATGAGCCCAAGAGACGAAAGGGCCATATAAACCAGAGACTACAACAGCCTGAGACCAGAAGAACTAGATGGTGCCCTGCTACAACCGATAACTGCCCTCACAGGGAACACAACAGAGAACCCCTGAGGGAGCAGGAGATCAGTGGGATACAGACCTCAAATTAATGGTCTAACTGAGACTAGAAGGACCCCAGAGGTTATGGTCCCCAGACCTTCTGTTAGCCCAAGACAGGAACCATTCCCAAAGCCAACTCTTCAGACAGGGATTGGACTGGAATATGGGATGGAAAATGATACTGGTGAGGAGTGAGCTTCTTGGATCAAGCAGATATATAAGACTATGTGGGCAGCTCCTGTCTGGAGGGGAGATAAGAGGGCTGAGGGGATCAGAAGCTGGCCAAATGGACACGGAAATAGAGAGTGGAAAGGAGTGTGCGGTCTCATTAGGGGGAGAGCAACTAGGAGTATATAGCAAGGTATATATAAATTTTTGTATGACAGACTGACTTGTAAACTTTCACTAAAAGCACAATTAAAATTAAAAAAAAAAGAATAGATAGATAAATTGATATGAAGCAGATATGGCAAAACATTAACTGTTGTTCAGTCAAGATGGTTGGTATATAGATGTTTGTTGTTTTATTCTGCTTTTCTCTTTGTTTGAAAATGTTGTATTAAGAAGTCTAGTGAAATGGGAAAAATCACAATGATTACAGTTGGAGGCTGAATGAACTCCTGAAACTATTGCCCTGAGATAATCTTTAAACCTTCAACCAGAAATATCCCTAAAAGTCTTCTTAAAACCAAACAACAGTTTACTTAACTAGTAAAGAATGTCTGCCTTGAGCGTTATGCTCATTTAAGATCTGTCTAGATGAGATCAAATTGACAACAGCAACTCAAAAGATTAGATAGGAAGCTTGGGGGCAGTGAGTGTATGCTAATGGAGGAGGAACAAGTCAGGAAAGGAGGGTGAGAATGGCTGCACAACTCGAAGAATTAATTAATGTCACTGAACTGTACATGTAGAAACTGTCGAATTGGTGTATGTTTTGCTGTGTGTATTTCCAACAACAACAAAATAAAAAAAGAAATCAGCCAGTGAATGGAGAGGGTAAACACTGAAAGAAGCAAAAGCACAAACAGTAGCTAACTACAGTAAAAGGCCTAGGACCAAGGTGTTCTGCAGTGGAATCCTCCGGAGCTGTTCTTAGATCTAGATCAGTGTTCCAGCTCCAACCCAACAGGCCTGGCTGGACTCCGGTACCTTTTGCTGGATTTTGGTGGGACTCTTTCCTCTTCCTTTTTTGCTAAATGATTTCAATTAGACCCTGTATCCATTGTGAGTATGTGTTCCTGGGAGTTATAGTAGCCTAACATTTTTAACATAGCTATAAGCACAGCTACGCAAAAATTGTCTCTGCATATGGACAGAAACCAGAAGGAATATGAGCAAATAAAAACAATTGATTTGCCAGAGAAGGAAGTTTGTGGATGGTTTTTTCTTTTGGGGAATTCATTATGATGCTATGCTATGCTATGCTATGCTACGCTACACTACGCTGTGCTATGCTGTGCTATGCTATGATGCTGTTTTTACATTAAATAAGAATTATGTTTTAAAACCGCTGTAGAATTCCTCGTGTAAAGCCTTAAAAATATGCATACTCTTTGACTCTGTTATTCTACTTCTAAAAATTTATTTTAAGAAAACAATGAGCAGCCATCTCAGATACAACTATTGGTATCTTCCTGTCTGGAACAAAGGAGAGTGAAGAAAACCAAAGACTCAAGGAAACAATTAGGCCAAAGGATTAAGGGACCGTGTGAACCACAGCCTACACAGCCCTGAGATTGGAAGAACTAGATGGTGCCCTGCTACCACTACTGACTGCTCTGACTAGGATCACAACAGAGGGTCCAGGACGGAGTGGGAGAAAAATGTAGAACAAAAAAATCAAATTCACAAAAAAGACCAGACTTACTGGTTTAACAGAGACTGGAGGAACTTCTGAGACTATGGCCCTAAAACACCCTTCTGACCCAGAACTGAAGCCATTCCTGGAGACCGTTTTTCAGCCAAACCATAGACAGGCCTATAAAATAAACAATAACACCTGAGAGAAACGTGTTTCTTAAAACAATCAATTAGATGAGATTAAAAACACAGCATTCAACCAAAAGCAAAAACGAGAAGGCAGGAAGATGTAGAAAACCTAGATGAAAGGAAACGGGGAACCCAGGGTGGACATGGGGAGAATGCTGACACATTGAGGGGAATGCAACCAATGTCATGGAACACTTTAAGCACAAACTCTTGAATGGGAAACTAATTTGCTCTGTAAATTTTCACCTAAAGCACAATAAAAAATTTTAAATATAATAAGTGATAACACATAAAAAACATAACTTCTTCGATACCCATCATATAGTAGGTAAAAAAACACAAATACCAATCAACAGAGTATTGGGTAAATAAATTATGATATATCCATGTCATGGAATGCTGTGCAATCATTAAAAATCATATTGTAGAAGGATAACAGTTGAAAATGTTTATGATGTACTGCTAAGCACAAATAAATAAAATTTCAAAGTCCTACAAAACAGTAATTACAATATGCCTTCTTTTTTTTGGTAGGAAAAACATGTATGCTATTAAAAAAAAAAAAATTTTTTTTTTTTTTTTTTACAAACATAAAAAATATTGAAAGAACAGACACTAAAATGTTAACAGTGGTTGTCCTTGGATTTGAGCAGAAGAGATGATTGGAAGAGATTTTTGTATTTTTCCTTTAAGCTATTCTGTTTGTTGTTGTTGTGTTTGTGTTTTTCCTACCTTGAATATCTATTTTTGTAATTAAGCGAGTGGGGAGAGAAGTTTTTTTCCCTACTTTTTTTTTTTTTATTTTAAGAAAAAACTATGCTCTCTGCCTGTGTGCTTAGGAAACAATTCACACAATTCTCCCACAGTACTTGGGAACCAGGAGAAGTGACTAAAGACGTTTGCTCTTAGAGCAAAATATGCGGGTAACAGTTATGAGAGAGGCCCAGGAGGCAGAACTGGACTGGAGAGATCTGAAGAACCTCAGGCTGCTGGGCCTAAGGGCACCAGCAGAGAGCCCTCTGCCTCAGGAGCTCACGCCCCAAACCCTGCCCAGGCTAGCCCAGGGCTACACGTTTCCAGGGGCGACTCTGGAAGGGCATTGCGTTGGAACACGTTCAGGCAGTGAGAAGGATTCTGGGTGTTGCCAGCACTGCTGACAAGGGATGCTAACAGGCTGTGCTCAAAGGTATGAGGTTTTAAACCTGCAAAAAGCCAAGCCAAGGAGATAGAAGCAGTTCGGCAAGAGGCTCAGCCTGGCTAGGGCCTGCTGAATGCTCTGTTGACTGCTCAGAGCCTGCGTGCCACTGCAGTCATAAATGAAGTGGATTGCTGGCAAGGCCTCTCTGGCAGCCATCCTGAAGGACCGCTGGCCAGTGAGTGATGCCAGGGTAATCAGGGAAGGCGGGGATCATGCGCTTCAAGCTCAGGAGCCCTTGGCATTCCTCACTGTCTTCACTTCAACCCCCCATTTCCACCAAGTGGCTGTCAGAATTGTTTTAAAATAGGGAAGAACAAATTATGGTGACAGAGAAGGAAAACGGAAATTAGAGTCAGAGGACCTAGATTTGACTCTCAACCTATATGACCAAGATTAGGTCATCTTGCTGCTTCATGCCTCGATTTCCCCATCTGTGACATATGGATAATAATAATATCTACCCAATAGGTGGCTAAGAGGTTTATTAATGATGACAAAAATGAAATGAGAAAGGATATGTGAAAACTGCTATGTCAATTGTGAAGAACTATACTGATATCAATACATTTGAATTGTGGTATTGGCAAAAAATATTGAATACTCCACGGACTGCCAGAAGAACAAACAAACCCATCTTGGAGGACATGTGGCCAGAATGCAACCTAGAAGGGAGGATGGCAAGACTTTGTCTTGCTTACTTTGGATATGTCATCAAGAAAGACCAATAGCTAGAAAAGGACATGTTTGATAAAACAGAGGTTCAGCAAAAACGAGGAAACCCTCCATGAGATGGATTAACACAGTGGCTGCAAAAATGGGCTCAAGCATAACAATCAAGCATAACAACAATTGTGAGGATGGCGCAGAACCAGGCAACATTTTGTTCTGTTATACATAGGGTCACCATGAGCCTGAACAGGCTTGTCAGTAACTAACAACAGCAATGCTGATGTCAGTCCTTATTCATCAGATGTACACATTTTAGCATTCTATAGACCCCTAATTTTGAATGTTATTTTTATATACTCATCACTTTCCACTTTCCACAGTTTGAAAATGGCAGAACCCACAGTGAAACAATAATTTAGGCCCAAGAAGGAAATCAGATCCAAAACAAAGAAGAGCACATATCTGTCAATACGCTAATAAATGATCAATAAAATCTCTGAGACTGAGTTTCAAATTTAGTCGAGTTTCACAGCAGAGGTGTAAAAGGAACCGTGATCAGATATTTTGTTCTCATTGGAAAAGATTAGTAAAGAGGAGACGGTGAAGCTGCTTAAGCGTGCTTGGGGGAAATGGAGTGCTTTTTAAATCCATATATCCAAAATAGCAGTCATTTACATACCACCCTCACATGTTTCTATGTATCTATAAGCCACCTTTACTTTCAGTTAAATAATTTTTTTTTCTTTAAGATAGCCTAACAGAAAAATTATTTAATAAAAAAGTATACATCACTTGAGTCCTTCTTATGCATTTTCCCTAATATACTATATTTAAGAATATGTAATCATTAAAGTAGAAAATGTTCATTTTCTAACCACCTAAGATCATCTTAGGTGCCACCTAAGATATATGTGGGCCTAACATGTGCAGGCTATGCACACACACTTTGGGGAGCTCTGCTGTCCTTTGATGAGCCCTTCTTGGAGCCCGTGATGGCACACCCACACTATCAGATATCATAGAGATCACAGGGCCAGCTCCCATCACAGACACTGTGGAGAATGAGGCCTGGCAAAGGGACCAGACCTGCCAAGATCACACATCATGGGAGCCTTCTGATCCACCTGTCTGTCTGGCCATACCCTTTACCCATTATCTCTCCCTGGGTTCCCTCTGCCCCATCCTGGTTGACCCCACAGGGCCTGTGTCCATGAGGTCCCATTAATGTCTGTAGGTCTGATTCTGAGAGGAAGTGAGTTGATATAATTTGAGGGACTCCCCAGAACCCCCGTGGGAGTCTCACCTGATCTCTTTTCCGAGGTTATGGAGTTCACCAGGGAAGAGCCAGGACTGAGAAGGATGGTGTGGAACAATGGGTATTGAGGGTAGAATTTTATAGTCTTTTTCTTAACAAGAAGGAGGCCTGGTGGAGCAGTGGTTAAGTGCTCAGCTGCTAACCCAAAGGTCAGCAGTTTGAACCCACCAGCTGCTCCACGGGTGAAAGATGTGGCAGTCTGCTTCCGTAAGATTATAGCCTTGGAAATCCTACGGGGCAGTTCCACTCTGTCCTATACGGTCACTGTGCTTTGGAATTGACTCGACTGCCATGGCTTTTAGTTTGTTTTTTTTTTGTCTTCTTAACTAACAGGTGGTGAATAAACTTTGGACAAATTGCATAGGATAAAGAGAAGTGGCCAGAGGAGTGGGAGAATTTCAAGAGCCCAGAACCACGGGCAGGCCACGGTTTCTGTCAGTACAGTTTGTGTCCTGAAGGAAGGCACCTTGCAGAAGAGGCAGCCAAGGATCCTCCCCCACTCCCACCTGAGGCTGAGTCAGCCAGAAGAATGGAAATGGTTTTTGACATGTGCTCCCTGAAGAGCTCCTTTCACAATTTGTTTACCTGAGGGAATACCTGCTTGTAATATGCCCTGAGGTATTCTAGCAGCTAGCCCAGAATCTTGTGGGTCACAAGGAAAGTTCTGTCAGTCAGGGACTGCAAGGTCATAACCCGAAACCTAAACAGGGCCCCTAAAGCCAGATAGGGATTTGTCTCTCACCCAGAAGCGCCCCAGAATCCCTGTAGAGCCGAAGAACAGTGCTGCCTTGGACCAGAAGGGACAAAACTACCTAACTCATCAGGAGCCAAGCCCTAATACAGATTCAAGGGGAATGGAGACTTCCACGAAGCCTGTTAGTAATTCACCAACACATCCGAAGTAGACATGGGAACAGCCTTCTTGGTTCCCCTTAGCCTCTGCTAGGTGTTTCTATTTAGGAGGCAGTGGGCCTAAGGGAACAGACCCTGGATTGAATTCTCTCTCTGGCTCTGTGTAATGTTGGGCAAGTCACTTGGCCATTCTGGGCTTCAGTTTCCTCATCTACACAATTATTTTCTTAATTCTTGTCTTGCTGCAAGAATTAGGAAATTTTAGTTCTGGGGTCAGACAGACTTGGTTTCTAGCCAAGTTCTTCCCAAAGGAACTCAGAGTTTATTGGAGGACACAGACACATAAACATAGATTTACAATAGAAACTGGCACAAAGACAATAAAAACTTGCTTCTTAAGTCAGCACAGACAGTGAGTATGGCACAGTGAATACTAGAAGGCAGGACTCAGGTTCCAATGTAGTGACATGTCAAGCAGATAATCATAAAACTAATTAATTCAATAAAAGAAAATAGTTAATCATAAATGTGATAGGTGCAACAAAGGAAAAATAGAGGATGCTATTGCCCCATAGGGTTTCTAAGGAGTGGCTAGTGGATTCAAACTGCTGACCTTTTGGTTAGAAGCCCAGCTCCTAACCACAGCATCACCAGGGCTCCTGATAGGAGAACACAAGACAGATCATAACATGACTTATAAGCCATGTTAAAGGTTTAGGACATTCTCCAAATAGTAATAGGAAATAATTGAAGAAAATGAGTGATGGTACAGTCTGCTGCAGTATGAAAGCTGGCTTGGACACAGGAGTTGGGCATGCAGGCCTGTTAGGAAGCTCTTACGATAATCCAGAAAAAAGACGATAATCGCTTGGACTAGGGTTTTGGGAAGACTAAACCAAGGGGGTAGAACCATCAGGACTTAATGACAGATTAGATGTGAAAAAAGAAAGGGAGAGGATGCTGTTAAGGGTGACGTCCATGTTTCTAGAATGAATAATGGAGTGAATGTTGGTGCTATTTATTGAGATGAGAGTACTAAAGCAAAAGCAGCTTTTAGGGAGAAAGAGCTTTAGTTCAACTTTGGATATATTGGGTTTTCTAGTTGTGGTGGTGGTTGTCTTGGTTTGGTTTGGTTTAAGCAAGCTGAGTTTGCCTGTGAAACTGAGCAGGCAGTTGGGCACACAGACCTCTAGGTCAAAGAGAGGGTTAGGCTTTGGAGGCAACCCCATGTGGCAATTGAGACTACAGTGGAGACCTCAGAAAGGTGGCCTACCTGGTCCTATGGCAGGATAGGGAGTAAATGGATCACAGCTCAGAAATGACATCCATTGGTTTCTGTCATCTCTTTACCACTAGCCATGTGACCTTGGGCAAGTTGCTTAGTCTTTGTTAGCATAAGATTCCTCATATATAAAATGGAAATAATGCTTTTTACCTCACAGAATCATCCTAAGAATTGTGCTATACTGCAATTAACAGTTCAAAAGACTCATCTACCGTACACGAAGACATTGCAGACAGGTACCTTGTACTATATCTTATAAACTTGGTGTGAAGCCTAAAGTCAATACAGTTTATTTGAACAAAATATTACATCCAAAGCACTCAACATAGTCATGGGACTGTATAGCATAGGTTTAAGCTCATATTTTAGAGATAGACAAGCCTGGGTTAAACCTGGGCTTATACTTCCTAAGTGTGTGACTTTGGAAAATTATTTAACTGAGTTTTCTTAGCTGAAAAATTGAGAGAATAATGGAATCAGCCTCACTGGGTTGTTGTAGGGAATAAAATAATGCTTCAAAGTGCCTGCATTTATAACAATAATAAATATCATTATTATTCTTAATACAGTATCTGGCACACAGTGTATATTGCATGCTTGTTCCCCTACCTCCTCCTCACCACTCTTCCAGCCTCCACAAGTCTATCTGCACACATTTTAAGTGCCTAGGCTTTACTCAGTGGCTGTTCATGGAGGAGTCAGAGCTCTCTAAATTCTAACTCCTTAAAGCACTACCAGCCCAACCCTCTTCACAATAATCTATTCTCCCCCTTCATTCAGCAAGCACAACGGATAATACAAAATACTGTCGTGTTGTTCTCAAGTACCAGCTTCTCTCCCTCACCAGGAATGTAGGAGACAGAGGCTCTAGGCCATATGCTCATATCATCAGCTGTGTTTCCATGACAACCAGTCTGGCATAGCTAGATGTTTCAGTGGAGATGAGCTGTAACACCCAGCTTTCCACACGGAATGTAGCTGACTAGTTATTATTATGTTCCGTGCACTGACCTAAGGACTAAAGCAGGCTGGATGTGGTTCTGAGGGTGGAGAAACTTGTGTTTGCATAAGTATGAGACTGAATTTGGGCATGTATTTAGCTATTCATTGCAACAGCAACTGCTTTGGCTGTAGTTAAAAGAAACCTAAAAACAAAACAAAAATTCTGTTCTAAATGCCACAACAGAGTAAGGTACCCATTGCTATGTGAGGATACAGACCTAATTCTTCCTAGGCGGGTCATAGACTAATCCATCTGGACAACATTTCTGATGTTTTCCCTATTTAAGAAAAAAAAAAAATACTATAAATGTATTAGGATGCTTTCAGCAGCAAGTAAGAGGAAACCCAACTAAAGTAGCTTAAATAATTAGGGCATTTATTATCCCATATTTCAGAAAAGCTGGAGGTAAGTGTTTCCAGGGCAGATTAATTCAATGGCTAAGAGATATCCTCAGAACCCAAGCATTCTCTGTTTTTCCTTTTTGCTGTCCTTGTCATGTCTGTAATATCTCTCTTCATGGTTAAAATATGGCCAAAGCATTCCCAGGTGTCATAGCCGACTTTTTATCTCCAAAGAAGAGGGACATTAACTCCTGTGCATACCTTTATAGTAATAAGAAGAACCTCTTCCCTGCCTTCAACCCACCCCCCACAGATTTTCTATCAGGTCCTATTGGCCAGGATCAGGGCCCAGGATCATGCCTTCACCACGGATTCAAGGTCAAGGATTTGGATTATATCCTGAGGAAAATGAGGAGCCATTTGAGGATTTTAAACCAATTATAGAGTTGTAGATTTCTGTTTTCAATACATCACTTAGAGGGTAATATGGAAGGTGGTTTGGAGGAAGGGAAAGATGAAAAGCAGGGAGATTCATTAGCAAGCTTTTGCAAAATCCTTATGAGAAATGATGAGGACTGAGCTAAGGTAGTGATAATGGGAATTTTTAGGGAAGACAGATGGAGAGAATTAGAGAATTAAGTTGTCATTGGCATTAGACATGGAGATAAATTGGCTAGAATACTACTTAGCTTTCTTTGGTATCTGAGTAAAAGTGTGTTCCCATCAATTGAACTGGACAACACAGCAGGAGCAAATTTGAAGGAGCTGATGATTAGTTTGGAAACCCTGGTGGTGTAGTGGTTAAGTGCTACAGCTGCTAACCAAAAGGTCAGCAGTTGGAATCCGCCAGGCACTCCTTGGAAACTCAATGGGGCAGTTCTACTCTGTCCTATAGGGTCGCTATGAGCCGGAATCAACTCGACGGCAGTGGGTTTGGTTTTGGTTTTTTGGGTGATTAGTTCAATTGTGTAAATATTGAGTTAGGAGACCAAGTATATTCAGGTACTTTAATATAAAGGCTGAAAGCTCAGGCAAAAGATGAGCTGGGAGTTGACAGCATGTAAGGAATTGGTTAAAGTCAAAGGAATGGATGAGATCATCCAGAGCAAGAAAGGAAAGGAGCCAGTGACAGAACCCTGGGTGAGCAGCATTTAAGGAATGGGCTGCAGAAAGGAATCCAGGGGAAAAGATGGATTCAGAGAAATTAGAGCACTAGGAAGAGAACCAGGAGACAGTGGTGTTACAGAAGCTAAGGGGAAAGTATTTCAAAGGAGAGTGGACTGGAGCGTTAAATGCTACAGAGAAGCAAAGAAAGGATTAGTTTTGGTATTAATGACTTCAATGAGAGTATTTGAGATGAGACAGTGGATGCAGCAAACGCAGACAGCTCTTTCTAGAAGTCAGACTATGAAGGGGAGAAGAAAGAGAATGCAATAACTGGAAGTGAGTGAAGGAGGATTTTATACCTGTGGAATGAAGCTTAAACATGCTTGTTGGCTGAAGGAGACAAAGCCAGGAATATGCTATAGTCACCCTGCCTAACCCAGATACAGGGCAATTTTGGAGCAAAACTCCAAAAACTAAAGGTCTCTTCTCCCTCAGGGTCACTCCAGAGGGTCCCTGGTGCTGGCTCCTCACAGGGGTCACCAAGTGTCCTCCAGCCTCTGTTCCTACAATGACATTCATCCACATACACTTATTGCTCTCGGAAGACACAAGGGAATCAATCATTTTTTTATTCTCCACTTAGTACTGGCCTTCTGGGAATTATGCAAAATGCCGGCTGTCTCCCAGAGCACAATATTAATGCCTTGGGGTGGTAATTTCATGGAAATGACTCTGAGGCAGAGTAGAGCTGGCTATCAGCGAGTCCTTTACATTGAAGGCATCTGTCTTCCGTATCTTCCCTTCCCCCAACACAGCCCTGCCTTCTTTGGGACCAGCCCAATTGTCCCCAAGCCAAACTCTCAGGACACTGCACATTCACCCTTCCTGCTTCCTACAGACTCAGAGTGCACTTTGCCCGAGCCAGTCACTCACCGTTCATCCTTGGTGGCACAGCTGAGAGCAGGAGAAAGAGTAGATATAGTACCCACTTTGGGAGGGCCAGGGGTGTGTAACCTGGAGGAAACACTGCACAGATGCCAACAGAGCCTGGAACAAGTAGCTCTTACTCTCACAACCCCAGTGGGACACGTATTGAGGTGTTGCTACAGCACCTTTTCTATAAAAACTTCCAGCCTCAGCCCAGGGAAGGAAAAAGACCTTGATTTTGCTATCTTGTAACCCGTAGTCCACTAACTGATGGCTAATATAACTTGCTTGTAATTTATTCAGAACTTGGGTGCACCGCTGTGAGCCATCTCCAAACTATCCCCAGCCCTTCTAGTTATCTCATTTCCCAGGATTTCTTTGGCACTGCTGCAAGGTGAAGTGGGATTTGCTCATCCTAGGCGAACCACAGACTGAAGTCCTTCCATCCAAATGAGAATGCAACTTAAGCTCTACAATTTTCACCTAAGCACTTCAGCTTCAATGACTACTGTTTGTATACTTAAAGCCTATGGATATCTCTTTAGTCATCAAATGGATGCCACAAACACTTTCCAAGAAGCAAAATATAGACCTGAGTGTACTAGAAGCACAGCTGAAATTTTAAAAGCCCAATTAAGAGAGAGACTGAGCAAGGATGTGCCACTCAGACAAGATCAAATCCTCTTGTGTACTTTCTCCATTGTAGCAATTTACACTGTTACGATTAAATTATTAAATGTGAAAGTTGTTTAATGTCTAACCCTCTTCTACCATAAGATAAGCTTTATGGAAGGGTAGTAATGTTTTATTACTTCTCCCTCAGCACGTAATTAGCAGTTGGTTTCCAATAAGTATTTGCAGGTATATGCTTTCAGTTGCAGGTGACTGAACTCCGAACTGAATTTTGCTTTAAAATAAAGAAATATGTACATAAGAGGAAGTTTAGAGGTAGGACAGGTTCCTAGGTTAGCTGGCTCAGGAGCTTAGCAATGTCATCAAGAGTCCAAGTTCTTCACAGCTCACTGTTAGGCCATCTCAGGTGTTGACTTCATCCTCAAGCTACAAGGTGGCTGTAAGACTCCCAGGCATCACATAAAATCCAGGCACAAAATTCAGAAGTAGAAAGAGAGAGAGCATCTCTCTATGTCTCTTTCTTTGAAACAAACTTTTTCCAGAGTCCCCCAGCAGACTTCTCAACTTTCATTGGCCAGAACTGAGTCATATGCATATTCCTAGATTAATCATAGGCAAAGGGATGGGTTACCTTTAGACCAAGCCTATGCCTTGGAGCTGGGAATGGGGTCCCCTTCCCTTTACATGCACGGAGCAGAAGCAGATAGCTGAACAAAAGCATGGTTCTATTAAAATGGAAGCTGAACGCAGCTCAGAGTGTCCACTATAGGTTCATATACCATGTCACTTTCCTCATAGCACATTATGACTCAATCTGCTAGCTTGAGTCAAATGACAAGAATCTCTCTAAGAGACATAATGCTGTCCTCATACCTTCCCTTCCAACATGGGCTCCTCCCCAAAACACTTCTGTTTTGTTAACCACCTCCCCATCAAGTTCTGGAATCAGCTTGTTAGGCGCGGATTGTGCTTTGCCTTCAGTTTTTTTTGTTATACTACCATTGAAGGCACTGTTTAATCTCTTGCTTATATCCTTTGTATAAGAATCTATGAGAGATTTCTCTTTGAATTACAAGTCTGTATCTGTGGACAAATATCCTCTCACCAAACAAAGACAATTACACAATCCATAATCATTCTTTCTCCCAGCAGGGAAACTTAGAACTATATACAGTACTCAATAGCCATAATGATCTCATCCCAGGCTCTTGGTACCATTATGCTTTCCTTTATCTAAGAATGTGCCTAATTTCTGCTTGGGTTTTTGTTTGTTTTGTGTGTGTGTGTATTTTTTTTTTAGCCTTGGTGCAAGATTCTTTTTTTTTTTAATTTTTTTTTTTTAAATGAAACTTTACAGAACAAACTAGCTTCTCACTATACAATTAGTTTCCAATTGGTGACATTGGTTTCCAACCCCCTGACATGTCAACATTCTCCCTTCTTGACCTTGGATTCCCAGTCACCAGCTTTCTTGTCCCCAGCTGCGTTTACCCTTGCCTCTGGGCTGCTGTGCCCATCTAGCCTCATTTTGTTTTATGGGCCTGTCTAGTCTTTGGCTGAAGGTGAAGCTCAGGAGTGACTTCATTACTGAGCTAAAAGGGTGTCCGGGGTGTGTGTGTATCTTTATATAATAAATTGATCCTGGGAGACACTGGACCCCAGGATTTTTGAGCCCTTGAGGAGAGACCAAAGGAATCTAGACTTTGTTTGGCATATTTCCCTGAGTCAGAATAGATATCCCAGATTACGTATCTTCATTTGATTTTAATTTTATATCTAAAGCCAACTGACCAGATACTAGAAATGTATTCATGTTAGGTTGTTTCAACTGTCATTAGAGGATCATAAGGCCAAAACACACTCTTGTGGATACACAGGGGATACCTTCTGAAAAGAATGGATATTCCATCGTTAATCATCCTGGGAAGAGTTCAGTACTATAGCTGGAAATACAGTCTAGGGAGCCACCTTATAGACTGGGGTAAAGGAAAGACTTCCTTCTCCCTCTGGGATTTAGAGCCAGTTTTACTTGATTTCTGAAGTGGGGGACATACCTGGAGAGTTTCTCATGGGGATGGGTATTTACTCCTGCTGTAGCGAAGCCAGGCCTGGAACACAGCGGAAAAAGGACCAGTGGGGGATCCTGAGGAAGGATCTGAGCTTGTCCAGTTATTGGAAGTTATCGACTTTTGTTGTTCTTCCCTTTCTTTATTCTTGAACTATTACTTACCTCTCTGTAAACATTATAAATGGGTCTCTGCTGGGCTGTGGGAAACTGAAGGAAGATCTTGTCTCCCTCTTGAGCCAGGGAAGCCAAGAGAAGAGCAGTGTCCCTTACCTGAAGCCCAAGTGGTGTCAGTAGTAGTTGCCAGCAGAGGAAAGTTAGGCCCATGAAGCATCACTTAGAGGTCATTGTAGCAGAGGCAGCATTGTGGCTGTATAAAGAGAAGGCCAGAATGAAAGAACAGGAAGGATTCTACCTCTCTCCTTATCTCCTTTTTTCCTTTTTAATAGATTATATAGTCACATGTTCTTAAAATGAAAATGTATAAAAAGTATGTACCCCACACGCTACAACCTAAAAAACATGATGCTTAGTAAAAGAATCCAGACATAAAAAGTTACATATTGTACGATTCCATTTGTATGAAATATCCAGAATAGATAAATCCATAGAGACAAAATGAAGAATGGTGGTTGCCAGGGGGAGGGTGGGGAATTGCTTAATGGGCCCAGGGTTTTACTTCAGAGTAATGGAATTATTTTGGAATTTAGATAGGATGGGAGTTGCGCAGTTTTGTGAGTGTACTAAATGCCACTGAATTGTTCACTTTAAGTGGTTAATTTTACGTTGTGATGGTTAAGGTTGTGTGTCAACTTGGCTGAGCCATGATTCTCAGTGGTTTGGCAGTTATGATTTATTTTGGCAGTCGTATGATGATGTGATCGCTTCCATGATGAGATTTGATATCATGTGATCACCTCCATGATGGGATCAGCTATTAGTAGCCAATCAGTTGAAAGGGAGTTTCCTTGGCTCACATCCAATATAAGTGGACTTTATAGCAAGCCTCTTGGGCTTTTGCTCACTCTGGATCCTGTAGCCAGTTCCTGTTCATCTGACCTCCAGTTCTTGTGACTTGAGCTAGCAGCTTACCTGCAGTCTTGCCTGCCAGTCTTGGGATTCGTCAATCATTACAGCCTGTGAGCAAGAGCCCTGCTGTCTCATTTGCTGATCTTGGGTTCGCCAGCCCCTGTGGCTAAGTGAATCAGGACAGGCCTCTATCCTGGCCCACAGACTTGGGACATTCAAGCTTCTACAATTGAGTGAGCCATTTCCTTAATATAAATCTCTCTCTCTATATATATACTTTACTAGTTTTGCTTCTCTAAAGTACCTAGCCTAAGACATGTTGTATGAATTTTGCTTCATTAATATTTTTTTTTAATATTTTTTGATGAGGGAAAAAATTATATACCTCAGACATACAGTCAACCAATCCCCTCCCTACCCTTGTGTTATGGATTGAATTGCGTGTCCCCAAGATTTGCGTCAACTTGGCTAGGCCATGATTCCCAGTATTGTGTGGGTGTCCTTCATTTTGTGGTCTGATGTGATTATCCTATGTGTTGTAAATCCTAACTTTTGTGATGTTAATGAGGCAGGATTAGAGGCAGTTATGTTAATGAGGCAGGACTCAATCTACAGGATTAGGTTGTGTCTTAGTCATCTAGTGCTGCTGTAACAGAAATACCACAGTGGATAGCTCTAACAAAGAGAAATTTATTCTCTCATAGTCTGGTAGGTTACAAGTTCAAATTCAGGGTGTCACCTCCAGGGGGAGGCTTTCTCTGTTGGCTCTGGAGGGAGATTCCTTGTCATTAATCTTCCCCTGGTGGAGAGCTAGCTTCTCAGGCACAGGGACTCCAGGTCCAAAGGATGTGCTCTGCTCCTGGTGCTGCTTTCTTGGTAGTATCAGGTCCCCGACTCTCTGCTCGCTTCCCTTTCCTTTTTATCTCTTGAGAAATAAAAGTGGTGCAGGCCACACACCAGGGAAACTCCCTTTACATTGGATCAGGGATGTGACCTGGTAAGGGCATTACAATCCCACCCAAATCCTCTGTAACATAAAATACAATCACAAAATGGAAGACAACCACAGAATACTGGAAATCATGGCCTAACCAAGTTAATACACACATTTTTGGGGGGACGTAATTCAATCCATGACAGGTTGGATCTTGAGTTAGTCTCTTTTGAGATACAAAAGAGAATTGAGCAAAGAGGAGAGAGCCCTCCAACTGCCAGGAGAGAAGCACATCCTTTGGACCCAGGATCCCTGCGCTGATACACTCCTAGACCCAAGAGAAGATTGATGACAAGAACCTTCCCCCAGAGCCGACAGAGAGAAAATCTTCCCTTGGAACTGACACCCTGAATTTGAACTTCTAGCTTCCTAAACTGTGAGAGAATAAATTTCTGTTTGCTGAAGTCAACTACTTGTAGTATTCTGTTATAGCAGCTCTAGGTAACTAAGACATCCTGTAACTAGTTTCTCGTTAATTTGTCCAGTGATACCTTACAAATATACAAGCAAATATAAATATTCTTTTTTACTCTAGCCTATAAAAACGGTAGCATACTCCATCTACTGTTTTGCGTCTTTTTTTATTCATTCAACAATATACCTTGGAGATTATTGCATAGCAGTACATAAGCAGCTTCCTCATTTTTTTTTTTTTTTTTTTTGATAGCTAGATGATATTCCACTGCATGGGTACATCATATTTTATTTAATCTTTTCCTTTTACCAACAATGCATATTTCATTTCCTATGTGGGAAAATATATCCATTAGAGAAGTTCCTAGAAGTGGAATTGTTGGGTCAAAGGGTACGAGCATTTGCAATTTTGATATATATGTCCAAATTGAGGAGGTACCTATTCTTGAACTTTTGTGAAATAGTACCCTGAAATATTCACAGAAATAGTTTTCAGAATTCATGAGGAAAATTTTTTTCTGGCAATTAATTGGTAGGATTTAGTAGCTTGGGTTTAGTAATTTGGGTTAAATTTAAATCTCCTGAGTGCCCATAAACCTATTGCCAATGAACTGATTCCAACTCATAGTGACCCGATAGGACAGAGTAGAACTGCCCTATAGAATTTCCAAGGAGTGGCTGATGGATTCGAACTGCTGACCTTTTGGTTAGCAGACATATCTTTTAACAGCTGCGCTACCGGGGCTCCAATCTCCTGAGTAATGGTTATTTATTATTATAAGATCCATTGTGGCAGGGACTGCCAGTTGTTCCCCTCAAATCCATTCTCTCCTTCTTTCGTAGTTGTACAGTTTAAACTGGGGAAATGGCCACTCATTTTCTAGACACTTTGTGACTAGATGGGACAAGGTAACTATATCACTAATGTACTGTGAGTAGAAGTGAAGGATGCAACTTTGGTCTCATTTGTTTAAAAAGAATCACTTGCCTGCGATTTCTACTGAATCCCTTCTTATAAGCTGAGACACGTATAGGTAGATCTATGGCCTATCTTTGACTATGCAGATAAAGACAATACAATAAGATGGAAGAAACTTGGGTCCCTTAATGACTGTGTGGATCAGAGGGGTTCTGCCACTCTGGCCTGCTCACATCAGGGCTATTTTGTGAGAGAGAAATAAACTACTTTCTTTAAATCATTGTATTTTGGACCCTTTTGTTATAGCAACTTAGCCTTTACCTTAATATCCATCCAATGTTTTTTCGAAAATAGTTTCTCTATTCTAATACTAACCTCAGTGTCCAAACCAAATGATTTATTTGTATATATTCTGCCTATTCAAACAAGGGCTTAACAGGCTGAGTAAGTGCCTGCCATAGAGTAGGAAGTTCATTCCTTCTTCCTTCCTTCCTTCCACAACATTTATTAAATGTATACTATGCAATAGGCATAATGCTAAGTGCTAGATACACTGGCAAGCAATATACTGTCCCTGCCCTCACAGACCTTCCAGTCTAGTGGAGAAGACAAACATTATTCAAACAATCACCCAAATAAACATATATTATAAAAAATAGCGAGTGTGAGGTAAAGTGGCATCAGACGAGTTTGGAGAGGTAGGGAGTGTCCAGGTCAGGCAAGGCCTTACAGGCCATGTTAAGGTTGAATGAGGTGTGCCTATAAGTAGCTGCTGATAAAGCCAGTCTTCTAGTCAGTTTGACTCTACCCATCATCCACATCCCATGTCATTTGTTTAACAATTAATTGTTATTAAATATTATGACTTAGCTGACAGGCATGAGGCAGCCCTTCTGGCCTTGGAAGGACAAAGAGCTGGGGCCTTAGGAAGAAGTTTAGGCATCAATGCACACATTTCTCAGGAGGGAGAATTCTCCAACTAAGGTTGGGTACTTAGCTGAAGTTAGAATGATGTCTGGGAAGGCTTGAGCTCCCCATTCATTCCCTGAAGGTACTCAAGCAGAAGCAAGATTATCACCTCACAGAGAAACCTGATTCAGAATTCAGGTATATTCAAGGTTTTAGTCCTTGATGCTAAACATCTCACTAAAGTCAGCAAGGAGTGGCAGAGATTCACACATTTATTTCTGAATTGGCTGGTCCTTGCTGTGGCCTTCCCCTGCACTGGGGTAGGGAGGGAGCTGCTGCCATCTGCCCCACCAGGGTCCCTGACTGAGTCCAGGCTTCACCCCTCTGGTACATCCTGAGTTTGAGAAGAATTTCCTAGGGGCTGCCAGAGGCCTGTAGCTTCTCCCCCCTGCCTCCAGGGAACCCTGACTCAGCCTCACCTTTTCTCAAAGATTTCCAGGAAGACTCAGGAGGATGCTGGATTTTCCCATCAATATTACTATTACAAGAACAGCAAGATGATGGAGTAGAAAGAGGCCTGGATGAGAAATCTGGTCACAGCTCTGTGATGTTGGCCACTCAGTGTCCTCATCTGTAAGATGCGGTGGGGAGAAGCGTGGACTAGATGACCTCAAAGATCCCTTTCTGATCTAATACTCTACAGCAGCATTCTCAATGTGTGGTCCCCAGTCAAGCAGCATCAGTATCACCTGTGAACTTGTTAGAAATGCAAATTCTCAGGATTCACCACAGACTTACTGAATCAGAAACTCTGAGATGCGGTCCAGCAACCTGTGTTTTAATAAGCCTCCAGGTGATTCTGATACGCACTAAAGTTTGCAAACTGCTGCTCTTTAGAACAGTCTTTTCAATAGCCATTACCTCCTGACCCTGCGCCTGCCCGAGGAAGAGCATGAGGTGGCATGGCAAGGCCACTGCTTAAGACTGTGCAGGTGTGCTTCTTTTGTCCAACTCCAGGAAATGCCCTTCACGTTGTAGCTATTATAGTTTTATAGAGTTATGAAGACAGCAGTAAACTGTTTTGAAGAAGAAATACATTTTTCTAACTGGATTGTAGGTGAGACTGGCAGGTGCTGGACTTTGGGTCCAAGAGCTGGGCATTCTGAAATTAGCTATAAAACCTTCCACACTTCTCCAACTTTCTGGGAGCGTGCCACTCCTGCTGCAATTACTATTTCTAATCCTGAAAGGAGAGATTCCAGAGGAAGCTTCCTCCTTTCATTGGCTCTCTTTCAGAACAAATGTTTCAGGCCCAGTGATTCAGAACTGGGAAGGCCCTTAGAGACCTCCTCACCCAACCTCTTCATTTTACAGATGAGGAAACTGCTGAGGCCCAGAGAGATCAAGTGGCTTACTCAAAGATTAGATATACCTCTGTTATAATCTGCTTTCAGCAGAGCCACTGTTCCAATTCTGAACATGCTTTCTCTTTCATTCCCCCTTCCTACACTTACCCCCAATACATACATATGCCCACATATACACACTCAACCCCCACTACTCCTTGCTATCTCCCTCTGCAAACCTGATGGAAGGAAAGGATGTGAACTCAGTCTTTCATAAAGCCTAGGGGACTGAGGTCAGCTTTGAGGATGGCTTTTGGCAGTATAGGGAGTTGCATTTAATTGGAATAAAAGCCTTCAGATAAGGGGTAGCTTCTGCTGGTTTATTTCAGGCATTCAGGAGCAGCTGTGGAAGGCAAGTGGAGAACGGAAATTTTCCAAGCTCCCCTGAAAAACACCCTCTCCCCTGCCACATGGCCAAGCAAAACCCACTCTGCCTGCCTAGGAGATTCCCAGGGCCTGAACAGCCACCACCCATCCCCATCTCTGCCAAATTGGGGAGGCGGCAGATTTAATTCCTTAACTCAGCTCTGAGTCAGAGGTAGCCCAAGTGTCAGAGTCCAAGCCAACACTGTTAGGGGTGAAATTGCAAAATTATCCCCTCAGGCTCTGACCACATCATCCCTGAATTACTAAGGCCCAAGCAGAAAATCAGCAATTCTCCAGCAGCTCTGCAGCAGGCTTCCTCACACGAGACTGCAGGGTCTGAGACCCACATGTGGGAGGTGTCATCCTTCCCTCCCTTGCTGGAGCATCTCTATTGGAGAAGAAATAGGGGAAGTTGAGAGGTGGGTATAGAGAGAAAGGAAAGGGTTTTATCACAACCAACCAACCATCTGGAAACTTCTGGCTATACAGATAGTCAATTTGGGTCACAAAGCCAGGCTCTCTAGGTGCCAAAGTCTCATGGGAGAATTTCACAGCATCATAGATTCCAGCACCTAGAAATGACCGCAGCTAGTGCAGACATGGAGCCTCGGTGGTGCAGTGGTTAAGAGCTACAGCTGCTAACCAGAAGGTCAGCTGTTTGAATCCACCAGCCGCTCCTTGGAAAGCCTATGAATAACCGTATAGGGTTGCTACGAGTTGGAATCGACTCAACAGCAACTAGTTTTGATTTTAGTGTGGACATTATGTGATGGTACTTAGAATGTTAATTTCAGTAACTGTTATTAAACTCACTGTCCCTCCTAAGTTAAAATACCCTGCTTAATGTCTCTGCTAAAGGCAGCCGAAGGGGAACCCTGTTTATACCATGTGACCAAGGATAGATTACCCAATAAGCAAGGTAAACATGGGTTTATTTGTGCTTGCTTACTAATCTGTAGTGCACAATTTTACCTGCGAAATTTCACCATGTGAAATTGTGCACTACAGATTAGTAAGTAAACACAATTAAACCTGTGTATACCTTGTTTACTGGTTAATCCACCCCTGCATGTGATCCTGTCTTCCTTTGGCCATGACTGACTGGGCCAATGGAAGTGGAAAGCTGAACCCAAGTATAACACATTCGCAGGCTGGCCATGACCTATACCATGTTTTTACACAAACAACATGCACCTTCTATGTTTGTTTGCCAACCACGCCTTCCCCCCCAACCCCAAGGAATTTTCATAAGTACTGCTAAGCCAATTAGTTTTTACATGTTGCTGTAAAAAAATTAGCATAGCTTGCTTATGAAAATACCTCATGGGCGGAGGGAGTTGTTGGCAAACAAACGTAGGCACGTGTTATTTGTGTAAAACTACGGTGATGTGGATGGCACAAAAAGAAGTGATGGGATAACTGTATTTTCTTGGGAATTTAAACAGAGAAATACTGAGAAAATGAGGCACTGAACAATAGGAGCAGGTGTTCAAGGGTTGTGATTTAGAAAGAAGCATGAGCAACCATGATGAGCCATGAGCAAGTAAAAATTATAAGGGAACACAAAGCAGAAGCTATGAAAGGAATTATTACTGAGAAAATGGAGTAGACATGTAGAGGTTCTGAGAGTGACTGAGTCAATATTAATAGTACAGTCAAAGTCCATGGAAACTCTGTTATTGAAATCCCTTGAGCCTCCTTAGATCCAGAGTAACCTTCCAGACCCTATGGCCCAGTCATCATACTACAGTAGGGGTTCCTTCCTTACATTCAATGAGAAGCTTTTCTCGCTTTTCACTTCTCTCTCTCTCTCATCACTCACATTAGTCAAGGTAAATTGAGTGACTATTCGTGACAACTAGAAGAACTAAGCACACCTAATCGCAGACTTTTTTTAAATACATATAATGACTTAATAGTACTAATGACAATGTTGAAAGAGGAAAATAAAATCACTCACCATGCTTTCCCATTTAATAAAATAACCAATTACAGTAACGGTAGCTTTCAAGTATTAGGTGCATGCTTCTGCATTTCCTTCCCATTCTTGCACACTTTGTACTCAGTATCAATTATGATGAACATAAATTTTCACTTTGACTTTTATTGGTCTACTGAGACTTCAAGAGATATTTAGGAGAAGAATGAGGATTCAGGGAAGACCCCCAGGTTTTTGATTGAGTGATTATACAAAGCTACACTGTCCAATTTGGTAGCCATTAGCCACATGTGGCTATCTAAATTTCAATTTAAAGTAATTAAAATTAAATAAATTAAAATGTCAGTTCCTCAGTTACTAGCCACATTTCAAGTGCTTAATGGCCACATGTAGTCAGTGGCTACTGTTTTGGACCGTGTAGACACAGAACATTTCCATCATTACAGAAAATTCTATTGGACATTTCTAGAAGGGAAGGTCCTTCATTATTTTCTAAGACAGGGGTAGGCAAACCTTTTCTGTAAAGGGTCAGATACTAAATATTTTAGGCTTTGAAGGCCATCTGGTCTCTGGTGCAACTACTCAACTCTACCATCATAGCATGAAAACAAACATAGATAAAATGTAAACAAATGAGCATGGCTGCATTCCAATAAAACTTTATTTCCAACAAGAAGTAATGGGCCATATTTGGCCCACCTGCTGGCTGTAGTTTGCTGACCCTTGCTCTATCACATTACTCTAATTGTTTCCATCACAGCACTAAGCATTTTGTAATAACTTTATTTTTTATTTTTCTACCCACATTAGACTATAAGCTCCGTGAGACTATGTCTATGTTGCTCACCACAGTGAATCCCACACTGACAGGCAACAACAAAGGCAACAACCCATTGCTGTCAAGTCGATTCTGACTCATAGTGACCCCAAAGGACAACTGCCTCATAAATTTTCCAAGGAGCGCCTGGTGGATTCAAACTGCCAATCTTTTTTGGTTAGCAGCTGTAGCTCTTCACCACTGTGCCACTAGGGTTTCCCACTGACAGGTAGTATGTGCTTAATTAATATTTGTTGACTGAGTGAATTATAGTGTTGTCATTTACTGGACTAGGGACTATCAGAAAAGGAACAGTTTTTGAGAGACGATAATGATTTCCCTTAGAGACATGCTAGTTTAATTATAATTTGTTATTTTTATAACTTTCTCTAGAGTCCATTTCAGCTCTAGCCTTCTTTAAGCCCATTAGTCTGACAGTCAACGATGTTTTTCAGGAGCTGGACAGAAATGGTGCTTTTTGGACTCCCTCCCTGGGAGGTTGTAATTGGAGGTCCGTTCATGGGAGCCACTCCCTGGGACATCAGCCACATGCCAGAGTAGCAGGAAGAAGGCTTGGGCCTTGCCTGCCCCTCCTGCACACTTATCAGTGTTGGCTCCAGGAACTCAGATTCCTTTCCCCTTCTGTTTAGACTGAGTGGAACTAGATCAAATCTGTGAACAAGGAGCCCTGGTGGTACTATGGTTAGCACTGAGTTGCTAACCCAGGGGTCTGCAATTTGAACCCACCAGCTACCGTGTGGGAGAAAAACATGGCAATGTGCTCCGTTCAAGGCTTTATCACATTTCCATACCACTGTAATCACACCTTCTTAATATTTTCAAATATCTTTAAATTTTTAAATCAGATTGGGCCACTCCTTGCTCAAAAACCTCCAATAGCTTCTTATCTCACAGTAAATTCTGAAGTTCTTACCATATCCCACAAGACCATCTGGTCACATCTCTGACTTCATTTCTGCCACTCCCTCGGTCCTCTCCAGCCACCTTGAAAGTCTCATATTCCCTCCTATATTTCAAGCAAGCTGCTGCAATGATGAGATCCCTTCACTGCTCATCCCTCAGAAAGGCCCTTCCTGACCACCATATATAAAATGCGCTCTTATGAATAAATTTTAGAATCAGATAGAAAAGTTTCACCAAAAAATTTAAAAAAAAAAATCAAAACACAAACAGTGTCAGAATATTGATTGGAATTGCATTAAATTTCTAGGATAATCTGGCAGAACTGAAAATTTATTGAATCTTCTTCCTATCCATGCTATATCTCTTCATTTATTCAGATTTTATGTTTTTTTTCACTAAAGTTTTGTAATTTTCTTGATAAGGATCAAGCAAACCCGTTTTGTTAGATTTATATCTAGATAACACATAATTTTGTTGCTTTTGTACAGAATATTTTTTAAAATTTACATTACATTAGAAAGTGTTGGCATCTCCATTCTGGAGGGGAGATGAGAGGACAGAGGCGGCCAGAAGCAACCCGAATAGACACGAGGAGAGAGAGCGGAGAGAAGAGCTGTGCTATCTCATTAGAGGTAGAGCAATTACGAGCGTATAGCAAGGTGTATGTAAATTTTTGTATAAGAGACTGACCTGATTTGCAAACTTTCACTTAAAGCGCAATAAAAATTAATTTAAAAAAATAAAAAGAAAATGTTTATTGCCTCTATATCTTTTTAATTTCTGTTGTATCAGTTATGGAGCCCTGGTGATGTTGTGGTTAAGAGCTCAGCTGCTAACCAAAAAGTCAGCAGTTTGAATCCACCAGCTACTCCTTGGAAACCCTGTGGGGCAGTTCTACTCTGCCTTATAGGGTTGCTGTAAGTAGGAATTGACTCAAGGGTAACGAGTTTGGCTTTTTGGGTTTTTTGTTGGTATCAGTTATGACCCTATTTTCTCTTCTCCTATTATTCATTTGTGTTTTCTCTCTCTCTCTGTTTTTTTTTTTTTTTCTTCCTGTCTGATGAGTCTTACCGGTATTAGAGAGGTGTTAAAGACCTACTAGCCCCTGAGACATTCTTTTCGATATAATGAAAAGCATTGAAAAGGAATTTAAAAGGAAGTAATTACATATTATTTAATGCTGGTGTCTGTGTGGAAACCTTAAACCATTTCATGTCCCACCAGTGCTACATGATCTTCACCCTGGGAAATGTTTGATTTATGAAATTTCCCAACCAAAATAAAACGCCTTTTAGATTATCGGTTGCTTTGGCTCATCTTTGGCCCCATCTTTAGAAAAGGAAGTGACAGAAGGCTACTGAGCTAGAAATAAATGTGAAGGGTACCCGAGAGAAGCAGGGAATCTCAAAGTCTGAATAAGCTGAGGGATCTCCCTTCCCCCTCTATCTTGCTCCTCTTACTGTTTCTACAATGAGCTGTATAGACAGTGGTGTTCCCCAGGGTGAGGCTATCAAGGGTGGAGGAAGCAGTGGGTGAGGGCCTCCCTGCCTTTCCCCACCAAGGACAGAAGCTCTGGGTATGAAGCAGGAAATGGGGGCTTCTTAGAACTGCTGAGGCTTCCTGGAAGCCCATGACAGCCTGAGGTCAAGTGGCTTTCTAAAGCTCACTTTCTGGCAGTATTTGGGACCTGGAGGCTAGAGCCACCTCTGAAGACATAAGGTCACTAGTTGTAAACTCTGAGACCCTGGAGGGCTCTCATATTGGGCTGGAGAAGGAAGCTTCTAGTCATGGCCTCTTTCAACTGCCACTACCGTGTCATGGTTTCTTCCAGTCACCACTACTGTTCACCACAACCCCATACCACCTATAGCCTGTGCTTGTCAAATTAAACTATCTCTTCTGGGAAATATGAACTTCTGAAGGTTCCTTCTTTGAGAAAGCCTTGAACTGAGGAAGGCAGGAAGCCACAGGCAGAGCCTACCTAGGGTTACCCCCTACCTCAGAGGGAAAGGCAGCTGTTCTGAGTCATCAAGGATACCTAACAAATAACACCTTCTTATATGTTAGCGTCATCAAAGGTTAAGGCTGGTTTAATAGCTGGCATGGGGTACTGAAAAGAGCACAGCTTTGGGGCTACAAGGCCCAGGTCTCAGTTCTGGTTCTTCTGTCTCCTGGCCATGTCCTCTTGGACAACCTCTCTCAGCTTGTTCCCTTATTTGCAAAACAGGGATAATAATGACTCCTTCATGCAACTGTGAAAGCCAAATGACATTATAATGTAATGGGTGATCCCATTTAAAAAACTTGTGATGCTGAATATAACATAACATAAAATAGCATTAGTATATTTGTATAAAAAAATAAAATATATATATCTTTTATATTAATTACGGTACTGCTAGCTGCTGTAACAAATACACTTCAAAATGTTTAAAGATTTAAACATAATAGCAGTTTATTTTTCACTCACATACAGCTCAAGGTTGCTTGGCAGGTGGTTTTCTTCCCCTCAGTAATTCAAAGTCTCAGAGTCCTTTCATCTTGTGGCTTGGTCATCCCCTAGTGCTTCAACAGGTGGGAAGAGAAAAAGGGTGTGGAGAAGGCATACTTACTTCCTGGAAGCCTTAGTCCACAAATGACACATATCATTTCTGCTCACACTACCTTGGTAAAAACTATATGCATGGCCACACCTGGATGCAAGGAAGGCTAGAAAATGTAATTCCTGGCTAAGTAACTGCTTTCTGGCAGCAACTTGTACCACAGAAGGGGGAACACAAATTCTGGTGGACATGCCGTATATGTAAAGAAAAACTGGAAGAACATACATCAATTTACTAACAGTAGTTACCTCTGGGGAATAAAATTAGAGACGACAGAGGGACTTTCATTTTTTACTTTACCAAACCAAAATCAAACCCAGTGCCCTGGTGTTGATTCTGACTCATATCACCCCTATAGGCAAGAGTAGAACTGCCCCATAGGGTTTCCAAGGAGCAGCTGGTGGATTCAAACTGCTGACCTTTTGATTAGGAGCCAAAGCTTTTAACCACTGCACCACCAGGGCTCCAGTTTATACTTTAAACAAGTAATATTTTAGAGGTATGAATTAATTTTATAATTAAGAAAAGAACAATGCGTGTGGTTCATTGTAAAGTACTGGGCAAAAACATGTTATCTTTATCATTATTCTTTTGTCTAGTCTTAGGGTCAGAAAAAGGAGCCCTGGTGGCTCAACAGCTAAGCACTCAGCTGCTAACTGAAAGGTTGACAGTTCAAACCCACCCAGTGGCTCCACGGGATAAGATCTGTTTATCTGCTCCCATAAAGTTACACCGTAGAAAACTTGTGGAGCAGTTCTACTGTGTCACATGGGGTCACTGTGAGTTGGAATCGACTTGATGGCACCCAACAATAACAACAGGGTCAAAAAAATATCACCCAAGAAAACAGTGTTCTTCCACATGTCCCTCATGTGAGCGCAGAGTTTTTTTGTTTATTTTTTTCCCCTTGAAAAAAAACTTAAGTATTCATACCACAGGGGGTTCAAAGATACAAACTGAGGAACTTATGGGATGGTAGACTCAGAAGCACCTACAGCGAAACACTCTATATGCATTTCTCAAACATATGTGAAAAGCATAAGTGAAACTCTCAAAAAAATGAGATGCTAAATTTTTAATTTTTGTAGGATGTAAGGGACACTCAGGTTTTCTAATTTTATTTGAACATAAAATATTTAATTTTTTGCATATAGAGAATAAGAGGTAATCATTAGCATGAAAAGGGAGAAGAAAGTGATTTATAATCAACACTATGCAGAAATAAAGCAAAGTTTCAAGTATTAGTTGAGAGAGAAAGAAAGAAAGAGAGAAGGAAGAAAAGAAAAAATGGGATATCTGAAATTGGACCACCTACAGGCCCCATAACAAGCCTCTGTAGAAAATCTGAGGAGTCTAGTTCTGGCCCAAATCATGTGTTCATGCAACAATTTATTACTGTGTGCCTGCTATGGGTCAGGACTCCTTTAGGTGCTAAATATAGCACTGAACAAAACAGAACCTCTACCCTCATGAAATTTACATTCTAGAGGGAAGAGACACAATAAACAATCCAAACATACATGACATATTAGGTGGTGATAAGTGCTTTAGGTAATACTAACGAAGGTAGAGGGAGGTAAGATGTGCAGAGGAAAGGGGTGGGGAAAAGAGGGAGATATGTATGTTCTTTTATGTAACTAGTTATATGGTCAAGGACGACCTCGCCAGTAAGAAGCCATTTGAGCCAAGGCCTGAAGAGGCACATGTGAAGTAGCATGCAAAAACAGAAACAGTTATCTATGCAGAGGATGCCGTGGTTGTCTGGCCGACACCTGGTTATTCCTTCCTTCCCTCTAACAGAATCCATGACCACCCACCGTGATGTAGCCATGTGACACAGAGAAAGTTGGATTCCATCTCTAGCTCCAGGGGTGGACCCCAGTTAGTCTAAGGCAATCATTGCAACCCAATCTCATTTACCACTGACTAGAAGCTTTTAGAAAGCCAAGTTTAAGGCAGTCAACACAGGGAATTCCCCTGGTCACCATCACTGGTCCAGGAGCAGGCACAAAAATTAAGCTGATCAAAACAGATTGAAAGAAGAGACTTACATTTCTGTTTGAGGGAGGAGGGTGTTTCTCTGTTGTGATGGGTGTGAACAAGAAAGCATGTTGTCACCGTTGCTCAGGACATGGTGACACGGTCATCTCTAGACAATGAAGGAAGCCATTCTGCAGACAAAGCCAATACAAAGAAGAGAACAAAGCTGGAAGAACTGCAGAGAAATGGAATCAGAGTCCTGATTATTCCATGCCTGGAGCCTACCCTGTTTCAAGACTCCCCATTATACAAAATAAAGAATCTTCTTACTGTTTATGCCAGTAAACAGTAAGTTTGAGTTAGGTTTTCTGTTCACTGGTGCTTAAAGATTCTTTACTATGACAACAATAATAGTAGCTAACATTTCTTGAGCATTACCTTGTTCCAGGCACACTCTTTTTATTTGTAATCTCATTTAATGTCCCCAACAATCTTATGAGGCAAATACAACTATTGTCCCTATTTAGACTTAGAGATGTAAGTGGCTTTGCCCAAGATTACATGGGGAATAAGTGGCAGAATCAGACTCTTTTAGGGCTCAGAGCCTGTGATGAACACTGTGATGGCTCTATCAGTATGTGAGGCAAAGAAAGAGGAAGGAGTAAGTGAAGAAGCCGAGGGAAGAGGAGGGAGTGGTAGTACCCTTATTCCTCTAGTTCCCTCTGCCTGGTATATCCTATCCCTGGAAAACCCTCTCCCCATTCCCACTTCTTTGCCTAGGAACTTGACTTGAATGTCATCTTCTCTGATAAGACTTCCTAGATCCCATTTCTATAAGCCTCCAACCCTGTGGGAGGCCCCCTCCCAATTGTTCAAATTCCCATTATAGAAATTCAGACTGAGAGAACATACTAGGTTATATTATAATGTGTTTGTTTTCATACCACTCTCCTTTTATTAAACTCAGAACTCTTGAGGGCAAGGACTGCATCTTATGTGCGATCCCAGTGTTAGCAACATGCTTGGCCCATGGTAGTGCTTTGAAAAGTAGGATTGAATGAAGTGAATATTCATCCATCAATAGTCAGCACACCTTTCTGGGGGCCTTCTATCTTATCAGGTACTATGCTAGGCCCCAAGGGATATAAAGCTGAAAAGAGCAGGTCTTCGTCCTGAATTTCATAAAAAAATTGAGGCTGTGCTGGTATCTTTTTATTTTAGGTTATAGAAACCCAATACAAACTAGCTTAAGTAGAAAAACACTATGGTTGGGGAGCAGAATTTGTCATCTCAGGTATTAGTGCTGGCTTCAGGAATGGTTAAATCTAGAGCCAAAGTCTCCCCACAACTTCATCATCTTGACTAGGTCTCTTTCCCCTTAGCATGCTCTTGGGTTGCTTTATCCTCAGGCATTCTTTCTGTTTGTAAAAGCCCCTCACAGCTCTAAGTTCCCGTTCAATTCCAGCAAAAAGAGAGCTTCTCTATCCCAGTGGTTCCAGCAAAGTTCCAGGCATGGTCTCGATTGGATCATCTGCCCTTCATTGAACCAGTTACAATGACCCTGATTGAAAACGCCTAGACTATACGCCTACTTCTGGATTTAGGAGTTGGGGTTAGCCCCGTGGCAATCATGTGGACTAAAATTGAGGGAGAGTCATTCACCAGAGAAAAATCAAATTGTTGTTACCAAAAGGGGAAGAGGATATTGGGCAGGCAAAAATCAACACATGTCCTCCATAAAGGAGATGCCTATGCATTAATGATTATAGGCAAAACTGTGGGCAATTCATGTCTCATGAACTTACAGCTAAAGATTTAAAAAAAAAAAAAAAAGTAGGTAGGAGAAATGGATCACTTCAAGGAAAGGTGTTCTGTTATTTTTCCTAAAGGGGAACCTATGAACTAGGCCTTGATAGGTAGGATCATGGGAGGTAAAGATGAGAAGGTCTTCAGATGCGTGAAAAGGCAGGGAGATGGCAAGCCTTTGGAGATTTTCCTAGTTTGGTGGAAACTTTTGGGATCTATGGCTAGAACTTAGGTGGGGGGCTAGAGTCACATGCAGTCTAATAATGTACCAGTCTTCATGTACTTTTCTTCCACCTAGGATGTTAAGGAAGAGTATACCAGTTTGGGCAAGTGCCAGAAATAGAATTAGTCTACTCGTGTTACCAGTAGGGTCAATGATCCCAGGGTAAGAGGTGGATGTTGAGAGGTCACACTTCCCAGAAACAAAATGGCACAAGAAGCCTGGTATTCTCTCCTCCAGCCCTAGACTGTGTCCCCACCCACAGAAAAACCAAATCGAGGGTTGAAAATCACCAGGGCAACAGCTGTGGCTCTGCCCCGGGGCCAGCCTGAGGAGACCTTTGGAAGAAGCTCTGGAATCCATCCAGGCTGAGATAAGGTACCTGACTTGTGTAATGGTTAAGTGCAGTCAGATAGGCCTGTTTCTGAGTTTCAATTCTACCACTTATGATGTTACCTTAGGCAAATTACCTAACTTCTCTGAGCTTAGCTTTCTTATCTGTAAACCAAAGCGGAGAAAAGTACCTACCTCATAGGGTGGTTAATGAAGTCTGAATGAAGTAGTGCATATTAAGAACTTAGCACAATGTCTGTTACAGAGTATAAAAAATCAATTGTCATCAAGTTGATTATGACTCATAGCAACCCCGTGTGTGTCAGAGAGGAACTGTGCTCCATGTGGTTTTTAATGAATGATTTTTCAGAAGTAGATCACCAGCCCTTTCTTCTGAGATACCTCTGGGTGGACTCGAATACCTTTCAGTTAGCAGACAATTGCATTAATTGTTTCCACCACCCCTGACAATAATAGCTACCATTTACTAAGTCCTTACTATGTATCAGGTACTGTATTAATTGGTATATATTTATCTCATTAAAATCCTATCAACAACCCTGCAAGTTAGGTGCTTTTATTAGGTCCATTTTACAAAAGAAACTGAGGTTCAGACAGGTAAGTTAATCTGTTCAAAGTTAGGTTTCTAGAAAGTCGCAGGGCTGTAATTCAAATCTTTTTCTTTTTTTTGCTTTATACCCAGCACCTAAGTCTCTGCCATAGGATCTTGAATGCAGTTCTCTGTCAGTATATTGGGTATCAATTTTCCTCCCCTTTTTTTTTTTCACCTCCCTCTACTTTCTCCTTCCCCCCTACAACAGGTCTCCACCTCCCAGGCCCACAAATGCCAAGCTCACAAGTCATCTGTTTTGCCAAAATTCTGTTCTGATTTGATAAACTCTGGCCAGTCCAGCTCACTCAGCGTGATTCAGCTGGAGAGAATAGCGAGGCTGCATGCTCAGCATGCCGACGGCCTGAGCTCACGCAGGATGGGCGGTGCTCAGGAACCACGGGCTGACAGATGGCTCCACTCGGCTGTCTCTGTGGGCCCGATGCCAGGGGCAGCGCTGGCTCTCTGTAGGAGGGAGGGGTGGGAGCCACTGCATGTGATCTCACAAGCATGGAGGTGTATATGTGTGTGATCACCCATGAAGCATGCACAGTGAGGCTGTGTGTGACATACTGGTATGTGGCTGGTTTGCGCATCAGTGCATGCAGATGAATGTGTGTTTGTGTGTGTGCATATTTGCATGCATGCAGAAGTATGAGCATGTGTGTTCGCATTTGCATCTATACTGGTGTGTGTACTCATGAGGTTGAGAAAGAGAAGCAGAGAGAGGAGGGTCCTGGGTTTTGAGAATTCAGCCTTTTTGTATATTCCCACCTGTGGCGGCAAGCTGCTGCATACTTCTCTCTCCAGCTCTCCACTTATCACAGGACTGACTGACATGAGCAGAAGCAGAAATTCATTCCATTTCACTTGTGAAGTTTAGGCTCTAGCTGAGCTTCCGGTTTCTAAAAACAACCTCCTAGCTACAGCTTCTCCTTAAGGTAGGAGAATCTAGACACCCTCTGAAAGTCTGATGAACACAATGAATTTTCTTTCCAGAAAGCTCACTCCTTTTTGGGGGGGGGGGGGGCTTTAAGTGAAAGTTTACAAATCAAGTCAGTCTGTCATACAAAAACTTATACACACCTTACTATGTATTATGAGACAGCACACTCCTCCTCTCCACCCTGTATTTCCCATGTCCATTCAGCCAGCTCCTGTCCCCCTCTGCCTTCTCATCACCCCTCCAGACTGGAGTTGCCCACATAGTCTCTTGTGTCTACTTGAGCCAAAAAGCTCACTCCTCACCAGTATCATTTTCTGCCTTATAGTCCAATCCAATCCCTGTCTGAATAGTTGGCTTTGGGAATGGTTCCAGTCTTGGGATAACAAAGGGTCTGGGGACTATGACCTCCTGGGTCTCTCTAGTCTCAGTCAGACTATTAAGTCGGGTCTTTTTACAAGAATTTGAGGTCTGCATTCCACTGTTCTCCTGCTCCAGCAGGGATTCTCCATTGTGTTCCCTGTCAGGGCAGTTATCAGTGGTAGCTGGGCACCATTTAGTTCTTCTGGTCTCAGGCTGATGTAGTCTCTGGTTTATGTGGTTCTTTCTGTCTCTTGGGCTCATCTTTACCTCATATCTTTGGTGTTCTTCCTTCTCCTTTACTCCAGGTCCACTGAGATCAATTGATGCCTCTTAGGTGGCTGCTTGCTAGAGTTTAGGAGCCCAGACACCACTCACCAAAGTGGGATGCAGAACGTTTTATTAATATATTTTGTTTTGCCTATTGACCTAGATGTCCCCTGAAACCACGGTCCCCAAACCTCTGTTCCTGCTACTCTGGCCTTCAAAGCTTTCCTTTGTGTTCAGGAAACTTCTTTGCTTTTGCTTTAGTACGGTTGTGCTGACCTCTCCTGAATTGTGTGTTGTCTTTCCCTTCACCTAAAATAGCTCTTGTGTACTGTCTAATTAGTGAATATCCTTCTTCCTCCCTGCCCACCCTGGTAACCATCAAAGAATATTTTCTTCTGTGTTTAAACTTTTTCTTGAGTTCTTGTAATAGTGGTCTCATATGATACTTGTCCTTTTGCAACTGACTAATTTCACTCAGCATAATGCCTCCAGATTCCTCCATGTTATGAGATGTTTCACTGATTCATCGTTGTTCTTAATTGTAGTGTAGTATTTTATTATATGAATATACCATAATTTATTTACCCATACATCCGTTGATGGGCACCTTGGTTGCTTCCATCTTTTTTGCTATTTTAAACAGTGCTGCAATGAACATGGTTGTGCATATTCTGTTCATGTGAAGGCTCTTATTTCTCTAGGATATATTCCAAGGAGCAGAATTGCTGGGTCTTATGGTAGTTCTATTTCTAGCTTTCTAAGGAAGTGCCAAATCAATTTCCAAAGTGGTTGTACCATTTTACATTCCCACCAGCAGTGTAAGTGTTCTAGTCTCTCCACAACCTCTCCAACATTTATTATTTTGTGTTTTTTGGATTAATGCCAGCCTTGTTGGGGTGAGATGGTATCTCATTGTAGAAACTCACTCTTAAAACACACAATTTTACACAATATTAGGGAGTTCAAGGGACCCTCCAAAGCCTATTTATGGACCTCAGATTAGGAACACCAAATATTATACAAACACTTATTGAGCACCTACTGTATTGAAACCTGTGTTAGTGAGAGTAGTACGTAGAAGAATAAGATGGTCACCGTTTTTGAAGAGTGTGCAGTCTAGTAGGAAAGATAGATGAAGTGCATAATTACTCGCTCGCCACTGAGGCTGCTGGGTGAAGGAAATGCCAGGCATGACAGGAATGAGGTGTTTCACCTCCTGAGGGGATTCAGGGAAGAAGTCACTGAAGAAGTGGGCATTTAAATTACATTTGAAACATGAGAAGACATTTCTTTAACAGAGAAAGTGGGGAAAGACTTTCTAGGCAGAAAGATCAGCATATACAAAGGCAGAGTGGATACTGTTTTGGGGGAACAATATACCAGGAAAGTAAGAGTGAGAGGAGCAGGGAGTAAAGGTGGAAAGTGAGTTTGAAGGTGGATTGCACATACAAAGCTAAAGGTTTTTAATTTTATCCTGTAAGTGATGGGAAACCATTGGGGCTCTTTAAACAAGAATGTGGCATAAACAAGCAAAAAAAAAAAAGGCGTAACAAGATTTAATTGGTTTTTGGAGAGAACACAATGTGGAGGATGAATTTGAGGGAGAGATACCAGAGGCAGAAAGACCAGATAAGAGGCTGTTGCAATAGTTCAGGTGAGAGATAATGAAGGTATGAACTATAGGAATGTGGGAAAACTAGGGTATGGGTTTGAAGAAAAGAGCTATTTAGGAGATAAACTGGTCAAGAATTAGGTGTCCTTTTTTTCATAACATAGTTTATAAACAAAATGTTCTACATTCTACTTTGGTGAGTAGCATCTGGGGTCTTAAAAGCTTGTGAGCAGCCATCTAAGATACTCCACTGGTCTCGCCCCATCTGTAGCAAGGGAGAATGAGGAAAAACCAAGACACAAGGGAAAGTTTAGTCCAAAGGACTAATGGACCACAAGTGCCACAGCCTCCACCAGACTGAGTCCAGCACAACTAGATGGTGCCTGGCTACCACCAATGACTGCTCTGACAGGGATCACAATAGAGGGTCCTGAACAGAGCTGGAGAAAAGTGTAGAACAAAATTCTAACTCACACACACAAAAAAAGACCAGACTTACTGGCCTGATAGAGGCTGGAGAAACCTCAAAAATATGGCCCCCAGACACCCTTTTGGCTCAGTAATGATGTCACTCCTGAGGTTCACCCTTCAGCCAAAGATTAGACAGGCCCCCCAAAAAAACAAGACTAAAGGGGCACATCAGCCCAGGGGCTGGTAATAGGGAACCCAAGGTCAAGAAGAGAAGAGTGTTGACATGCTGGGGGGGTTGGTAACCAATGTTACAAAACAATATGTGTACTAATTATTTAATGAGAAGCTAGTTTGTTCTGTAAATAATAAAAAAAAAATAAAAGAATAGACTTAAATGCCCCTATTAAATGTGTGGGGTTAAGAAGAAAGAAGAAAAAGTTAAGGATGGGTTCTTCAGAAGAAAGGTGGATGTTACTGTCTTTCACTGAGGTGGACCCAAACCACAGATTAGGTTGTTGTGGAAAATAATGAGCTCAGTTTGGGACATGTTGTGAGACATCCAAGTAGAGGTGTACATTAAACAGTTGCTATATAGGTCTGAAGTATTGGGGAGAAAGCTTCAGAAATACAGCAATACCTGTGAAAGCCAGAACGTGTATAAAGGGAAACCTATCAGAGAAGGAAAACTTGGATATTTTCCAGTAAAATCAAGTGATAGAAAAGTGGTAAGACTGCAGCCTGTCAAAGGCGGAAAACCTGCAAGACCTGGGAACACGGCAGTCCATTGAGTTCCAGGTCTTCCAAGTTTCACTGTATAAATTTGTGAGTCACAGCAGATGGATGATAGGTAATAGATGAAATAACTCAGGGAGAATGTAGACTATAGAGTGAAAAGAGAACAAAGAAAGAAGTCAGTGTTTAATCTGGGAAGGATACTGTGAAGGGGGGTTCTGAAGTTTTGGAGGGGTTGGAAAAAAACCAGGAGAGAAGGATTTCTTGGAAGCCAAAAGTGAGCAAAATTTTGAGAATGAAGGAGTTATCATTAGTGTCAAGGGCTAGAAAGAGATTAAGTAGGGGAGGACTTATGTAAAAGCTCTGCAAATTCAAATGATATAAAGAAGATTGGAAGGAAATATTAAATACATAAAACATTAATCAGAATTATTTCTGGATAGGGGAATTATGGGAGTTTTTAATATTGTTTTTTACAGTTGTTATCTAAATGTTCCCAGACCACTCTAGTAAGTGGGTACAAAAATTGAACAAAGCAAAAAAATACCTGGGGAAAATTTAGAAGACTATTGGAAAAGACAGCTTACACTTCCAGCCAAAACAGAGCACAGTCAGCCCTCTGTATCTGTGGGTTCCACGTCTGTGGATTCAACCAACCCTGGATGGAAAATATTCGGGAAAAAAAAGGAAGTCCCAAATGGCAAAACTTGAATTTGCCATGCACCAAGCACTCTATTGAATCCATGCAAATGAAATGATGCGTAGGCATACCCTGCTGTAGCCTCCCACCATCTCATAGATGCTCAGTTTCTCTCCAATACTTGTTGAGTAATCTACAGATGATTTAAAGTATACAGGAAGATATGGGTAGGTTATATGCAAATATTATGCCATTTTCTATAAGGGACTTGAGCATCTGCAGATTTGGGGTTCTGTGGGGTGGGGGGTAGGTAGGTCCTGGAACCAATCCCCTGCCTATATCAAGGGATGAGTATATAGGCCCTGAATTTAACATCCTTCCTTAAACAACTATGCTTTGTCATTGAAAACCAGACAAAATATATGAAATAGTTGTTTTCAGATATTGGACAATAGGCAGTACAGGACAGTGATTCCTGAGGAAATGAACAAGGTGAGTCCTAATACTGCACCAGCTTATTGCCTAGCAAAATTTTCCAGGGCAGAGTACCAGAGAGGAGAGAGTTGCACAAAGAGAGAGAGCTCTGGAGATCTGCCGAGGGCTGTCTTTAAGTCTTTGACTGAGTACTGATCAGCACAGGCATATGAGGAAATTATCCACCACTGGCAAAAGAATAATGGAAAGAAGCAGGTGGAATAATTCTTGGAGCTCACACAGGGCTGGGCATAGTTCATATTCTCAGCAGCCAGAATGAAGAAGCCTCATAATACATTCGGCATTCGGAAGAGTATACAGAAGGATATTGCCTCATAGTGGTGCCAAATTAACCCTACACTAGGCTCTGCTCCCATCTAATAAAGCTTCAAAGTCATCTTCAAAAGGCCCAAACTGTTCTCAAGCAACTTAACTGGCTTCTAAAACGAAGCTCAAAACATTTAAAAGAATTTTAAAAATCCAACAGAGAACAGTGTAAAGCTGACAACATCTGGCATCAAAGCAAACTCACCAGGCATGCAAAGACGCAGGAAAATATGACCCATAATAAGGAGAAAAATCAGTCAGTAGAAACAAACCCACAATGACACAGATGATAGAATTAGAGGATAAGAAAATTAAAATAGCTATACTAAATGTGGAAGCCCTGGTGGCATAGCGTTTAAGTGCTACAGCTGCTAACCAAAGGGTCAGCAGTTCAAATCCTCCAGGTGCTCCTTGGAAACTCTATGGGGCAGTTCTACTCTGTCCTGTAGGGTCACAATGAGTCGGAATCTACTCCATGGCACTGGGTTTTATGCTAAATATATTCCCTATGTTTGAAAAGGCAGCAGAAAGCATGAGCATGTTAAGGAGAGACATAGAAAACATAAAAAAGACATAAACTGAACTTACAGAGATGAAAAATGTAATGTCATGAAAATTAGATTAGATGAGATTAACAGGTTAGACACTGCAAAAGATGAGAAAATTTGAACACAAGGCGATAAAAACTATCCAAAATAAAGCACAGAAAGGGGGGGAAACAGTAAAAGAAAAGACTTAAAAAAAAAATTTTCCTATCAGTGAACTGTAGGAAAACTTCAAGCAGCCTAATCATATAAGTGCAATTAGATATTCTGAAGGAGAGGATGGCGAGAGGACAGAAGAAATATTGGAAGAAACATGACCCGAACTTTCCAAATTTGATGAAAACAATAAACCCACACATCTAAGAAGCTCTATGAACCCCAAGCAGAAGAAATATGAAGAAAACAACTAAAAAAACACAATAACCAAATTGCTTAAAACCAGAAATAAAGAAAAAGTCTTCAAAGCAGCCAAAGGAAAAAAGATATTACATATGGAGGCACAAACATAATGATAGCAGACTTCTCATCTGACATTATGCAAGTCAGAAAAGAGTAGCACATTTTAATGTGCTGAAAGAAAAAGCTGTCAGCTTAGAATTCCATATTCAACAAAAATATCTTTCAAAAATAAAGAAAATTAAAACTTAATGCCACAGTAATCAAGAGAGTGTGGTGTTGGCACAAAGATCAACAGAACAGAACTGATAGTCCATAAATAAACCCTTATATTTATGGTCAATTGATTTCAACAGAGATGCAAGGATAATGGGGGAAAGGATAGTCTTTGCAATAAATGGTACTGGGGAAATTGAATATCCATTTATAAAAAAAAAAAAAAAAGCCTCAGATTCTTACCTCACCCCATACACAAAAATTAATTCAAAATAGATCATAGACTTAAATGTTACAAGCTAACATTGTAAAACTTCTAAAAGAAAACGTAAGAGGATATCTTCATGATGTTCAGTTGGGGAAAAACTTTTAGACATGACCCTAAAAGTGTGAGTCATAAAAGAAGAATTGATTAATTGAATTTATCAAAATTGTAAAATGTTGCTCTTCAAGAGACACCATTAAGAAAGAAAACCAAAAGACAAGCTATAGACTGGGATAAATTATTTGCAAATCATATATCTGGTAAAGAACTTATATCTAGATGTATGAAGAAGTCTTACAAATCAATAATAAAAGAAAATTTTTAAATGGGTAAAAAATTTGAATAGGCATTTCACCAGCGAAGATAAACAAATGGTTAGTAAGCATATGAAAAGATGCTTAAGATCATCAGTCATCGTTGTTGTTGTTGTTAGGTGCCCCGGAGTTGGTTGCAACTCATAGTGACTCTGTGTACAATGGGAGGAAACACTGCCCAGTCCTACACCACCCTCACAATTGTTAACTATGTTTGAGCTCATTGTTGCAGCCATTGTGTCAGTCCTTCTTGTTGAGGGCCTTCCTCTTTTTCATTGACTGTCTACTTTACCAACCATGAAGTCTTTCCCCAGGGACTGGTCCCTCCTTATAACATGTCCAAAGTATGTAAGACACAGTCTGGCCATCCTCACTTCTGAAAAGCATTCTGGCTGTACTTCTTCCAAGACAGATTTGTTCGTTCTTCCAGCAGTCCAGAAGAATGAATATTCAATATTCTTCATCAATACCATAATTCAAATGCGTGAATTCTTCTTTGGTCTTTATTATTCATTGTCCAGCTTTCGCATGTATATGAGGCAATTGAAAATATCATGGCTTGGGTCAGGTGCACCTTAGTCCACAAAATGACATCTTTGCTTTTTAATACTTTAAAGAGGTATTTGCAGCAGATCTTTGCCTTAACGCATTGCTGGTGGTAATGTAAAGTCATTCAACTTTGGAAAATGGTTCGTCAGTGTCTCTCAAAGCTAAGCATAAACTTATTATACAACGCAATGATTCCATTCCCATGAATCTACCCAAGATAAATGAAAATATATGTAGATACAAACACGTGTAAGCAAACGTTCATAGCAGCATTATTACCAACTAGCTGAAAAGCAGAAACAATCCAAAAGTCCATCTATTGGCGAATGGAGAAACAAATGTGGCAAATCCATATAATGAAATATTATTCAGCAATTAAAAGACAAACAACCCAATTAAACAATGGACAAGGAATTTGAATAGACATTTTTCCAAAGAAGATATACAAATGGTCAGTAAGTACATGAGATCAATGTCATTATCCTTTAGGGAAATGCAAATCAAAACCACAATGAGATACCACGTCACAACTACTAGGGTGGCTGTTGTCAGAAAAATGAAAATAACAGGTGTTGGTAAGAATGTGGAGAAATTGGAACCCTTATCCATTGCTTGTTGAAATGTAAAATGGTGCAGCCCCTATGGAAAACAGTTTGAATTCCCCACAAAGTTAAACATAGAATTACCATATGACTCAACAATCTCACTCCTAGGTATGTACCCAAAAGACTTGAAAGCAGGGTCTTAAGCAGATACTTGTACACTAAGGTTCCTTGCAGCATTATTCACAATAGCCAAAAGGTAGAAATGACCCGTGTCCATCAACAGACAAACGGATAAACAACATGTAGTATATTCATACAGTGGAATATTTTTCAGCTATAGAGAGAAATGATATTTGATACATGCTACAATGTGGATGAACCTTGGAAACACTGTTAAATGAAATAAACCAGACACAAGAGAACAAATATTGCATGATTCCAGTTATGTGAAATACCTAGAGTAGCCAAATACATAGAGACAGAATGTAGATTAATGGTTACTAGGGGATGGAGGGGTGGGGATAGGGAGTTGTTGCTTAATGTTACCAAGTTTCAGTTTGGGTAATGAAAAAGTTTTGGAAATAAATAGTGCTGATGGTTGCATAATGTTTAGAATAAAATTAATACCAATGAATTGTACACTTAAAAATGGTAAAATGACAAATTTTATGTTATATATGTTTACCATATATAACATAAAATTTGTCATTTTACCATTTATATGTTTTACCACAATAATAATAATAAAAAAATAAACTAGTGGGAATGGGCTAAGAATTGGAGGACAGAAATTGAAAAACAGAAATATACTGCACAGCAGTATGTGGTTTGGCAGATGTCTTTGGCGTGTAGGACAGTGGCTAACCTGGCAGAGGTAGTCACAGCTTCCTGCCATTTGGAGATTGCATGAAGATAGGAGTATGTCAAGAACTGAAATGGGCTCTTGATTGAGAAGAGAAACCACAGTGTGTGGAGCCCACAGACTCATTGCTTTACGGTCATTCAAGCTTAAAGGAAATAAATCTACAGTCAGGGCTTGAGAATGGTAATGATCAGAACTTCCTTGGGTATTTCAACAGCCTGGGGATGAAATTCCCCAGAAGACAGAAAATAGGAACAAAACACATCGATTTTATTATAATTATAAAAGTATTGCATGCCCATTGTAAAAATATTTAAATAAACCACTTAGAGTTATATTACAATGTGTGGCTAAATCAATATTCAATGTTTATATTATTATGCCTATGCAAACGCTATGTGCAACTGACCATTGACAGAAGTATACCAAAATTATATTTTTTTCCCACTTTTGCTTTTCTTAAGGTTAATAATTGCTTTGGTTTTTCATTTGCTTTATTTTCTTTCTAAGTATTACTTATAGCTAACTCTTCTAACACCTTTCAATCATCTTTCACTTCAGTTTTTCTTATTGTCAATTATATCAGTAATCTGTCAGTTCCTTTATTTTTCTCTGGAAGAAACCCCTCTTAGAGTCCTTCATTTGCCTATCTGAATTTGTTTGTATTCTAGCCCTCCTGCTCAGTTGTCTTCCTGGGACTTTCCTTCCTTGCCATCCTGGAAATTCTTTTTTGCTTTTTTCCTGAGTTGAAGTACCTATTGTCTAGAATTTGTATCTTCCCCTTTCTTGGTTTACACCCTTGTTCGGGAAATCACATATTTCAGTAGCTTCATTGGTTTTAACCTGCTGACAGGCCTCAACATGTTTTTCTTGAATCTCATTGCTCTTTTTCAGGCTGCTTGCCCTCTACACGTGGTGCAAAACTGTGATCACTGTATCTCTCTTCACTGTCATCCTTCAGGTGACCTTCATTTCTTTCTTCATTGGTGCTTCTCTTTTCTTGGTTTACTCCCTTATTTTGGTGAGCAAGAGTTCATGAGACGTATAGTTTTTAGATATTGCATGTATGAAAAATGTCTTCATTTTATCTTCACAGTTGATTATAGTTTGGTAGGTTATAGAATTCCCAGTCAAAAAATGATTTGCCTACTGAATTTTTAAGGCATTGCTCCATTGTCTTTTTGCTTTTAGTGTTCCTATTAAGAAGCCTGAAACCATTCTGATCCCTGATTGTATGTAATCTATTGTTTCTTTCTGAAAGCTTTTAGAATCTTCTTTGCCTTTGGTGTTCTGAAGTTACATAACGGTGTTCTGAATTTCATGATGTGCCTTGGTATGGGTCTATTTTCATTCAGCATCCTGGGCACTCTGGAAAAACATGACCTACGGTTTCAGTTCTGGAAAATTTTCTGGATTATTTCTTTGATAATTTCCTTCCTTCGTTGCTTCTTTTTTTTTTTTTCTCATACAAGACTTTTTGTACACATCATTTTGTGACATTACTTGCAATCCCCACAATGTGACAGCACACTCCCTGTTTCTATCCCGGGTTCCCTGAGTCCATCCAACCAGTTCCTGTCCCTTCGTGCCTTCTCAGCCTGCCTCCAGACAGGAGCTGCCCATTTGGTCTTGTGTATCTGACTGAACTAAGAAGCACACTCCTCATGTGCATTATTTTTTGTTTTATAGTCCTGTCTAATCTTTGTCTGAAGAGTGGGCTTTGGGAATGGTTTCAGTTCTATGTTAACGAGCATACAGGGGTCGTAGTTTCAGGGGTTCCTCCAGTCTCTGTCAGACCATTAAACCTGGTATTTTTACGTGAATTTGATTTCTGCTCCACACTTTTCTCCCACTTGCCCAAGACTCTTGGTTGTGTTCCCTGTCAGGGCAGCCATTAGTGGTAGCTGGGCACCATCTTGTTCTTCTGGTTTCTCTCCTGTTGCTCCTGAAATTCCTATTATTTGAGTGTTGGAACTAGGAACTGGCTCTTTAATTTTCTTATCTTTTCTATCGCACCTCCCACCTATTTGAATTTGAATGTTTCCCTTGCGTTGTGGGAGATTTCTTCAACTTCCAACCTTCCTGTTGAGTTTTTTCATTTCTGTTATCATGGTTTTAATTTCCAGGGGCTCTCTTTTGTTTCTCTGAATGTTCCTTTATTTAAAAACAGTAAGAAAAGATCTTTGTTATCTCTTTTAAGCATATTAAAGATGGTGATTTAGACTTTTTCCTTTTCCTGCACTATCTTTGTTCCTCTAAGTTACTTCTATCTGCTTGTTTGTTTTGGTCTTTATCTTTCCTGTGAGAAATTTTCCTTGAATGTTTGTTAATCTTTGAATGTTTGCTCTTGTTTAAGAAGGGACACTAAAAAATTGATTGGAATCTGTGAGCATGCGGGTGAGGTTTGTTGATTTGGAACTTCACTGTGAGCTGATCTGATGAGGCCATTGTTCAGGGAATCCTCAAAGTCGGTATGTTCCCTTTGTTTCCCCTTTGGTTGATCAACTCCTCCAGAAAATATTTTAATCATCTGACTGTATGGCAGATGCCTGGTTGCTTGAATTCTGTGAGCCAGAAGGGGTGGGTGGATATTTGGGAGGTCTCAGCAGTCGGCCTACAGTAATCTGCAACTGTGCCAGGCATCCCTTAACCCAGGAACTTTTATTTTTTATCCTCTCCAAAGAACAAGCCTTCAGTCTTCAGCTGGAGTTGGGGGTGAGGTAGTCACTCAGGGGAATAAAGAAGGGACGAAGCTGCTAACCAAAAGGTCGGCAGTTTGAATCCACCAGGTGCTCCTTGGAAACTCTATAGGGCAGTTCTACTCCGTTCTATAGGGTTGCTATGAGTCGGAATTGACTCGACGGTAGTGGGTTTTTTTTTTTTTTTGAAGCACTAAGAATCTGTCTCTTAGCAGCGTTCAACCAGTTTTCCTGATCTTAGTTCCTACCTCCTTTGTCCTCAGTTTCTGAGCTTTTTGAGGATTTCGTAATATAGATTGGCTTGGCTCTCTGCCTTTCCCTTTCCATGTGTAGGATTTAGTTTCTTGGATCCACCACCTTAGTTACTACTTGTACATCTGATTTCCAGAGTCCAGATTTATTGCTGCCGTCTCCTCTCCCTTTTTTCCCATCCTTGTGGATCTTTCTCTAAATCCCTTTACTTGGTTTTAATGGATTTTCAGGAAGGAGCAAAATTGGATGTGTCCATTCAATGCACCATCTTTAGCTGAAAGCTCTTGAATACTTTTTATATACTGATGCTGGATACAACTGTAAAAGTTGGGATTATTGTACTGATTTTATATATCAAAGAGGAAATAACTTATCCAAGATTATACAGCCAGTTAGGTCTGTCTAAACACTTCCTACTTATATATAAACATAACCATTAGAGATCGGAAATCGGAAATCTGCAGGTAGCACAGCTCATAGATATTTTTGTTTGCTTCTCTCCTCCAGAGGGTTTTTAAACACAGGAAATTTCACATAGGAATCAAGTGTTAAGCATTGCTTGAAAAATCCAAAATTCTGGCAACATTGGGCTTATATTCATGCAGGGCAAAATCGATGAAACAGAATTGTATTTGCCTCCTTTAAATGTGGGTCCCTCTCTCTAATTGCTGCAGTCCCCAGTTAGCCCTGCCTTACATCTGCCTGCAACACTTATATAGGTTACCTGCCTGACCTTTGTTTGCATTTGCATGCAATAGAAATTTTTAATTAAAAAAAAAAAAAAAAGTCTTATTATACAAATTCTTCTGGGTCTTGCTTGTTTGACTTAATTTTAGTAAGTACCTTTTGGGCCTGTTTACCTGCCCCACTTCCAGCCACTATCTTTTTACTGTGTGAATAAATCAGACACACCAGCAAAGTGTCCTGCATTCAGGACTGTGCTATATGATCCTGTTCCTCTTAGCCAGAGCTGATTGATCCAGCAGTAGACAACTAATCCAAACTGGGCCAATGAGATACTCTCTCTTTTGAAACTTGAAATAGAGATAACTGAGGCTAGGAGTCATTGGAGCTGAGTCCCATTAACAGCAGCACTCTAGAGAGGTCCCATAAACTCCTATTACCAAAACCCCAGTGCTTCCCTCGTTCCTTCCCTTTCCCCAGTGTCCCTGCCACCCCATTCCAGGCTCTATAAAAATCATTAACATTTTAAAACTAATAACAGCTTTATTGGGATATAATTCATATACCATACAGTGTGTCCTTTTAAAGTATACAATTCAATGGTTTTTAGTGTATTCACAGTTGTAAACCATCACTACAATCAATTTGAGAACATTTTTAAGATCCTCCCCCAAAAAACCATACCCATTAGCAGTCATTCTCTATTTTCCCTTAACCTCTTTCAGCCCTAGGCAGCCACTGATCTACTTTCCGTCTCTGTGGATTTGTCTATACTGGAATCATATAGTATATGGTCTTTTGTGTCTGGCTTCTTTCACTTAACATAACATTTTCAAGGTTCAACCAAGTTGTAGCATTCATCAAGACTTTATTTCTTTCTATTACTAAATAATATTCCATTATATGGATATACCATATTTTGTTTATCCATTCATCAGTTGATGGACATTTAAGTTGTTTCTACTTTTTGCCTATTATGAATAATACTGCTATGAGCATTAGCATACAAGTTTTTGCAGTGATGCCTGTTTTCATTTCTCTTGGATATATATGTATACGTGTGTGTGTGTGTGTATACACACCTAGGAGTGGAAACTCTGGGGCCCTGGTGACACAGTGGTTAAGGGCTCAGGCCGATAACCAAAAGGTCAGCAGTTTGAATCCACCAGCCACTCCTTGCAAACCCTATGGGGCAGTTCTACTCTGTCGTATAGGGTCTCTATGAGTTGGAATCGACTTGACGGCAATGGGTTTGGTTTGGGTTTTATGCTAACTCTATGTTTAACCTTTTGAGGAACTGCCAGACTGTTTTCCAAAGTGAATGCGCAATTTTTACATTTCTACCAATAGTGTAAGAGGGTTCCAGTTTCTCCATATCCTTACCAACACCTGTTATTGTCTTTCGTTTTCACTATTTTTTATCCTAGAGGGTATGAAGTAGACTCTCTTCATGATTTGTATTTCCCTACTGGATAACAATGTTGAGAATCTTTTCATTTGCTTTTTGGCCATTCGTATATCTTCCTTGGAGAAATGTCTATTCAAACCTTTGCCCATTTTAAAAATTGGGTTATTTGTCTTTTTGTTATTAAGTCATGAGAGTTCTTTAAGTATTTTGGATATAAGTACCTTTTAAGATATATGATTTGCAAATATTTTCTAGTTTTCAATTTCTTGGTGCTTTCTTTTAAGCAAAAAAAATTTTAATTTTGATGATGCCTAATTTATCTTTTCTTTTGTCACTTGTGATCATTAACATTTTGAAGTATACTCCTCCAGATATTTTCTGTGCGTTTTAACAAATGTGAGACCATGTATGCCCCACTCCTTTATTTACTTAATAAATTGTGAACAATTTCTAGATGCTTCATCATAATGATCATTATTGTCTTCATAATATATGTTGCCTGTGTTTACACAATCTGTTTAACGATTGCCTAAAGATGGACATTTAGGCTATTCCCAATATTTTACTATTGTAGACAATCGTTATACAAACATCTTTGCATACTTGTCTAAATTATTTGACAGGATAAACCAAGACTGAACCACATTACAGATTCAGGGAACAACACGAAGAAGGTCAAAGAGGAGGAGGAATCCATCAATCCTGTATACAGGTAGAGCGTAAGATGTTTAAAGGAGAATAGTAGAAGCAAAAGCTGGAGAAATAAGTGGAGGGCCTCAGTTTTAATAAGCTTAGATTTAGAAAGCTATATACCTACCTGTTGCCATCAAGTCGATCCTGACTCATAGCGACTCTACAGGACAGAGTAGAACTGCCTCATAGGATTTCCAAGGAGAAACTGGTGGATTCGAACTGCTGACCTTTTGGTTAGCAACAGTATCACTTAATCACTGCGCCACCAGGGCCTCCTGGGAAAGCTATAAAAGTCTTTTATGTGGAGGCTTAACTTGATAAAATTATCAGATACCTCTTTGATAGAGTAAGAAAAAAAGTTCTGTTTGCCTCCAAAACACATGTTCTAGAAAAGTAAGAGGAAAACCAAGAGGTTTTATCATAGAAGGCAGAGGAAGAAGAAGTTTTAAGAAGAGCATGGCCAATAAGATCAAATGATGCAGACAGATCAAATTAGGTAATTTATCAATAAAAGAATTGTGCTAGAGAAATGTCAATGGAGAGGAGTCTAAGGGTTAAAAAGTTAGAAATAATGATTATTCTTTTTAAAATGCACGGGAGGTGAGGAAGTAGAGACAGTGAGTATATTAGCCATGTTTGGCTATACTGTCATAACAAACAACCCCCAGATTTCAGTGACTTAACACAAACAGAAGTTTCTTTCTTATACTCTATGTCATGTGTCAGGAGGGGACACCACTTAGGAGCTCAAAGTGATGGAGCCTGCATCATCTTGAAGTTGCAACATCTAGAAGACAAAACTCCCTGCACGGTTGCTTCAGCAAGGAAAAAGACCATTAAGAGTCATATGCCAGCTCTTTAATGCTTTGACCCATAGCGACATACCAGTCACATAGTTTGCCTTACTGCATAGGGGTTGCCAAGTGTGGGGATCAGATAGTTGGTGAGCACCACCATCTCTGACATAGGAAAGTAGACTATATGAAATTTGTTATAAAGGAAATGAGAGAAATAGGATAGTTGCTAGGGTGAAAAAAAGTGAGTAGATTTTGGTTATGTTTTTCTAATTGGAAGAGAATTGAGTGCATTTACGGAGAGGGAGTAAATACGCACTGGAACATGGTATTGGTCCTGGAGAAGGCGGAAGGGGGAAATGACATGACTTAGAAAGGGGAACTCACCATCTTTCTCTGAAATTGACAAGAAGGAGGTGAGGGAAGTGCAGTTAGCTAAAATGTGGGTGTGGAGGCAGGAAACCAAGTAAGTTCGCACCTGATATTTTAAATTTCCTCAGAAGTAGGACGCACGTCAATTTCCAAAGAGGTGGGAGGTTTGGGAGGAGGCCAGAAGTAGGTTATACGGCTTTAGGAATTTGGAGAAGGTTCTAAAATCTATCTCCACTAAGTCATCACCTTTCAAATGGACAACTACTATAGCTTCCTATCTGGCTTACATACCTCCATTCGATCCGTTCAACTGCAAACAAGTTAATCTATTTTAAAAAACAGTGAAAATCAGATCATGCCATCCTTTGCTTAAAATCCTACACTGCTCACTTATCGGCTATCGCATTATCCAACATTTTGCATTTACTATAATAATAAAAAAAAATCTACTGTCTGATTATCTTGCACATTAACAAGGTGGCAGGCATGGCAGCAATGGCTTCAGCATGTGCCTCCCTCGAGGAGGGTCTCTGGGCAGCCTCTGGGAAGCTGGGCCACGCTGCCCCATGGCCTTGGCTCCCTCCTGCCAGCAGAGACACCATGTCCAGTTGCTGCATGAGCCAGCCTCCTCCACAGCCACAGCCTCCAGGCAGATGTGCAGGCAGCACCAAGGCAGTGGGCACCTGTTCTGGGGTCCCAGCTCCTATGCGGCCTGAGGCCCTGCAGCTCAAAATTGCTGCAGGGTGGGAAGGAGGAAATAAAAAGGCATCAGAGAGGGTGTTTGGAAGAAATGCAGGAGAGTTTAATGGCATCCCAAAGTGAGATGAACTGGGCCTGAAGCCTCTGCCTCAGTTGGGGGGGGTGCAAACCCTTGCAGGAAGCACTGAGCTTCAATGACTCACCAGGCCCAAAGGGCAGAAGAGGCTGGAGGATCATGAACACAGGGCTTGCAGGGGTGGGAGCGGAGCCCTGGAGGCAGCTCTGCAAAGGAAGCTGTGACCCAGCACAGGAGGAAGGTGAAGTGGTTAGGCCTTGGGTCCCTAGTCAAACAGTCCAGTTTTATCCAGCTTTGTCTCATCCAAGCCTCCTTGTCCGCAGAGGAATAATACATAACTTGACTCATCACCATGATGAGCACATCAATAAATCCTTTCTGTTATTTTTTCTATGATTGTATTTTCTAAATAAAAAAACTAGACAAATGGATGGTCTGAAAACAGAAAAAAATTCTACATTTATGCATAATGCTGATTTTCACATAATGATCTGGGCTCTGGGTTCTAACCATGTCATTAAGTGAGGAGTGGGTGTTTCCTGCCTTGCCCCCAATTCTCTCCATATAGTAGCACAAGGACCCCCTTTAATTTCCTTTCTCCTTCTTGCCTCAAGGTCTTCATAAATACTCTTCCCTCTGCTTGGAAAACCCTGCTATTCCACCCCTACTCCTTTTACTTAGCTAATTTGAACCCTTCCTCTAGGCCTCATATTATATGTCACTTTCTCAGGGAGACTTTCCCTGACCCTTCAGACTAGATTAGGTCTTTCCATGATATGCTCTTATAATACTTGGAGTTTTTTCCTTTCTAGTACTCTTCACATTGTAATAATAAATTTGTATGTACTAGAGGAAGCCTCTCTCCTCCACTAGACTATAATTCCACGAAGGCAGGCACTGTTTGTCCCCTGTTCTTTGTTTAACATGTAGTGCATTGCTGGGCATATAACAGATGACAAATATTTGTCAAATGATTGAAGAGATTAGTCTATTTTTTTAAATAATTCATACTAATTGTGAAGAGATGACCAGGGTTGTAATAACTATGAGGACCCAGTCAAAGATGGAGACCACAGGAGGCAGGGCCAAGATGACGGAGTAGTCAGATGCTTCCTGTGGTCCCTTTTACAACAAAAACCTGAAAAAACAAATGAATTGGTTATATATGACAATCGAGGAGCCCTGAACATCAAAGGCAAAGTTGAGGAATCTGACTGAATGGCAGGGGGAGGGAGAGATGGTTCAGAAGCAGTGAGGAGTTGGCACACCCGATTCTGTGGGAACTGGCACCCTGCAGGCTGGATCGGCTGCTGTGCATGGTGAGGTAAGCAGTGGTGCTCAGAATGCGTTTTCCACATTGGGAGAGACCGAATGGCGGAGAGTCTGCTCAACCCTCTAGAACCAGCAAGAAGCAGCGCGCAATCGGCGTTGTATCCTTTCACCATACATATTCAATCTGTATACTGGACAAACAATCCTATATGAAGAAGAATGGGGCATCAGGATTGGAGGAAAACTCATTAACTACCTGCGTTATGCAGATGACAGAGGACTTGAAGCATTTACCGATGAAAATCAAAGACCACAGCCTTCAGTATGGAATACACCTCAACATAAAGGAAACAAAAATCCTCACAACTGGACCAATAAGCCACATCATGATGAATGGAGAAAAGACTGAAGTTGTCAAGGATTTCATTTTACTTGGATCCACAATCAATACCCATGGAAGCAGCAGTCAAGAAATCAAAAGACACATTCCATTGGGCAAATCAGCTGTGAAAGACCTCTTTAAAGGGTTGAAAAGCAAAGATGTCACCTTGAGGACTAAGGTGCACCTGACCCAAGCCATGCTATTTTCAATCACCTCGTATGCATGTAAAAGCTGGACAATGAATAAGGAAAACCAAAGAAGAATTAATGCCTTTGAATTGTGGTATTGGCAAAGAATATTGAATATACCATGGGCTGCCAAAAGAACGAACAAATCTGTCTTGGAAGAAGTACATCCAGAATGTTCCTTAGAAGCAAGGATGGTGAGACTACATCTCACATACTTTGGACATGTTGTCAGGAGGGATCAGTCCCTGGAGAAGGACAGCATGCTTGATAAAGTAGAGAGTAAGAGAAAAAGAGGAAGACTATCAGTGAGACGGATTGACACAATGGCGGCAACAGTGGGCACAAGTGTAGCAACAATTGTGAGGATGGCGCAGAACTGGACAGTGTTTTGTTCTGTTGTGCATAGCATACCTATGAGTCCGAATTGACTCTATGGCACCTAACAACAACAGTAGCAACGGGGGTGTAGGCAAGCTATGGAAGGAATGGAAATATTGAGGGGGAGTGATAGGCTTGGGATAAAACAGTGAGGCCAAAGTCTTGGCAGTATCCAGGATGTAAAGGAACAGGTATAATGGGAATAACAGTGTGAGGGTAAGGGTGTTTGGCAGCCAGGAGATGATCTTCAGAGACTAAGTGTACCAGATCTCTAATACGGAACAGTTCCAGGTCTTGAGAAGGTCCAGGTTATAACCAGGGAAATGAATAGCTGGAGTGGCTATGAGGTAGTTGTTAATGTTGCTAACATTAAGGAATAGGGAGGCTTATTGGTTTTGATGGTTAAGGTTGTGTGTCTGCTTCCCTGGGCCATGATTCTCTGTGGCTTGGCAGTTATGAAGTAGTTTGGCAGTCGAATAATGATGTGATCACCTCCATGATAAGATTTGATATAATGTGATCACCTCTATTATGGAATCTTCTGTGGGCAGCCAAGCAGTTCAAAGGGAGTTTTCTTGGGGGTGTGGCCTGCATCCATTATAGGTGGACTTTCTGGCATAGCTCGTTGGCTTTTCCTCACTTTGGATAGCACAACTGGCTTCTGTTCATCTGACCTCCAGTTCTTGGAACTTGAGCTAACAGCTTACCTGCTGTCTTTCCTGCTGATCTGGGGATTCATCAGCCTTTGCAGCCTGTGAGCCAGAGCCCTGCTGTCTGATTTGCCAATCTTGGGTTCGCCAGCCCCTGTAGCTATGTGAATCAGAAGCCTCCAGCCTGACACAGGGACTTGGGATGTTCCAGCCTATACAACCGTGTGAGCTTTTTCTGTAAAATAAATCTCTTTGTCTGTATATATTTACATGCTTTACTGGTTTTGCTTCTCCAGAGAACCCAGCCTAAAAAAAAAAAATTTTTTTTTTTTTTTTTTTTTATGTTAAATGGCTCCTTTTATTGAAGTCACCTGCGATATGGCAGGACTTGAAGTGGAGAAGACTGTCAGCCAGGTACCAAAATCTTTAGGGACTGAGGTGGTCAGAAGATGACCACTGTAAGGATGGCATGAGCCTCAAAGACAGCCCCTCTCATCATTCCTTCCATTCTTGGATCATTTATTCAAGAGTCAGAGTTCAAAAACACAGTGTCCGATGTGCTGAGCTAAAAGGCATAGGCCTCAAAGTAGAAGTAAATTTTGCATGCAGTAGAAGTGCTGTGGTAGGTTAGTGGCAATCAGAATGACAAGACTGCCAATAGAGGCCCCAATGGTATATAGAAGATGTGAGAATAGGCAGCTTCTTATCAAGAATTTTGGAGAGGATATAGAAGAGGTGAGATCTTGAGGGAAAGGCAGGTTTTCATTAAGTTGGAGATGTTGTATGCTGTCAAGTCGATTCTGACTCATAGCAACCCTATAGAACGAGTAGAACTGCACCATAGGGTTTCCTAGGCAGTAATCTTTATAGAAGCAGATTGCCAATTCTTTTTCTCCAGAGGAGCACAGCCAGTGGGTTCAAACTGTCGACCTTTCGGTTAGCAGCCAAGTGCTTAACCATTGCGCCACCAGGGCTCCTTAAGCAGGAGGTCGAGAAAGATAATTTAAAAATGGCTGCAGCCATACATCGACAGGGAACTTCCAGATGTTAAAGCTGAATTCAGAAGAAGACATGGAATGAGGGATATCGTTGCTGATGTCTGATATTGGGTGAAAGGAGAGGATATCAGGAAGATGTTTACCTGTGTTTTATTGACTACGTATAGGCATTTGACTGTGTGGATCATAACAAATTATAGATAATATTGCAAAAAAAATGGGAACTCCAGAACACTTAATTGTGCTCGTGCAGAGCCTGTATATAGATCAAGAGGCAGGTGTTCCAACAGAACAAGCGGTTACTGTAGTTTAAAATTGGAAAAGTTGTGTGTCAGGGTTGTATCCTTTCACCACACTTAATCTGTATACTGAATAAATAATCTGAGAAACTGGGCTATAGGAAGAAGCATGTGGCACCAGGATCAGAGGAATACTCATTAACAACCTGCCACATGCAGATGAAACAAGCTTGGTTGCTGAAAGTGAAGACAACTTGAAGCACTTACTGATGAAGATCAAAGACCACAGCCTTCAGTATAGATTATACATCAACATAAAGGAAATAAAAATACTCACAACTGGACCAATGAGCAACATCATGATAAATGGACAAAATATTGAAATTGTTAAGGATTTCATTTTACTTTTATCAATAATAAATGCCCGTGGTAGCAGCAGTCAAGAAATCAAACGACGTATTCTATTGGGCAAATCGGCTGCAAAAGACCTCTTTAAAATCTTAAAAAGGAAAAATGTCACTTTGAGGACTAAGGTGTACCTCATCCAAGCCATGGTATTTTCCATCTCTTCATATGCATGTGAAAGCTGGACAATGAATAAAGAAGACTGAAAAAGAACTTATACATTCGAATTATGGTGTTGGCAAAGGGACTGCCAGAAGAGCACATAAATCTGTCTTGGAGGAAGTACAGCCAGAATGCTCCTTTGGACATGTTATCAGGAGGGACCAATCGCTGGAGAAGGACGTCATGCCTGGTAAAGAAGAGGGTCAGCAAAGAAAAGGAAAGTCCTCAACAAGATGGATTGACACAGTGGCTGCAACAATGGGCTCAAACATACCTACTATTGTGAGGATGGTGAAGGGCCAGGCAGTTTTTTGTTCTGTTATACATAAGGTCACTACGAATTAGAGCCAAATCAATGGTACCTAACAACAACAGAGAAAGTAATCAGCCATGAAAGTTTGTAGAAGTTTTTGTCTGTTTGCTTATTTTACAATGGATCAAGGGTTCCAGCAGTAAAAGTAACAACATGTAATAAACCGAGGACAAGCTCTGAGTCAGAGAGGTTAGGGTTCCATTCCATTCCTCACCCCATCACTAAAATTCCTGAGCAAACTTTGCCAATTACTTCACTTCTTTGAACTCAGTCTTCCTAAATGTGAAATGAAAAAGTAGTAATTGGGTTACTATGAGGATCAAATGAGATAATGGGTGCAAAACTGCATTGTATAGTGCTGTCCACATGCAGTTTGGTGTTGCATCTCCAGTGTTCTTTGGCCAAAAAGGAAAGGAACCTCTTTGGTCCCACACAGGAGCTTGTTCTCTTCACCTTTGCTAAGGTCCTGGCTGTCAAGGGTACACCACCATTCTTGCTTAGTCTCTTTCCAATTTACTGTCAACAACTTACTAAACAAAAACCAACCCATTGCCATCGAGTTGATTCCGACTCATAGAGACCCTATAGGACAAAGTAGAACTGCCCCTAGGGTTTCCAAGGAGTGCCTGGTGGATTTGAACTGCCAACCTTTTGGTTAGCAGCTGTAGCTCTTAACCACTACGCCACCAGGGTTTCCAACAACTTACTAGCAGGATGCAAATGTCCAGCTCAGAAATGAGGCATCACACTTCAGTTTCTGCCTACTAGGTTCTTCCCGATTATCTGATAATGCCCGTTAGTGGCTGACTGTGCTAGCTTAATTGGGAACCATTGACAGGTCAACTTGTCAGCAGCTCTCCCAGGAAACCAGCAGGGTTTTAAAGGAATCGTGACTTTTCACATACACTGTGATTGTTCCACACCTGAATGAGGTTCTGGAGGTACACTTCAATCCCGCCTCCTTTTGTTATGTCCTTCATTAACCCAGAGACCAAAACAGAAAGGTTCCCTTCTTAGGTTACCAAACTCTGACTGTTCCGTTGGCACTTTTCCAAAGGTCATTGGTGGGGACCTGAAAACTTGGTCATCCAGGGTGAGCCCTAGTCCTATTTCAAAGTTAAACAATAACAGTAACCATGGTATATCCATTTTATAGATGAAGAAGCTAAACTTGAACGAAAGTGAGAAGCTAGGAGCTCAGGGTGAGGCAGCTATCTTAGAGCGGCAGTAGAACATGAGACCAGAACATAGCCTAAAACAACAGACCTATAATGGATATCTGTCCATTTTGGGCTGTTCAATATCCATTTCTCCCTTCCTACACCATCTTGATTTCTGTTCACATTATGTGCCATCTTGGTGGGAGTGGACATTTGGATGCTTATCTCCCATTATAGTCATTGAAGGGCCTCAGAGTTCTGACCTAAGAGGTTATGGTCATTGTCATAGCAAATTACCACAAACTGGGTAGCTTAAAACAACAGAAATTTATTCTCTCACTGTTCTGGAGGCTGAAAGTCCAAATGCAAGGTGTTGGCAGCATTGGTTCTTTCTCGAGTCCCTGAGGGAGAATTTGTTCCATACCTCTCTCCTATTTTCAGGTGGTTGTCTACAATCCTTGGTGTTCCTTGGTTTGTAACTGCATCACTCCAATTTCTGCCTCTGTCTTCACATGACTTCTCCTTGTGTCTGTGTGTCTGTCCTCTCCTCTTCTTATAAGGACAACAGTCGTTGGATTTAGGGCCCACTCTAATCCAATAAGACCTCATCATAACTAATTACATCTGCAAAGACTTTATTTCTAAATAAGGGTCACATTCAGAGGTTCCAGGTAGTTATGAATATGGGGGGGGGGCACTAGTCAACCTGCTACAGAGGTTTAAGTGAAATGCAGAAATTATCTCCCTGCTGAGACTAGCATAGTGTCTAGCCAATAGTATATGCTTGTTGTTAGGTGTTTTCAACTCATAGTGACCCCATGTGACAGAGTAGAAATGTCCCATAGGGTTTTGTTGGTTGTAATCTTTACAGAAGCAGATTGCCAGGTCTTTCTCCCATGAGCTCGCCGGGTGAGTCCAAACTACGAACCTTTTGTTCGCAGCCGAGCAGTTAACCATTTGCGCCACCAGGGCTCCTTAGCAAACGTCATTTCTGCTTCAGAGCTGTCTGTTACTTACCATCTGTGTGATGTTATACAAATCATTTAACAGCCTTTGCCTAGAAATGATGTGTGTAAAGTCACCACCATTACCATTACTAACATGTTTTAAGTGCTTGGTAGTCACTGTTATGATTTTTATTTTATTGTCCCAAGAACAGTACATAAGTTGAATTGTGTATATCAGCATGACTGAAACTATTTAAAGTAATGTTACAAAACATTGATTTATTGACATATAAGTTGTTTACATTATAGACTAAAAAAAATTACAGTATGGTCATAATTTGATTAAAATACGTATATAAATTAATATATATCTAAAATGATATTCCTCAAAAGACTAACCAGTATTTATCTCTTAGTAGTGAGATGTTGGATGATTTTCAAATTTTGCCTTTCTTCATTTTCTGTCTTCAGTGAACAGACATTAAACCAAAAACCAAACCTGTTGTCGTCGAGCTGACTCCAACTCATAGTGACCCTATGGGACAGAGGAGAACTGCCCCATAGAGTTTCCAAGGAGCGCCTGGGTGGATTCAAACAGCTTTTTGATTAGCAGCTGTAGCACTTAACCACTATGACACCTGGTTTCCAAACAGACATTACTTAGTAATAATTTTTAAGTTAAAAAAGGCCATGACTCAATGGAGCATCAAAAACTCTGGCTTATAACTCTCCAGACAGGGGTTGGACTGGACTATAAGATAATGATACTAGTGAGGAGTGAGCTTCTTGGCTCAGGCAGACACATGAGACTATGTGGGCAACTCCTGTTTGGAGGTGAGATGAGAAGGATGAAGGGGACAGAAGCTCATTGAATGGACACAGGGAATACAGGGTGGAGAGGAGGAATGTGCTGTTTCATTAGGGGGTGAGCAGTTAGGAATACATAGCAAGGGGTGTATAACTTTTTGTTACGAGAGACTGACTTGATTTGTAAACTTTCACTTAAAGCACAATAAATTAAAAAAAAAAAAAAAACCCCTCTGGCTTATTACTGAATGTTTTGATCAGATTCCTTAGGAGAATTCTGATCAAAATGGAGATACACAGAATCCAAGGCTTTCATGGAATCTAGACTTTCTGGAGCCATTGAGGCTGGGTGACCTCTCCCTGCCCGAAACTACTGCCCTGAGGAAATCTTTAAACCTTAGAACCATCCCCTGAAGTCGTCTTTAAACCAAAAAAAAAAAAAAGATAGTTTAGCTTAAATAGAAAAGAATGTCTGCCTTGAGCATTGTGTTCTTTTAAAGTATTTGTACGTGACCAAACTGACAGCAGCAACCCTAAAGGACAGATGAGAAGCTTAGGGGGCAGAGAGTTCGTGTTAACGATGGTGAAACAATTTGGAAAAGGCTGTTGAGAAAGGTGGCACAACCTGAAGAATATAACCAATGTCACTGAATTGTACATGCAGAAATTATTGAATTAGTGTACGTTCTGCTGTGGATACCTTCACCAATAATAATAAAAACTCTCACTTTATTTCAGCCAGAGGAAAATTCAAGGGGGTCAGGCAAAACAGCAGGGTCACACAATGGGATGGAGTCAGGGTGGCAGTCGCATCTTACTTCTGGATGGCCAGTCTGTTTAAAACAAGGTACCTGTAGGGGACATAAGGGCAAAGGCCCAGACAATAATTTTTATCTCTCTCCTGCCTATCTCTCCTACTGAACCTTCTACCACTTTAAAACCTCTGTCACAAGAAAAACCCCACCCATTATGTTCCTCAAATATGCCAAACTCATTTCCACCACAGGATCTTTTTTTTTTTTCTTATAAAAATTTAAAATATTTAGTTTGGAAGTTTTATATAAAATCAGTATTTAGCAACTTCCCTGCTATTTTATATATACATATATATAACATTTTATTGTGGTTTGGGTGAAAGTTTACAGAGCAAATTAGTTTCCCATTCAAAAATTTATATACATTTTGTTTTGTGACATTAGTTGCAATCCCCTCAATGTGGCAGCGCTCAACCCCCTTTCTCCCTGGGTTCCCTGTTTCCATTTGTCCATTTTTCCTGCTCCTTCTTCCCTTCTGAGCTTTCTTTTTGGGCAAATGCTGCCCTTTTGGCCTTGTATGGTTGACTGTTCTGAGGAGCACGTTTCTCATGGCTGTTATTGTTCACTTTAAAGCCCTATCTTTTGGCCGAAAGGTGATCTCTGGGCATGGCTTCTATTTCAGGTTTGAAGGGTGTCTCAGGGTCATAGACTTGGGGGTTCCACCAGTCTCTATTAGAGCAGTAAAACTGTTTTATGAATTTGAATTTTGTCCTACATTTTTCTCCCTCTGTCCAGGACCTTCTATTGTGATTCAAATCAGAGCAGTCGTAGCGGTAGATGGGCACCATCTAGTTCTAATCTAAGGCTAATGGAGGCTGTGGTTTGTGTGGTCCATTAGTTCTTTGGACTGTTTCCTTGAGTCTCTGATTTTCTTCACTATTCTTTGCTCTGGACCGGAAGAGACCAATAGTTTTATCTGAGATGGGTGCTTGCGAGGTTTTAAGACCCCAGACATTACTCACCAAAGTAAGATGTAGAACGTTGTCTTTATGAACTATGTTACGCCACTTGACCTAGATAGCCCCCGAGACTATGGTCCTAAGTGTTCAAGCCCAGTGACCCAGTCCTCCAAGGTGTTTGGTTATGGCTAAGAAGTTTTCCTAACTTTGTCTCGTGTGCTGTATTATATACATGGATGTGTTTGCCGCACAAACAGGTACATGGAAATATCCTCTGCCAAACCTATATATGCTCACTAGATACTCCATCTCACGCTTGTTCAGCTTATACACCTATGTATCCACTCGAAAATTACTGTTTATTACTGTTATTGCAAGATTGTGTATATAATAATATTTACCGTTGTTTCCTTTTACTCTCGCATTCCTTCCAGTGTCTTCCTTTGCCTTGGTCATGTTGTGCTGACATCCCCCTTAAAGCGTGTTGCTTTTTTTTTCACCCAAGTTAATACATGTCTACTATCTTAATGATTTTCCCTCCCTTCTCCTCCCATACCTGGTAAGCATCAGAGACTGTTTCTGTATGTAAACCTTTTCTTGACTTTTTATAATAGTGGTCTCATATTTGTCCTTTTGCGATTGACTTATTTCACTCACCATCATGTCCTCCAGGTTCATCCATGTTATAAGGTGTTTCACGGATTCATTGTCATTCTTTAACATTGTGTAGTATTCCAGGTGTGTATGTACCATAGTTTGTTTATCCATTCATTTGTTGATGGGCACTTAGGTTGTTCCCATTTTTTGCTATTGTGAATAATGCTACGATGAACATGGGTGTGCACATATCTATTCATGTCACGGCTCTTATTTCTCTAGGATATATACCGAATGGTGAGATTGCTGGATTATAAGGTATCTCTATTTCTAACCCAATGCAGGGTCTTGTTACGTTCTTAATTCCCTGAAACCCTTTCTAAGTTACTCCCATTCACCAAAAACCAAACCCAAAGCCATTGCTGTTGAGTCAATTCCAACTCATGGCGATCCTACAGGATGGAAAAGAACTGCCCCATAAGGTTTCCAAGACTGTAAATTTTTACTGAAGCAGACTGCCACATCTTTCTCCTGCGGAGCAGGTGGTCGGTTCAAACCACAAACCTTTTAGTTAGTAGCTGAGCATTCAACCAGTGTGCCACCTCCACTATTTATCCTATTAGCCAGTTTATTTCCTTCACAACACTTATCCACTATGGAAACATCTTATCACACGAATGTAAGCCCACCAGTGCAAAGATTTTGTCTTTCTTGTTCACCATATACATGTTGTGACAAGAACAGTGCTTGCCCAATGTAGAAGCTCAATAAAATGTAAGTAATGAAAAATCAGGGCCTCATCAGAGAGCAAAAATGTTGAACAGGCAAACTGAGGAGAGAATCCAGCTGACCTATCATGACCCAGGAGTGCATGTCAGTGATTGAGGAAAGGTTACTGAACCCATGGGTTAAGGGCCCAGGAGAGAGGATGATTGGCAATTATGAGTTTACCTTTCTGAGTTGGATTCACAGTCAGGAATATAAGAAAATAAATACCATTCCAACTGCTGTTTTTTCCTTTGCAAAAGACAATTATCACATTTAAAAAAAAGCGATGACATTTTCAGGGGAATATAAAAGTCTGTATTATGAATTTATTGGAAGCGTAGGCTAAATGAGTGACTTCCTGAATGACATGAAACATGATGAGGCTTGTGTCATTCCAGAAAAATTTGACACAAATTGTGCACTGAAGCAATTCCGTGAAATGATGTTTGATAATTTAAATGGCCACTCAGTCTAAAAGATTTTGTCTTGAAATTATGACGGATGAACATTTCTTATACACACCCTGGCATGTAGCTATAACTCAGCTTTTCTGGGACAGAAAGGTTTGGCCAGTAAGCACGGTATACACGAGCTTAACTGTGTTTATTTATTAATCTGCCGTGCACAATTTCATAATGAAATTGTGCAGTACAAACTAGTGAGTAAACACAACTAAGCCTGTGTGTACCTGCCTTATTGGGTAATCCATCCCTGCCTGTTAACTGTCTTTAGGCTCCTACCTATCCTCCAAACCCTGCCCCGATTCTCCAGATAAGGTCTATCAAAATAACTCTTGAATTTGACTTCTATGCTTAATCACAACTACCATAATTTCAGTTTATGCCTTCATCATTTCTCACCTGAAACAACAGGCTTCTAATTGGTCTCCCATACCTCCAGTCTGTTCTCCAAACTGTAGCCAGAAGTTTTGCTAAATGCAAATTTGGTCATGCATTCACCGCTTAAAAGTACTCCTTAGTAGTTCTTTATTCCCTACAAGATAAATTTCAAATGCCTTAGCCTGTCAGTCGTAACCTGACTCGTCTATCATCTCCATCCTCACCATTTCCCACTGCCTGCCAACATGTTGAATAGAACTCACCTCTCTGCCTGCACCTCTGTGACTTAAACTGTTCTGTTGCTGGAATGCCTCCCCCACCCCCCTCCCAATCCCTCATCTGACATTCAACAGGCAAATTTATGCTTTTCAACACTTAGTTCCAAGGTCGCCTTTGTCTGATTTTCTTCTGGTGGTGCGTGTTGTTAGCTGCCGTACATGGCAACCCAGGAACAAGAGAACAACTTTTCCCAGCAGGCCTGTGCCACCTTCACGATCATTGGTACGCTTGGGTCCATTGCTGCAGATGTCATGTATTTTGGGAATCTCTTCCAACCTAGGGGGTTCATCTTCCCAAACTACAATGAACAATATTCTGCTGTGATCCAAAGGATTTTTACTGGCTAATTTTCAGAAGTAGATTGCCAGGCCTGTCTTCCTTGTTTTAGTCTAGAAGCTCTGCTGAAACCTGTCCACAATGGGTGACCCTGCTGGTATTTGAAATACTGGTGGCATAGCTTCCAGCATCATAGCAACACACAAGCCACACAGTATAACAAACTGACAGTGAGTGGTGGTTTCTTCTGGTAGTCACTCCTTTTCTGTGTTCTCACAGCAGCTGGTATATTTTTCTATTGTAAGACTTAAGTAGTGCTCTGTTAGGTACGAGTTTGCTCTTGAAATACTTACCAGACTGTATCTTACTCTTCGTAACTTCAGGATGTAGCACAGCACTAGACATACAGCAGGTGTTGTCAGTCAAAACCTAAGGGTTCTAGACAGTCTCCATCTTACTCCTTAGGTTGAAGAATGAGGGAAAAATCTTATTTACAGGTTGAGTGCTAAAAGCCAGGGCACACTCAGGGCTTTTCAGGAGTTCTTTGCATTGAAGGCATAAGCCAGGGACTACTGAACTTGGATTTATACTTCCATTACCAAAGCCTATTTCCATTAAACAGTGCTTATGAGTATATGACCTGTATGAATTACACAAGAGCATTTGGATTTTACAAAATATATTTCACAGCAGAGCCCCAGGCCACTGGTGGAACACTTTGAAGTCAAGGTGCCCTTTGCTGTCATCATGAAATATTGACGCATTTAATTCAATTGGACGAAGAAACAATTTACTAGCAGAAAATGTATTTATGCAATATAAAACTACCAGGAGCACACATGGCCACAAAGACAAGCTATCAGGCCAAGAATATTCAGCTAGCCAAATATTCCCACAATGCTTTATTACTTTTAAAATTCGGTAGCAGATATTAAAGTAAAAAAAAAAAAATGGAGAAGAAACATAAAATAGACAAAATTCTACCAGTTTGTGTTTTCCTGCCAAGGAAAAAGACCACCATTATTTGATCTTAGCTGTGGGAACACATTGGTCTAGCTCATGAAATACTTCTGTTCTGGTGGAGATGGTCTGAAAACCACTTTCTTAATCATACCTTTACTCAAAGCAGGAGGTCACTGGAAAAAAAAAAAAAATTGACCTTAAGCAACTTCATACAAGAACATTTTGACTATGATCCATTAAGTTCAATTTTTACATTTTTGGGCTTTAAGAAATGGTTTGCATAGTTTAGCAGAGGTCAGTAATTTTCCAGGACAGATTCCTTGGGCCAGATGGGCATTTTCCTCAAGTTCTGGCTGGTGAAGTCCTGTGTGGTAAGATTCAGTCCTCACCCTCTTGTTAAGAGCATGTGAAGAAACTGTGCTTGCAGCCGCTTTGAAGCCCAAGAGAAAAAATCAAAGATCTAAAAATCACAAGAGCTGGAATCAGGGACTCCAGCCAATGAATACCTTAGCCACACCCAGTGACCTAAGTGGGTGGCCAGCATTTATTTTCCACATGCACTAGTGATATGACTGATGTGATATTTTGATTTTCAATTCACTTGGAGGGACAGGCAATGCATCTGTAACATATCCCAGTTTATCCTAATGTAGGAGACATAAAATTTTACAACAGCACTGTCAATTTTCTCACTTAACGTTGCTTCATAGGCACGTCAATGCTACAATTTAATCTGCACTGCTTATTATGTCTAATGGCTCATGCTTCATTCATTCGATCACTCAACAAATACTGAGCACCTACTATCTACTGGGTACTCTGGTACTCACTGTAGATACTTAACACCATTTGCTTGCCAATCCTTATTCTGGGGTGTCTGGATTGTCATTTTTAATTGTGCTTCTGATGAAAGTTTACAGAGCAAATCAATTTCTCATTCAGTAACTTATACACGAATTGTTCCGTGACATTGGTTACAATTCCCGCAACGTGTCAGCACCGTCTCCATTTCCATCCTGGGTTCCTTGTTTCATTTCTCTGGTTTTCCTGCCATCTCATTTTTGCTTTTGGGCAAATGTTGCCCTTTTGGTCTCATACAGTTGATTGTTCTAAGGAGTACTTTCCTCATGGGTGTTATTTATTTTATAGGCCTGTTATTTGGCTGAACAGTGATCTTGAGTGGCTTCAGATCCAAGTTACGAGGGTGACTATGGGCCAGCCTCGGGGGTTTTTCTAGTCTCTATCAGACCAATAAGTCTAGTCTTTTTCATGAATTTGAATTGTGTTCTACATCTTTCTCCCACTCTGTCCAGGACCCTGTATTGTGATCCTGGTCCGAGCAACCACATGGTAGCCAGGCACCATCTAGTTCTTCTGGTTTCAAACCAATGAAGGCTGTGGTTCCTGTGGCCACTACTCACTCGTTTGGACTGATTGCTTCCTTAAATCTCTGGTTTTCTTTGCTCTCCTTTGCTCCAGACAGGAAAAGACCAATAGTAGTATCTCAGATGGCCACTCACAAGCTTTTAAGACCCCAGACACTACTCACCGAAGTAGGATGTAGAACCCTGACTTTATGAGCTGTGTTATGCCTAGATGTTCCCCAAGACTATAGTCCTCAGCCCTGAAGCCCAGTAACTCTGCCCCGTGAAGTGTTTGGTTATGTCTAAGAAATTTCCCTGTGCTACGTGTGCTCTATTGCAACATATGTTTATACATGCAACACGTAAGAATATTTTGAAATATCCACACTTTATATATGTGGGTGTACTCCCATATGCCCTCTCATAACTATTCAGCATACATACCTGCCTACGTATCCACTCATAAATTACTGTTTGTTACCATTGTCACAGGGTTGTATACGTTGTAGTATTTAGCGTAATTGCCTTTTATTCTTGTGTACTTTTCAGGGTCTTTCTTCATTTTGGTCATGTTGTGCTGACTTCCCCCATACCGTGTATGGCCTTTCCCTTCATCAAAGTTAATGTGTGTCTACTATCTAGCTGGTGGTTTTTGTTCCCTCCCACCCCTGGTTTAACGATCAAAGAATGTTACATTCTATGTGTGAACATTTTTAACTTTTTATAATAGTGTTCTCATACAATATTTGTCCTTTTGTAATTGACTTATTTCACTCAGCATAATGTCCTCCAGATTCATCCATCCTGTGAGATGTCTCATGGATTCACCATTATTCTTTATTGTTGCCTAGTATCCCATTGTGTACACATAACCCAAACCCATGATTCATACCAGTTTTTTTTTATCCATTCATCTGTTGATGGACATTTAGGTTGTTTCCATCTTTTTGCTATTGTGAGTAATGCTGCAACGAACATGGGTATATGCTCTTATTTCTCTAGAATATATATACCTAGAAGTGGGATGGCTGGATCATACCGTATTTTTATTTCTAGCTTTTTAAGGAAGCGCCATACTGTTTTCCACAGTGGCTGTACCATCTTACATTCCCACCAGCAGTGCATAAGAGTTCCAATCTCTCCATAACCTCGTCAGCATTTGTTGTTTCCTGATTTTTGGATCAGTGCCATTCTTGCCAGGGTGAGATGGTATCTTATTGTAGTTTTGATTTGCATTTCTCTAATGGTTAATGATTCCATGCCTCTCTTCACGTTGTTTGTTAACTACCTGATCTCATTCATTTTTAAAAAACATTATTTAAATCTTTGGACTCATTTTTTCTTTTTTAGGTATGTCTCCCAAAGTGTTATTATCAGGGAAAGAGCCTGACCAGGTCAAGGAATTACATAGCTACTGTTATATGTGGTCAAGATTAAAGCATGAGCTTTAATTTTAGAATTATATATGAAATTTGTAGTTAGGCTACTTACTGCAGTAGACCAGGTTCAAGATGACAAGAATTGAAACCAGAGAAATGGAACAATGAGTGGGGAAAAAAAGAGGATTAGAGGAAAATGGAGGAATGGAAACACAGAGCTTAGCACCTGATGAGATGATGGTGAGGGTAGAGTTAAGAGTGACTACTGGGTTTTTAGCATAAGTGACCAGACAGAGAACACAGTAGAGAAACAAGTTTGAGGGGCAAGACGAGTTCCATTTTGTAATGCTGATTTTGAGGTGCCTAATTTTTAATACCCAGGTAGGAAACCCTGGTAGCGTAGTGGTTAAGTGCTACGGCTGCTAACTGAAGGGTCGGCAGTTCGAATCCGCCAGGCGCTCCTTGGAAACTCTGTGGGGCAGTTCTATTCACTTTTTTTTTTTTAATATCCAGGTGAACATAAGCCAGCTGACTGTAAAGTTTGTTGAAGAGGCAGCTGTAAAAACACAAGACTTTCTAACTACAGATTTTTTGAGCCAGAAACACTAGAGGTCAGCTATCTGAATTATTTCATTTTACAGATATGGACAGAAGCCCAGACAGATACATCCTGCCTATTTTCAGAAAGTTACTTAGAGAATGGGGATTAAACCTAGGAAGACTCATTCAGGGCTATTTCAGTCCACCATGCTGCATTACATTTGTATATCTTGTTGGTTTTACAATTACTCAAAAGTACATACAGAGTTTCCTCAGAATCCTATGATTATATACAGAACCCCAGATAAAAAGTACAAATTCCACTTGCATTCTTTTGTCACTGCATAACCCACTTTTCAATAAGGGAGGTCCTGTCTTCACCAGATGGAGAAAATGAAGAGGTGAGATTACAAAAAGTAACTTTTGATCATAGTGAGCAACCATAAATATCATTGTTATGGTAACTAAGCTGCACATATCTCTGTGTTCAGTTTTTAAAGAACCAATCATTTGATTGTCACTCTGAAGGGAAAACCAGTATGTTCATCATAGACCATCTACCACATGAGAAATATGGGTTGTGACAGTTATTTAACTGTGACAGCAGCAGTTGTCATGTAAAAGGGTCAAGAGCTTATTTTAAAAAAATGACATAAAAAATACCGTTCTTAAACTGAGGCCACGATACCCCACTTAAAGAATTCTCCAGAAATGAAGCTTCTTTTTAAGTAAGTAATTGGTGTTAAAAACAAAAAACAAAAGCACACAAGTAGAGTATAAAAATAGGACCAAAATCTGAGGGAGGTATGAAGATTGTAAGAAGAACAGGTTTCTGTCTTCTCTATAGCATAAGGAAGGAGAGTGAATGAGGGAAGAAATGGAATGAACACTATTGATGAGTATCTACTATGTGCCAAATATTTATAAAAAATACATTATAGCATTCTCTACTTGCATCACCCTTGTGAACCAGGCATTATAAGCACTATACAAATGGGGATACTGAGGCACAAAATGATTAGGTAATGGTGGCAACGTGATTACTTATAAGGGCTTCAATGTCAGGTATTCTGGCTTTATATTCAGGTTCATTTCTTACTAGCTATTAGACCTTGAAAGTAACTTAACCTCTCCAAGACTATAACATCATTTGACAATGGTATTAATTGTATTTGTGTCATACAGTCATTGTGAGGATATGAGCTGTGTCATGGAAAAAGATGGGTCATGGCACAAGCAAGCACTCAATAAATTAGCTATTACCATTGACTAAGACTACACAGCAAGTAAGCAGCAGGGACAGGATTCCACACTTTTCTGTTTCTAAACTGTACTTCCGCACTATACCTGGTTATCTCCTTAGGCTTCTGAGATCCTGGAGGTGGAGAGTGGAGCTAAGAGAAAGGAATGGATAACAATGATGGTGTACTGACCCTACTTTGAGGACAGCATTCAGAACTGTTAAGACAAAAGACAAAACCATAATTTTAAATGCCATCTTGATTTAAGGGAAAGGTGACAAACTACTAGCTGACTAGAACATTTACCAATGTAGAGAATAAGTCACCAATAGAACTACTTATATTACCCAATATTTCAACAGTTCACATTTGATATTGTGAGTTTCTAAAGATATCCTGAAATGAGCCGTACCACTATTATTTCTAAATCATGTAGAAGTTTCTGACAGCAAAATATCACCATCAACCTCCTTACTGACAGATTCACCTTGCTTTCCTTTCTTATAAAAACAGCTTTAATCACTTCTAATCCCAAAGATGAACATAACTGCACAGAGCTCCCTCTAGTGTCAAGACACTAGAGAAAAAAACCCAGTTGAATCCAGCTGCTGTCAAGTCACTTCCAACTCATGGCGACCCCATGTATGTCAGAGCAGAACTGTGCTCCATAGGATTTTCTTTTCATATTATTCTAAAGTTTATCTATGAGGCTAAACATGGAAGGATAAACCTCCAGCTTTCAGTTAGCAACTGATAGCTTTAACCATCTGTACCACCCAGGGATTTCAGTAAAACACAAGGGCCATTTAATGCTCTCTTAAGATTTATTAAGCCCTCACTCAGTGTCAGATACTATAATTCATTCTCTTATCAGACATCATGGGCCGAATTACATGGTATCTCCTGATGCAGGCAGCCACAGCCTTTGAATATATATTATATTCAAATTAAGAGGATATAGTATGATTACCTTCTCTAAAGAAAGTGCTGCTATCCAATTCAGTTCACATTTATTTTGTGCACAAAGCTAATTAAATGCTAATGAAGTAAATAGCTTAATAATAGTAAAGGGACCTGAAATTATATTAACTTTTTTCTCTTTGTTCTCCTTATTTATTAATTTAATGGCAATGTAAGCCAATCTAATCCACAAAATTAGGCAGGTGATTTTCTGAGATCATCAAGAGACATACAGCAGCATATTTCTTTGAGATTTCAAATGCAAACTGTTTGACTGTGAATTCAAGACTGAAATACTAAGTTATTTTCTCCTTTCTAAGGAAACCCTGGTAGTGTAGCAGTTAAGTGTTACAGCGGCTAACCAAGAGGCTGGCAGTTCGAATCCACCAGGCACTCCTTGGAAACCCTATGGGGCAGTTCTACTCTGTCCAATAGGGCCGCTATGAGTTGGAATCGATTGGACGGCAGTGGGTTTGGTTTTGGTTTTTTATGTATTGTCAAGAGATGTTCCACAAAAAAAGAATTCCTTGGTCAGATAAGATTAGGAAATGCTGGGTTAAACCAAACTTATTTGTTAGTGTGTTAATGTATACTGTGAATTCCCAATACAGGAGAGTATGCAGCTTCTTCCAAACTGACTGGACTACAGGACTCTTTTTCTCCCAGAATAAGTACTGACATCTAAGGAAGCTAATGTTCAATGGAACAGAGTTTGGGAGACAATGATCTAATCCAAACAAAGTTACATCAGTTCTCCTGCTCTCACCGCAAATCTCACCACAAATCTCTTGACTCAATATATCAAACGGAGCCTTTTCTTGCATTCCTAGTATCTTTCCCATTTGGGCTTTCTTTTGAGATCTCACTCCTCTGAAATCTCAAATCCCTGTATTGTTTCTTTCTGATTAGAAAAAACAAGTGGATTCAAAGTTTATGACATCATACAAGATATGAGTCTCCTCACACTCCAAACAAATCATTCCATGCTTACTCCAGTGCTGATACAGAAGATGCTGTTTTCACTCTTTCACAGACCTTATCTATGGGCTCATTCTGAATGCTGAATGTTGGAAGACAAAGTGTAACAGTTTAATGTTCAGACACAGCTAACAGATCAGACTACTTCAATCATTCCCAAGGAAGGCAAGGGTCAAAAGGACAGTACAATTACAAAGACGCCAGAAAACTCAGGTCAGAAATGTATTTAGAATCAAACCGGGAGGTGATGGAGCTCAGCCCTAACATAAATGGAAGAAGGAGGAAAGAGGGAGTAAGGCATGGAGGCCACATGGAAACAGGCCAGGTTTCTGAATCCTCTGCAGCTGACTCCTTCCAGTGCAGCTTCAGTAATTGGCTAGGATCAATTTAATGCCTAACAAACATAAAATAACACCCAAAGCTAAAGGTAAAGGATCTAAAAATCTACTTTGGGTTATCTACCCTACTACTTTTCATTACAATCCAGGATAATTAAGAACAATGTGTCTATTTTAGTCAGGGTTCATAATACTGCCTTAAACTCAAGATGGATCTATTTTTTCAAGTTATTTTGATACTTTTTCCCTGGGGCTAAATTCCAGAGAAAAGCTCTTTAGAATTTGATAAGCTGTTTTTAGATACTGATGTTGGAGTATTAAATAAGTAAAAATCAATCAAGTTAAATCAAGGCCTGTCTCATGTTATATCACTGAGTTTACATTAATAAAACTGCATATAGTCATAACTCATAGTAATTTAAATTTATAACAAACCTATAACCCAATTAAAGAAATCATTGCTATATAACTGAAGTTATGTAATTATACATTTATGTATAAAATAACAAAAAATTTAGGAATAGATTTGTTTATTGTATTGTGAAAATGGTCTTGGTACATGTGAGACATTGTATACTTTGAGGTCAGCATTCAGAGCTGTTAAGACAAAAGATAAACTATAAATTTAAACTCAATCTTGATTTAAAGGAAAGACTATAAATTATTGGCTGGAATGCATTCAGCATGAACTCACATTCTATATAACGTAAATCACGTAAGAGTATAAAAGATGTTGGAGCTCAATAAGCCCATACCTAAATTTTAACTGTAAAGCTGCAAGGACTTTTTGTTTATTTTATATACTGGTTTTCTTCTGAGACAAGTTGATTTTATCTCCAAGACTTAAGGCCATTCCCTGTAAAGAAGAATGAAGATATTTACAACTCTCAAAATTATGTACAACTGATAGGTTATTCAAACTTAACTACGCCTCCATTCAATGACATCATATGAACAGCAAAACCAAGGATCTACAAAACAAACTCACCAAAACTTTACTGGGTTAAGTACTTTTAGGGCTATATTTACAAATGCTCACTAGATTTGTACGCTGGATTAAAAAAATCTCTGGGGAATCCATTTCACAAATATCCCACAAGAATCAATCTATGTTAAGCAAATAAGTGCAAAAGATAAGCCATTTTAGTGAAGCAAAAGCTGTATTTCTATTCAGAGACTATTATATACACACATATATACACACACACACACAATGTATGTATCATACATACATACACATCTAACGCACAAAACGCTAGTATGGCAAAGGATACTACAGGCAGATATAAGAAGGGCATAAATTCTTCCTCCCTTTGTTCAGATCAGAGATGATCTTCGAGAAGAACAACTGTTACCTGACTCTTTGCACGAATTCTTATATGGCCAGTAACAGGGGCCTCTGGTCCTTGGTGAATTGGCTTCTCAATGCTGACATTTGCAAGTGCGTCTTCTCCAAATATGGAGCGAGCGTAGAGGTTGGCTGCCATAAAGCCACAGTAACCAGAGAGGGCCTAGAAGAAATTTGTGATAAATGTAATACTTTATTAAAGAACTACACATAGGCAAATAACACAGGCAAATTATGACTTAGAATAGTACTTATTGCAGTGGTAGTTACTCAACTGTATGAGTCTGTCAAAACTCACAGAGCTACGCGTGTAAAAAGTGTGAATTTTACTGTGTGTATACGCTTCAACAAGCCTGACTTTAAAAAAATAGTACTTATTTCAATTCATATATTGTTTGTTTGCCTCTTGCAACAGACCTTAAACTCCAGAAAGGATGAGGCTTTTTATTTTGATCATTACTATGTATCTAACAGTTCACACAGTGCTTGGTACACAACAGGGGCTCAGCATTTATTGAATAAATTAATACATGAAATAAAACCTACTTGTCTGGGAGCAGACATTCTTTTATTGATAAAATTAATACTATAATATTAACAGAAATTTTACAAGGAAAAAAAATCCCTTAGAGCCCCACTTTCATTTTTCTTTCTTTCTAGTGTTCTTCATAATGCATATATACAGCACAAAATCAAATTACATCAACAATTCTGTATTTGAGAAGATACGTTATGACCTACAACTAGAGGCAACAAAAGAGGTCATGCACATTTTCTAATCCAGTATTACAAATAAACTATCTTGGAATAACCCTCTAGCTAAAAAGGCAGGAAGATTAAAAAGAAAAAATTAGGCTGATTATTCAATTAGATAACTGCACTAGGAACAAGCTGGCTGGTGTTGGGTAGAGGGAGGTACGCAGATTTTTATATTCTATGGGAGAACCTTTTTTAGCTACTTCAGAATGACAGTGCTTTTCCCATGCTGAGTAACAGCAAAAATACACCAGAGAAAACACAAGAAAGACAGGAAGCTACCATAGTACTCTTTATCAGATTTAAGAAGTTCCCAATCAAATCTTACCTTCTCTGGGGTAAGGCATTTCATATTGGTTGACTTTAATATGTGCTGTAAGTATTCATTTAAATCAATTATATTTGTGTTAACCGTCACCTGCAGAGAGGGAGAAAAAAAGTCAAGGCAATCAAAATTCTTACAAGGACGAAGTTGTGAATTTCTTAGTTTGGGATTGAGGAAACACTGGTATTTCATACTAGAACCTCCTTCCAACTGTCTGGTGGGAAGGGTAGACAACAAAAAAGTCAGTGACATCTTCTACCCGATGCAACGGCCTGCAGGATGGTATCAGTATTCTCAGATATAGATGACTTCACAGAAGAGCAACATGCATGTAGGCTATTTCTAATAAAACATCAAGGATAGAAGTAACGAAGTTCCTCAGCAGGTCCCTGACTTTCGTAGCCTCTTTTAGACATGAGATTCGATAGTAAATTATTATTCATACCTAGAAGGGACGGGATATTGTCTATACTGTTTTGATCAATCAGATTAATTACAGAAATGCTACTCTCCCCAATATACAACAGCAACTTACAAAACTACGTGCCTGGTTTCCACTTATGGCTAATTTACAAGAACAGATATCGAAGGTCTTTTTGCTTCTCACATCTGCCACTTTTTAACAGGACTAATTTTACATGAGAACTCCTCAACACTAGGCAAAAGCAAGAAAGAGAAGTACAAGAAAATCTGTTAGGGACTAACTTTGTTTTCCCATTCAAATTCAGCCCACATTTGACGGAACTCAGCATCAGTGCAAGTCGCAGGCTGGATATAGTCCATGATGTCAATGTGGATATCACTGAGGACCACACAATTTCTGTCACTTGCTGCTCCAGAGACATCATAAACTGCAACACAAATACACAAAAAGATTCCCAATCGTGAGAGTCAAATTTTAATTTTTAAAAGTTTTAATATTTCCAAATAATAATAATGACATTAACAAATATTTATATAATACTTATTCGGTGCTGGACTCTATTCTATAAGCTTTATAAATATTACCTGTTTAATACTCCCATCAATCCTATGTGACAGTATTATTATTTTCCATCTTCAAGATGAGGAAACTAAGGCACAGAAAAGTTAATTAAGTCCCTCAAGGCTAAGCAACTGATCAGTGGTGGGGCCAGGATTCAAACTCAGGCACATTTTGTTTTTTCTTTGTTTTTAAAATTCAGTAAGTACTTATATAGTAGTTGCAATGTGCTAGGCACTGCAGGGAATACAAGTAGTACAGCAGGTGTTTAATATTTTCGAATGAATATTGCTGAGGCATAGCACTTAATGATGTAAGATTATTATGTTTATATGACTCTCTCTTCCACAGTAGAAAACACACAATGACGAAAAAAAAAAAAGTTGGCATCAAGTCAACTTCAACTCATGGAGACCCCATGCGTTTCAGAGTAGAACTGCACTCCACAGGACTTTCATAGCTGTGACCTTCGGAAGCAGATCACCAGGCCTTTCTTCTGAGGCCCCTCTGGGTAGGTTTGAACTGCCAACCTTTTGGTTAGTAGCCCAGGGCTTAAGCGTTTGCACCACCCAGAGACTCCACAGTAGAAAGGCCCTTCATAATCTGACTGAAGACTACCTTTCTCTTTCTAGCTTCCTCTCCTGATATCCCCCCACCCTATCTACTTTCAGAGAAAACTGAGGTTACCAAGAATAAGCTCCTTTAATTTTCAGTCCCACATTCAACCATAAGTGTCTCTCTCTCTGAATTCCCTCTCACCACCTTCCCTTTCGTGTCAGAGAAGTGCTGTCTCTTCTCTTCAAGGTTAGTAATTCCTGCCATCTATGATCCCTGCTTTGACCCAGGACCTCACTCCATTAATCATTACCTCTTTCACTCTTAAGTCTTTACCTTCCCATTCTCTACTGACTTTCTTCCCTCGTAGTCTATAAACATACTCAAGGCTCTTTCATTTAAAAAAAAATAAATCTTTCTTCATCCTTGTCTTTTCTTCTGGCTACTGTCCTCTCTCATTCCTATCAAAGCCAAGGTTCTAGAAAGAAGTTTGTCTACACTCACTATCTTTATTTCCCCATCTCCTAGTCTTCAACTGATCACCCTTGCCTGAGACATGCCACAAATGTTTTAAGACCACCAATTGCTAAATCCAAAGGACTTCTCTTTCAGACTTCATGTTACTTGATCTTTGCAACTTCAGATACTTCTTGAGGTTTATTCCTTACTTCTCTAATCACGCTTTACTCTGTTGGTTCCTCCTTCTCTGACCACACTTTAAATATTGCTGTTCTCTTTGATTTTGTGTTCAATCTTCCCTTTTTCTCACTCTTTAGCCCCCTTTAGGTAGTTTCTTCCACTCCTATGGCTTCAACTATCACCTGCATACTAAAGATTTAAACCAATATTTACCCCTAGTTGAGACCTCCTGTTCAAGTTCCAGGTGCACATCAAACTGCCCTTGGGTATCTGGACACTTTATTTTTTAATTAATTTTTACTGTGCTTTAAGTGAAAAAGTTTACAAATCAGGTCTCTCATACAAAAATTTACATACTTTGCTATACACTCCTAACTGCTCTCCCTCTAATGAGATAGCACAGCTCTCCCCTCCACTTTCTCTCCTTGTGTCCATTCGGGTAGCTTCTGGCCCCCTCTGCTCTCTCATCTCCCCTTCAGACAGGAGATGCCAACATAGTCTCATGTAGGGTCCTTCTAGTCCCAGTCTGACAATTAAGTCTGGTCTTTTTATGAGAATTTGGGGTCTGCATCCCACTGCTCTCTTGCTCCCTCAGGGGTTCTATGTTGTGTTCCCTGTCAGGGCAGTCATTGGTCATGGCTGGGTACCATCTAGTTCTTCTGGGCTCAGGCTGAGGTAGTCTCTGGTTTATGTGGCCCTTTCTGTCTCTTGGGCTCATAATTACCTTGCGTTATTGGTGTTCTTCATTCTTCCTTGCTCCAGGTGGGCTGAGACCAATTGACACATCTTAGATGGCCACCTGCTAGCGTTTAAGACCCCAGACGCCACTCTCCAAAGTGGAATGCAGGGTGTTTTCTTAATAGATTTTATTATGCCAACTGACTTAGATGTCCCCTGAAACCATGTTCCTCAAACCCCCAACCCTGCTACGCTGGCCTTTGAAGCATTCGGTTTATTCAGAAAACGTATCTAGACACTTTAATATTCAACCTGCCCAAGGTTTAACTTATTATTTGTCTCTCTCAAATCTGTTCTTCTTTCCTATATTTTTTGGTGACTGATACAAACAATAACGCAATAAACTCAATCCAGAAATCCTTGGGTTACTCTAGATACCTCCTCTTTAATCAGTAACCATGTTCTGGGCATTCTATCTCCTTAACATCTATTATATTCAGCCCATCTCTCCAATTTAACAACTACTGAGTTGGTTCAAGCCCTCTGTTATATTTCACCTAGGCTATGCAACAGTCTCCTACTATATTTTCCTGCTTCTTCCAGTTAATTTTCTATAGTGCTGCCACAGAAATATTTAATCATGTCACTCAATTTCTCAATGGCTCCCCTTTACATCAGGATAAAGCTCAAATATGGCTGCTGCTAATCTTAACTTCATTTTTTTTTTTCTACCACCACCTCCAGCCCAGTCTAAACTCCAGGTATATTACACTGCTTGTTTTTGTTCTAGCTACATCCTCATCTATCTGGAGAATACCTCCTGATCTTTCAAAACCCTACTCAAGCATTACCTCCTCCATGAGTAAAAGCTTTCCCTGTGCTGCCCCAAGAAAAACGACCAAAAGTCTTCATAGATTCCCACTTCACCTGGAACAGGCTTTCATACTTGTTGTTGTTTGGTGCCATCAAGTCGGTTCTGACTCACAGCAACCCTATGTACAACAGAACGAAACACTGCCTGGTCCTGCGCCACGCTCACAATCACTGCTATGTTTGAGCTTATTGTTGCAGCCACTGTGTCAATCCATCTCATTGAGGGTATTCCTCTTTTTTGCTGACCCTCTACTTCACCAAGCATTAACTCTCTACTTTACCAAGCATGATGTCCTTCTCCAAGGACTGGTCCCTCCTGATAACATGTCCAAAGTAACTGAGATAAAGCCTCACCATCCTTGCTTCTAAGGGGCACTGTGGTTGTACGTCTTCCAAGACAGATTTGTTTGTTCTTCTGGCAGTTCACAGTATATTCAATATTCCTCACCAAAACCATGCTTCAAAGGCATCAATTCTTCTGTCTTCTTTATTGTCCAGCTTTTGCATGCATACGAGGCCATGAAAATGCCACATATTGCACATATTTGTGTTTCCTTATGTGACTGTAATCTGAGGACAGAAATCTTGTTCTTCTTACCATGAAAGCTCTATCCCTAATCACAGAAGTAGCTAAAAAAATGCCTACTGACTGAAGGCCTCTGTACAAGCTAATCCCTGCATCTGGGATAGCCTTGTGTGCCTGGCAATAAATGCCTATACAAAGTTTTAGACTCAGTTCAAATGTTATCCTTGGATGATAACGTACCTTTCTTCTGTATAAAGTTTTCACTTTTTTCTCTCTATGATCCCAAAGCACTTAGTATATATAAACCAGCCGTTAACACATTGTATTGTAATGATCTATTTACTAACCTATCTTCTCCTTCTGCCAGATCATTTCTTGAGCACAGTGACCCTATCTGTTTCATTCTGTACATCCAGTACCTAGTACAATGCCTGGTACCAATGACCCCATACATGATGAATGAATGAATGAATGTATTAACTTCCTGTCCTCAAGCAATGTCACACAAGTATTCATCACAAGAAATTCTTTAATAAAATTATTCAAACGTCAGACACTATAAAAGTTTCTTACCTATATTACCAAAAATTATTCCATTTTCTGTTGATGCTACTTTGACATTAGCTTTAATATTTGCAAAATCATGAGGAGCCAGAGTCAAAGGAGATGGTTTTTCCACAAGTTTCAGATCCCCTGAAAGAAAGAGTTTGGACATGGTTAAAAAAAAATACATATATTAACCTCTTAAATCATAAAACCTTGGCCACACATCGTATGTTATGAGTTATGGACTCAGAAAATACCTAGCTCTGTTCTAAGCCAATTAAAAATTTAACTATGTGAGCTACTGGGTAAATCTGTTACCTTAAACAGCTCTTTTTTACATCTAGAAAAACTGACATTCGCTTGATCAAGCTCAGTGAATGACCCACCTAAGTGTACCAGGGACCTAAGTATGACAAAAGTTCAGAAAACTGAAGTTGAAGGGACTAAATGTTAAATGTAAAACTAAGCCTTGATTCAAAATCTCACAAATGTCTCAACATAATTATTACTCTGAAATTTGTGTACTTCTCTTAATAGTCTGTAATAAAGATCTACTATGCAACAATCTTTCCTTTATGGTACACGTCCTCACCTAGAGTAGCTAACTCTAATGTGCAGTTCTGCAAAGTATCACTGGTTTGGTTCACAACAAGTACATCCAGGACGATATCATACTGGTTGACATGAACATAAGCTTCTGCATATACAGGATCTGAGAAGCCTGTCAGTTGGGTGACCTGTCAAGCAAAAACAAAGAGCTAATCAAACAACGGCTGAGACACTTTAACCAAACATATCCTGGTCAAAGGACTAAGTATGCTAGGTAATTAACAGACGTGCTTAGACAAGCCATTTTGAAATAGATAAAATAAAATTGTTCCGTAATGCAGAAGTGGAAACTGAAACTGCGATATTAGAAAGATCGTAGAGTTAAAAAAAGAGTTCTTAAAAGAATATGGAATTCAAGATTTTAAATTAAAAACTGATACCCAGGGCTCCTATTGGTTTTGAAGCTCTGTATATAGATATCATATATGTTGGCTTCATGCTCAACAGCAGAAAGATGTTAAGTATGCTTAGTAAATATATTAACATTATCCCAGTTTCGTAAGTGAACAGATTTGGATATATTTTCAGATGAATCCATCAGTATCTAAACTCACTATCTGCTCTCCAAAACTCAGGAATCAAATAATTTTAGATTTTATGGTAGCCCCTATTATCCAAGCTCAAGAACCAAATTGATAATTTAAAAAGAGATGCTTGTAATGTGAAAAACATAAAATTTTAAATGTTTAAAACACTCAAAGTATAGCACTTTAAAAAATGTAATGTTGTTGATATCGATTCCTAATTTTAAGGGCAAGAAAGTGTTTTAGCAGTTCCAATTCTGCCACTAACTTTATCCTATACAATAAAATCAATTTGGGAGTGTTTATTCATCTAACAAATAAGAGAAATAAATTAGATAATTTCTTTTTTTTCTGGTAAGTATAAATAGTATATACATATATATATTAGAAAACGTTCATCACGTCAACATTTTTTATATGTATAATTCAGGAACATTAATTACATTCTTCATGTTGTGCAACCATCACCACTATCCACTTCCAAATTATTTCATCACCCTTAACAGAAGCTTGACGACCTCTAAGCAATGACTCCGCCTTTCCCCCCTCCCCCCTGGTAAGCACTATTAAATTTTGGTCCCTACATTGTTGTTAGGTGCCGCAGAGTCACTTCTGACTCATAGCGATCTTACGTACAACAGAACAGAACACTGCCCAGTTCTGCAACATCCTCACAACTCTTGCTATGTTTGAGCCCACTGTTGCAGCCACTGTGTGAATTCATCTCATTGAGGGTCTTCCTCTTTTTCCCTGATCCTCTACGTTACCAAGCATTATGCCCTTCTCCAGGGACTGGTCTCTCCTGATAACATGTCCAAAGCATGTAAGACGAAGTCTCGTCATCCTCTCTTCCAAGGAACATTCTGGCTGTACTTCTTCCAAGACAGATTTGCTTGTTCTTCTGGCAGTTCATGGTATATTCAACATTCTTTGCTGACACCCAAACTGAGAGATGTCAGTTCTTCTCTGGTCTTCCTTATTCACTGTCCAGCTTTCACATGGGTATGAGGTGACTGAAAGCACCATGGCTTGAGCCTGGTGCACCTTAGTCCTCAAAGTGAGACCTCTACTTTTTTAACACTTCAAAGAGGTCTTTTGCAGCAGATTTGCCCAATGCAATATTTCCTTTGATTTTTGACTGCTGCTTCCATGGGCACTGATTGTGGATCCAACTAAACTGAAATCCTGGACAGCCTCAATGTCTTCTATGTTTGAGGCTGTTTATCATGATGTTGCCTATCGGTGCAGCTGTGAGGATTTGTTTTCTTTATGTTGAGGTGTAATCCTTGAAGCCTGTAGTCTTTGACCTTCATAAGTAAGTGCTTCAAGTCCTCTTCACTTTCAGCAAGCAAGGTTCTGTCATCTGCATATAACAGGTTGTTAGTGTTGGTCCAATCCCGACGCCACCTTCTTCTCTACATAGTTCAGGTTTTGTTTTGTTTCGTTTGTTTTTTTTTATATACAGAATGAACAAGTATGGTTAAAGAACACAATCCTGATGCATACCTTTCTTGATTTTAAACAATGCTGTACCCCTCCCCCTTGCTCTGTTCCAACAATTGCCTCTTGGTCTATGCACAGGTTCCACATGAGTCCAATTAAGTGTCCTGGAATTCCTATTCTTCATAATGTTATCCATAATTTTTTATGATCTACAATGTCCAATGCCTTTGCACAGTCAATAAAACGCAGGTAAACATCTTTCTAGTATTCTCTGGGTTCAGCCAAGATCCATCTGATATCAGCAAAGCTATCCCTTGTTCAATGTTCTCTTCTGAATCTGGCTTGAACTTCTGGCAGTTCCCTGTCAATGCACTGCTGCAATTGTTTTTAAATTATCTTCGGCAAAACTTTACTTGTCTGTGAAATTACTGATATTGTTCAATACTTTCCACATCCTGTTGGATCACCTTTGTTTGGAATGCACACAAATACGGATCTCTTCCAGTCGGCTGGCCAGGTAGTTGTCTTCCAAACTTCTTGGCATAGACGAGGGAAGCACTTCCAGTGCTGTGTTTGTTGAAACATCTCAATTGGCATTCTGTCAATTCCTGAAGCCTTGTTTGTTGCCAATGCCTTCAGTGCAACTTGGACTTTTTCCCTCAATACCACTGGTTCTTGATAATATGCTACCTCCTTAAATGGCTCAATGTTGACCAATTCTTTTTGGTACAGTGACTCAGCATATTCCTTCTGTCTTCTTTTGATGCTTCCTGCATTAGTCAATATTTTGCTCATAGAATCCTTCAAAATTGCAACTCGAGGCTTGAATTTTTTCTTTGGTTCTTTCAGCTTTAGAAATGCCAAGAGTGTTCTTCCCTTCTGGTTTTCTAACTCCAAGTCTTTGCACATTTCATTATAATACTTTACTCTGTCTTTTTGACCCACCCTTTGAAATCGTTTGTTCAGCTCTTTTACTTCATTTTCTTCCTTTTGCTTCAGTTGCTCTATGTTCAAGAGCAAATTTCAGAGTCCCTCCTCACATTCATTTTGGTCTTTTCTTTCTTTCCTGTCTTTTTTAATGACCTTTTGCTTTCTCATTTATGAGGTCCTTGATGTCATCCCTCAACTATCTAGTTTTTGGTCACTAGTGTTCGATGAATCAAATTGTATTCTTGCATTGGTCCCTAAATTCAGGTGGGATATACTCAAGGTTGTACTTTGGCTCTTGTGGACTTGTTTTAATTTTCTTCAGCTTTGACTTGGACGTGCATATGGGCAGTTGATGGCCTGCTACGCAGCTGGTCCCTAGCCTTGTTCTGACTGATGATATTGAGCTTCTCCATTGTCTCTTTCCACAGATGTAGTCAACATGATTCCTGTGTATTCCACCTGGCAAGGTCCATGTGTACAGTCGCCATTTTTGTTGAAAAAAAGTATTTGCAATCAATAGGCCATTGGTCTTGCAAAATTTTTTCATGTGATCTCCAGCATCTTTATCACCAAGGCCATATTTTCCAACTACTGATCCATCTTTGTTTCCAACTTCAGCATTCCAATCATCAGTAATTATCAATGCATCTTGATTGCATGTCTCACCAATTTCAGACTCCAAAAGTTGCTAAAATCTTCAATTTCTTCATTTCTGGCATTAGTAGTTGGTGCATAAATTTGAATTAATAGTCGTATTACTAGGTGTATGAATATTATTCCATCACTCACAGCATTGTACTCAGGATGGATCTTGAAATGTTCTATTGACAATGAATGCGATGCTGTTGCTCTTCAATTTGTCATTCCCAGCATTGTGGACCATACGATTGTCTGATTCATACTGGTCCATACCAGCCCATTTCAGCTCACTAATGCCTAGGATATCTACCTCCAAGCATTCCATTTCACTTCTGACAACTTCCAATTTTCCTGGGTTCATACTTTGTACACTCACATTCCAATTACTAATGGATGTCTGCAGTTGTTTCTTCTCATTTTTAGTTATGCCACATCAGCAAATAAAGGTCCCAAAATCTTAACTCCATCCGTGCCATTAAGCTCTTTCCCAGTCATATTTTGAGTGCCTTTCAACCTGTGGGCTCATCTTCTGGCACTGTATCAGATAATGTTTTGCTCTTATCCCTAAAGGTTTTCACTGGCCTATTTTTCCAGAAGTAGATTGCCACATCTTCCTAGTCTGTAAGCTCTGTTAAAACCTGTCTACCATGGGTGACCTCGCTGGCATATGAAATACCAGTGGCATAGCTTGCAACACCACAGTAAGACACAAACCACCACAGTATGACAAGCTGACAGATGAGTGGTGGGTCGTCTCCATACATTTGCCTATTCTAGATATTTAAAGTGGGATCACACAATATTTATCCTTTTGTGATTGATTTATTTAACTCAGCATGTTTTCAAGCTTCATCCATGTTGTACTGTGTATCAGGACTTCATTTCTCTTTACAACAGAGTAATACTCCACTGTATTATGTACCATTTTGTTTAGTTACTCATCTCTTGATGGGCATTTAGGTTGTTTCCACCTTTTGGCTATTGTGAATACTGCTGCAGTGAACATTGCTGTACATATATCTGTTTTGTGTTCCTGCCTTCAATTCTTTTGGATATATGCCTAGGAGTGGAATTGCTGGATCATATAAGTCTATGTTTAACTTTTCAAGGAACCTCCTAACTGTTTTTCACAGTGGCTGTACAATTTTACAGTCCCACCATCAACGGATAAAGGTTCCAATTTCTCCACATCCTCAACACTTTTTTTTTTTGGTAGAGCATAAATTTTTTTAATTGTGGTAAATATACAAATAACAAAACATATGCTACTTCAACAATTTTTAAATTCACATTTTTAAAGAGTAGAATAGTTTTCCCAATAGAATCCTATAAGGAATTCAATGTATTTGGAACATAAGAGTAGAGTTGCTCTGTTTAAAGTAGAAGACAAAAGAACATGAAGTCAGGGTGTGGGGGAAGAAGTCAAACCTTAAAAATTAAAAACCACTGTTAGCCTCTGAGGAATCCCCAGCTCTATTTATTAGTCTAGTCTATGACTCCACAAGGTGCCCTAGTGCAACGGAAAAGCACTCAGCTGTTAACCCAAGGGTTGGTGGTTCTAACCCACCCAGTGGCTCCATGGGAGGAAGACCTGGAGATCTGCTTCTGTAAAGATTACAACCAAGGAAACCCTATGGGGCAATTCTACTCTGTCCTATATGGTTGCTATGAGTTGGAATCGACTCCACAATTTGACAAAAAATAATGCTATATAACTAGTTATTTGCCTTTTTAAAAACAACAGCAGATCAGCAACTTCCAGATTACCGCTTTTCTTAAATAGTCAATTTAAATAACCTACCAGTGTATTGGACATTTCATTACCTTGTTAAGTTTCGATGCCAGAGGATCTGCTGCCTCTTTCCTCTGTGTGTTACCCATTGCTGCCAGCAAACTTAGCTGAAACTGATCTTCCTTGCAGTTCATTTCATTCTTAGCAGTTAGTTGCATGAAGGAAATGGGGTCATCAGGCTGTACTGTCACATTCCTCTTTTCAGATTCTTTCTGTTTTGAGAAAACAGTACATCTTTTCAATATAGAAAGCTTTTTGTGGGCCGTTAATAGGGATAGTCCTCACCTAAGAGGCCTGAAAAATCAACAAAATAAAAACACAAAGCACTTTTATGACCTTATCATATATATACTTTACCTTCTGGGATAGCTTCTCTTCTTCAAGTTTAGCAGATAACATGTGAGAAAGGGACTGTCTGCATTCTTTATTAAAAATGTCATTCATTAAAGGTGAACATTCAGATAAGACCTTGAGGCACAGGGAAATTCGATCTACATCATCATCTGTAATTGGCTTCTTAGGAAGTGAGGATTTGCCCAAATGAAGGATAGTAGCCATGAGCAACATAGCCTCAGCAACAAAAGACTAGAAAAGTAGAGAAATGAGTTATTTATTGTCATGATTCTCCAATTGTAATGTCACTCACAATCCAAGAAATAAATCTAATTTTTCATTTCACCTGAATAAGATTTTAAATCCTTTAGATTGTATCTCCATAATATCTTTTTGCACCCTTCTCCTTTCTTTCTCTTCTGCCACTTTCTAAGACCTTCATTAACCCTCAGCAGAAATATAGCAATGGCTTTTTAACTGTCCTTACTTTAGTTTCTCACTTTAACCCCTTATATGCTGATGCTATCTTTTAAAATTCCAACTGCAGAAGAGTTAAAAGAACTGACACACTTCATCATTTGTTAACATTTTGCTTTGTTTGCTTTCTTATTCTACCTACACATATATACTTATTTTTTTTGGCTGAACGTATGAAATTAAGATTCTTCAACTCATAAATACTACAGCATCCATCTCCTAAGAATAGGGACAATTTTCTATATAATCACAGTATCATTATCTCACCTGAGAAACTTAATTTCAAAACACATTTAATATACACTCAGATTTTTAATTGTTCCAAAATACTTCTTACTTAAAATCCAGGATTAGTTTCATGCATTTTATTGGCTGTTATTGCCTTTGGTTCCTTTAATCTAAACTAGCCCCTCAGCCTTTTGCTTTGTTTTTTTATGACATTGACTTTCTTAAGTGTTCAAGCCAGTTGTTTTATATAATGTCTCATATTTCAGGCTAGAATACCATATAAGTGATATTTTCTCACTGTACTGCATTAGGAAGCAAATAATGTCAGGTTGTCCCATTATTGGTGATGCTAAGTTTGATTACCTGCTGCTGCTATCTCAATCGCCAACTGACTTCTTTAGTCTCATTTAGCATCATCCTGACACATATACTCTTGCCAAACTGTCTTTAGCTGAGTACTGATCTACACACATTTATTAAAAAACTACCAGAGGCCTGGGAAAGAACCAGAGGAAGAGTAGGTACAATAATCCCCTGAGCTTTGATACAGTCTCTAGAAAGAGAGGACAGAGAGGAGGGGATGGAAAAAATATGTGAAGAAATAATGATAATGGCCAAAATTTTCTGAAGTTTGATGGAAACTATAAACCCATAAATCCAAGATGTTTAATGAATCACAATAAAAGAAACACAAAAAAAACCACATCAAGGCATATTAAAATAAAGCTACTGAAGCTGAGTGATAAGCAGAAAATAAAAAACCAGTCAGTGAAAAAAAGACACTTTCCACAAAAAGGCACAAGAATGACAGTAGATTTCTCATCAGGAAGGAAGAAAACAAAAAGAGTTATAACTTTACAGTAATGGAAGAAAAAAATTTTACACCTAGAATTCTACAGTCACAAAAATAGCTTTCAAAATGAAGGAGAAAAAAGACTTTTTCAGGCAAAAACCAAGAGAATTAATTACTAACTAGACCTGCACCAGAAGCAAGTTAAAGTTGTTTTAGGCAAAAGACATAATACCAGAGAGAAACTCAGACCAACATAAAGAAATGAAGAGTGCTCGAAATGGCTGATGAGGTGATAAACAACCAAACTGCCTTCTCCCTTGGACCAAATGTGAAAAACCTTATGAGCAAGATATGTTAAAAAAAAAAAAAAAAAAAAAAAAAGGCTCTTAAACATTATCAGCAAACGTTCTCCCAACTTCGAGGTGTAAAACAGCTATTTTATGAAGGGAAATCAAATTGGACTCTTGAGACACAAAAACGTTGAAGATTTTTTAAAAACATCATTAAAAAAAAGATAACACCACGAAAAAACCTGAATAAATAAGTAATGGTCACAGGAGAGTTACAAAATAAATTATTAGTCATAAAGAAAAATAAATCAGTAAAGTAAGAGATAATACGCTTTGTAAATTAATCAGTGCTCTAATTTTCACTTATGACTTTTTATGCTGGAAGTAAAAACGAAAATACTCTGAAAACTCCAAATCTTAAATGGAAATGTCCAAGGCCTAATGAAATGAAGGAATCATACACCTAATGGACTATAATGCAGCTATTAAATATTATGATTTTTATGGTCAAGAAGCGTTTAGAATAACATGGGGAAATGTTTGCTAAAACATGAAGTGAAAAGGCAGTATCGTAAAACACAGAATAATTACTACTGGGGAAAAAACTGTTTCATAGATAAGACCCACCTTTATTTTTTTCTGGAGGAAGGAGGAACAATGTTATTGTATCTGGTAATGTAATAGTATTTCTATGATTTGATGTATTTCAGCACATTAACAGGATCCGTACTTAAGTGCTGTAAACATCAGCAATTTTTTTTTAAGTATTTATTATATCACTCCTTGCTCATATTATTAAAAAAATATTAAATATTAAAAAAAGAAAAATAAAATATTCACAACTCTAAGACAGAGAATTTTTTTTACAAATGAAGGTCAAATAACCTTTTCAGGCAAACGAAAGTTGAAAGAATTTATCACCAGCAGACCTGCTTTAAAAAGACCAAGTTCTTCAAGCAAAGAGAAAATATCAGATAGAAATCTGGATTCACACAAAGGAACGAAGAGCATCATAAATGGTAAATATCTGGGTAAATATAAGACTTCTTTTTCATTTAAAAAAAATCATTAAAATATAATTGGCTACTAAAAGCAAAAATAACAACAATGTATCATGGCATTTAAAACCATGACATACAGAAGTAAAATGTAGGACAACAAGAGTACAAAGGATGGGGGTAAGGGAACGGAAGTATGCTATTGTAAATGAATGTACAGTCAGAACGGTCAGAAGCCATGATGAAAATATGAGCCATAGAAGGGAATACACTTAAGAGATATTTCTGGGATAAAACAGGTAACAACTGACGGGATGAAGATGCTGGAGAGGCATTTCCTTCATCAGGCCCTGGTGAGCAAACAGAAGTGACTTCATAAACCCTTATTTCTCTTCCACTTGACGAGTCACACTGTTATTACTTTGTCAACTTCACACACGTATTGTACCGCTGTGACCATCTCCCCTACTAAACCATAAGCTTTTCCATGACAGGAACTCTAGTATTCATTTTTGGGTCCCTCACTGTTGACTACCTACAGTAGGCACTCATCATTCATTTGTTGAGTAAACGTAGAATAAATGACCTTACATTTTGCTTCTTCTTCTCCTGAACCAAAGCTACATAGCGCAAGGCGACCTTGGTCAGAGTTGTGGCAAGAGAGGCAGCAACAAAGAAATCTCCATCCAGAAGGAATCCTCTCAGGGGAGGTCTGCAAAGAAATCAAGGAAAATGAAATTTACCAGCTTCTTAAGCAGCATGCAGCTTCTGTAGAAATGATTCAAATAAGCCTATTTAACACTCTCCCTTCCATCTGTCAGTGAAGGAGCTCAATTAGCCCCTTTTAGTTCTCAGAAGGAAAAAGAAAAAGAATACAGAGCTTTAAAATTTGTCTTTAAATGATACAAGAGCCAACTGAATACAATAAAAGAAAATGGTTAAAGGTGTATATACTGGAGCCAATGAGCTACATTCAAATCTCAAACTGTATATTTACTGTATCCCCTTGAGTAAGTTACAAACCTCTCTAAGTCTCAAATTCCTCTTCTATAAAATGAGGATAATACAGACTCTCTCAAAGGGTCGTTTTCAAGATTATATGAGACAAACTACTGAGCACAATGCCTACCATATAGTAAGTATTCAGTAAAATTTTAGGCATTATTTTCTTCATCTTCACCATAAAAAATGGAGAGCAAAATCAAGAGCAAAATAACAAAATTTTATTCATCAATTAGAAATGGAAAGTCATCAAAACTTTGTAAATGCCTTCAAGTTAAAGCTATTTGTATTACCTAGATGCTAATAGGCAACAAAACTCAAATATCAAAGTTACTTCCACTTATCGTTTTACATGTGATTAAAATAATTTTATTTTAAACAGGACATGGCTATTTCAATTAAAACAGGTGTAAAGGCAGAGGATTGTATCTATCAACATAATTGCTAGGGGAAAGAACTTAAACACCTTCCTTCTTTAAAGTACCTCAAATGACAGAGACTTTCATTTTAGCCATAAAAGCAAACTGACAAAAGAAATCATTTCACCATTTTATACACAAGAATAATAATTAAAACAGTACAGCTGGAAGGGCACAGGTGCATTATGTTACCTGTCTTCCTCTTTCTTGGTGGGTCTAGAACTGCTAAGGGCACTCTGAGTTGCATAGGTGCCCATCTCAGTTACCAATTTCTGAACTGGCCCCACAGTTATTTCTTCTTCAGGTTTTAATTCACCTGCTTCTTTCTTTATTTCTGATTCTACAATTGGGATCTAAAAGTCAATTGGAAACATCAATTTAGTATTAATATCAACAGTGTCATAGATTGTATTATGTCTCCCAAAAAGTGTGTGTGTATCAACTTGGTTAGGCCATGATTCCCAGTATTCTGTGGTTTTCCTCTATTTTGTGACTGTAATTTTATGTTAAAGAGGATTAGGGTGGAACTGTAACACTCTTACCACGTCACATCCCTGATCCAATGTAAAGGGAGCTTCCCTGGGGTATGGCCTGTACCACCTTTTATCTTCCAAGAGATAAATGGAAAGGGAAGCAGGCAAAAAGTGGGGGACCTCAAACCATCAAAAAAGCAGCAGCAGGAGCAGAGCGTGTCCTCTGGACAGCCAGGGGAAGATTGAGGACAAGGTCCTTCCTCCTGAGCCGACAGAGAGAGAAAGCCTTCCCCTGGAGCTAAAGCCCTGAATTTCAACTTTTAGCCTACTTTACTGTGAGAAAATAAACTTCTCTTTGTTAAAGACATCCATTTGTAGGTATTTCTGGTTATAGCAGCACTAGATGACTAAGACAGAATTTGGTACTGGGAGTGGGGTGCTGCTCTAACAGACACCTAAAATGTGGAAGGAGTTCTGAAACTGAATGGATAGAGGAGCAGCAGCGACAGAGGGCCAGCAGAAGCAGAGAACCTGCAGCGGAAGAGAAGCGGTAGCGACAGAACCAGCTGCAGCAGAACCAGGAGACCACCACGAAATGGCGCTAGAGGTGACCCATGCAGCAAGAGAGCTGAGTGCCTGTGCACAGGAGGCTTCCTAGTGGAGTGGGGTGCCTTCATTACTTACCAGTGGAGCTACAGAGCTGTGGAACACTTGCCCCAGCAGGGCAGAAGTGGGCATGAGGCCTGAGAGCCCAGACAAGAAACAGAAGTTGAAGGGACAAGGAACACAAGAAGCCAAGCTGCCTCAGTCTCAAAAGGTATGGCCATGACCTCAAGGGTTCAAAGGTGGAGCCATGGCCTCTGGTGTTTCTAAGGGTGGAGTCGCCCTCAGATGGACTAGGATAATGATGCACTTAAAGCTTAGGGAGCATAGTTGCTGTCCCAGTGAGCCTGGAAGGTGGAGCTGAAGCCCAGGGCCAAGGGGCCTCCACTCAGAATCTGGAGAGTATGGCTAATACCTAGAGTCTGGAGGGCAAAGCCATTGTGTAAATTTCTCAGAGAACAGAGGATTATTTTCAAAGCTTTGAGGGCTAATATAATGTGTTCTGCTGCCTTCCTTGGTGCCTGTTATGCCTTCTTTCCCTCCAATTTCTCTGGTATGTAATGGAAATGTCTAGCTTGTGCCTGTTCTGCCGTTATACCTTTAGAAGCAGATAACTTGTATTCTAGATTTCACAGACGAAGAGGAATTTTTGGATTTTGGACGTGGAGTTAAGACTTTTGCTATGATATGATGGAATGAACACATTTTGCATGTTGCAAGGATATGATTTTTTGGTGGCCAAAGGGTGGAATGTCATGGATTGAATTATGTCCCCCCAAAAATGTGTGTATCAACTTGGTTACGCCACAATTCCAAGTATTCTGTGGTTGTCCTCCATTTTGTGATTGTAATTTTATGTTACAGAGGATTAGGGTGGGATTGTAACACCCTTACCAGGTCATATCCCTGATCCAATGTAAAGGGAATTTCCCTGGGGTGTGGCCTGTACCACCTTTTATCTTACAAGAGATAAAAGGAAAGGGAGGCAAGCAGAAAGTGGGGGAATGCATACTACTAAAAAGCAGCACCAGGAGCAGAGCACGTCCTTTGGACCCGGGGTCCCTGTGCCTGAGAAGCTCCTCAACCAGGGAAAGGTTGAGGATAAGGTCCTTCCTCTAGAGCCAACAGAGAGAGAAAGCCTTCCCCTGGAGCTGAGGCCCTGAATTTGGACTTCCAGTCTACTTTACTGTGAGGAAATAAACTTCTCTTTGTTAAAGCCATCCACTTGTGGGTATTTCTGTTATAGCAGCACTAGAGGACTAAGACAAATAGTAAGCAAAATCATATTTAAATAATTCAATCATTTCTATAGAGAAGGCAATCCCCCAATGGGGTTTTTGGAACCTGGAATTCTGCTTCCAATTCTTTTCTTTGCAGGATGACGAAGTGGAAGAACAGATTTTGGACTTGGATGTTCTTGGGTTGAATTCTTCCTTTGCCACTGACTAGTTGTATGGCCATGGGCAAGTTAAATAAAGCATGCTGAGCCTCAGTTTCTTTTTGGGGGTTAGATTAAGGTTTACGGAGCAAATTAGTTTCCCATTAAACAATTAATACACATATTGTCACATAGGTTGCCAACCCCATGACCTGTCAACACTCTCCCCTTCTCGACCTTGGGTTCCCCATTTAGTCTTGTTTTGTTTTATGGAGCCTCAGTTTCTTAATTTGGGTTAATGGGAAATATTAATTCTACACAAGTTACTTAATAGGGAAATATTAAGGGGAGTGCCTAACACCAAATAGACACTAAATTGTATTTTTTCTTCTCCATCCCTCCCTTGAAATACTAATGAAAAACAGCATTCATTCTTCAAAACTGAAATAAACATGACTCATTTGTACACAATAACCTAATCAACTATCTTAAAAAAAAATAAATGGCTGTTATGTACTGATTCCCTAATACCAGTCTATCATGTAATTCAAGAGCTCTAAGAGTCTTCAATCACTATCTATTCCAATGCCTTCATATTAAAGATTAAAAAACAAACAAAAAGAAAGCAAACAAACACAAAAGACAAAACTGGTATCCAGTCTGGTTAAGGAACTTATATCCAAGATCGTGGAGCTAATTACTGACAGAACCAAGATTAAAACTCAGTCTCCTGACAAGAAATCCACTGTTCTTCCTGTTCTACTACAAGAATAAGGAAATACTATTAGTTTTAAGACACAGACATTCTAAAGTCAGCCTTGTTCTTAAAATATTTACATTTTCCTTTCAGAACATATAGACTAAAACTGAGTTTTTTTGTACCTATCAACAATCAAACTAAACGTAAACGGTTTAAATGCTCTAGTCAAGAGACAGAGTGGCAGAATGGATTAAAAAAAAAAACCCAGACCCATCAATATGTTGCCTACCTGAGACACAAAGACATAAACATGCTAAAAATCAATGGATGGAAAAAAATATATCAAGCAAACAATAACCAAAAAGAGAGCAGGAATGGCAATATTAATTTAGTAAAATAGACTTTAAGTCAAAATCCATCAAAAGAGACAAAGAAGGACATTGTATAAAGATTAAAGGGTCAACCCACCAAGAGGACATAACCATGATAAATATCTATGCACTCAATGACAGGGCTCCAAAATACATCAAACTCCAACAGTATTGAAAAGAGAAACAGACAGTTCCACAATAATAGCTGGAGACTTTAACATACCATTAACGGTGAAGGAACGAACTAGGAAGAAACTCAATAAACATACAGAAGATCTAAATAACCCAACCAACCAACTTGACATCATAGACATATACAAACACTCCAACCAACAGCAGCACAGTAGGCATTCTTCTCTAACGCACACGGATCATTCTCCAGAACAGACCGTATTTTAGGCCATAAAGCAAGCCCCAATAAATTAAAAAACATCAGTAAAATGCAAAGCATCTTCTCTGATCACAACGCAAAAAACCAAAAAACCAAACGCAGTGCTGTTGAGTCTATTCCGACTCATAGCAACCCTATAGGACAGAGTAGAACTGCCCTATAGAGTTTCCAAGGAACGCCTGGCGGATTCAAACTGCTGACCCTTTGGTTAGCAGCCGTAGCACTTAACCACTACGCCATCACAACTCTATCAGACTATAAATCAATAACAGGAAGAACAAGGAAAAAAATGAAATGCATGGAAAATGAACAATACCTTAAAAACCACTGTGTAGCAGAAAAAATTACAAATGAAATTTAAAAATTCCTAGAATTAAATGAGAATGAAAACACAACATACCAAAACCTTTGGGACACAGCAAAAGCAGTGTTCAGAGGAAAACTTACAGCAATAAATGCACACATCAAAAAAGAAGGGCCAGAATCAACAGCTTAACTCTACAACTCAAACAAACATAAAAAAAAGCAGCAAAAGAAACCCAGGGTCACCAGAAGAAAGGAAATAATAAAAATATTAGGACAGAAATAAAAGAAACAAAACAGAATCAATGAGACTAGAAGTTGGTTCTTTGAGTGGATCAATAAAATTGACTAACCACTGGCCAAACTAACAAAGGAAAAGAATGAAAAGATGCAAATAACCAAAATAAGAAATGGGAAGGGTGACGTTACAACTGGATAAAAAGGATCATAACAGAACATTATGAAAAAATTGTACTCCAACAAAGACTGGAGAAAAAAATTTGGCAATGACATATCTAACAAGGGTCTAATCTCTAAAGCATACAGAAAATTTCAACAGCTCAACAACAAAAAGGCAATCTAATTAAAAAATGGACAAAGGACATGATCAGACATTTCACCAAAGACGACATTCAGGCGGCTAACAAACACATGAACAGATGCCCACAAACATTAGCCATTAGAGAGATGTAAACCAAAATCACAATGAGATACCACCTCACCTCGGCAACAATGGCACTGACAGAAAAAACAGAAAACGACCAATGGTGGTGAGGATGTGGGGAGACTGGAACTCTTACACAATGCTGATGGAACTGTAAAATGCTACAACCACTAAGAAAAACAATATTGCACTTCCTTAAAAAGCTAGAAATAGAAATACCATATGATCCAGCAATCCCACTCCTTCATATATATCCTAGAGAAATAAAAGCTGTGACACGCCCACACCCATGTTCACTGCTACATTACTGACAATAGCCAAAAGATGCCAACAACCTAAATGACTGTAAATGGATGAATCGATAAACTGTGGTACATGCAATGGAACACTTCACAATGATAAAAAATAATGATGAGTCTGCAAAAAATCTCACAACATGGGTGAATTTGGAGGACATTATGCTAAGTGAAATAAGTCAATCATGAAAGGACAAATATTGTATGATACCACTATTACAAAAGATAAGAAAAAAAAAAGCTTACACACAGAAAGAAACATTCTTTGATGGTTACCAGGAACAGAAGGGGGAGGAAGGGAGAATCAGTAAAGAGTAGACATGTGTTAACTGTGGTGAAGGGGAAGTCAGCACAGTGTGACAAGGCAAAAGAAGATGCTGTGCAGTACCCAAGAATAAAGGACAACTAACATAAACACTACAGCATATACAATCCTGCAAAAAAAATAATAACAAACAATAATTTGTGCGATGATACAAAGGTAGATATGTATGCTAAATACGTGTGGGAAGTCACACAGCAGTATACCTGCGTGCATATATAGGTATGACTATAGATATTTCTATGTACGTATTTGTATGTACTGCACATGTATTCATATACATAGTAGAGCACACAGAGGACACAGTTATGGAAACTTAGACAAAACCAAACAGCTTATAACTGAGTTAACTGGGCTGTAAGGCTAAGGACCATAATCTCAGGGACATCTAGGTCAATTGGTATAATGTAGTTCATAAAGATAATGTTCTACATCTTAGGTTGGTGAATACCATCTGGGGTCTTCTTAAAGGTTTGTGAGCAGCCATCTAAGATACAACTATTGGTCTCTTCCTGTCTGGGGCAAAGGAGAGTGAAGAAAAACTAAAGACTCAAAGCAGCAATTAGTCCAAAGGACTAATGGCATATATGAACAACAAACAACCTCTTCTTGCCTGAGATTAGAAGAACTGGATGGTCCCTGGCTACCACTTCTGAACTGCTCTGACCACGAACACAATAGAAGGTCCCAGTTAGAATGGGTGAAAAATGTAGGACAAAATTCAAATTCATAAAAAAGACCAGACTTACTGGTTTGAAGAGACTAGATGAATCCCTGAAACTATGGCCCTAGGACCCTTCAAACTTGTAACTGAAGCCACTTCTGGGGCCTACCTTTCAACCAAATGATAAACTAGACTTTAAAATAAACAGTAACACCCATGAGGAAATGTGGTCCATAGAACAGTCAACTATACGTGACCAAAAGGGCAACATTTGCCTAAAAGCAAAGACGAGAAGGTAGGCAGTGGCAGGGAAACAGGACTAATGGAAACAGGGAACCCTGGGTGGAAATGGGGACAGTGCTGACACATTGTAGGGATTGCAACCAATGTCACGGAACAATCTGTACATGAATTATTGAATCAAAAACTAATTTGCTGTGTAAACTTTCACCTAAAGCACAATAAAATGTCAAAAAACAAAACAATTTTATGAGCTTTTTTCTTTTTTTTTTTTAAAACACAGTACCCTTTGTTCAAACAAAATCTTATTCTGAAAGGTAAACGATATAAATACAAGAGCTGTGATGGTTCAACAGGTGATGGGGGGGTACTCCCTCTAATTGCCCACATCTTCTAGGGCTTAATTATCTTAATGTATTAAAATGCATTTTTCAGGGTTCATTAGCCCAGATACTACTAAATAAAAACACAAAGCAAGCCATTCCATAAAGTAGGATTTATTAAAGTAAAACATACCTCCCCTAGGGACCTTCGGACCTCGGTCATCACACTCTGAATGTCTTCCTTGGTACTACAGTATTCTCCCAGGATCCATAATGCTCCTCGGTAAATCCTAGAACAAGAATACAAGTTCTGAAACACTGACCTATCAAACAAATATTGACACAGAGATCTTTGTGAATTCAAGCTCAAGCAAGAAACTAAGATTCTGGATTATAAAGAACTATGCATGAAAATTTAAGAAAACATAGCAAATATATTATTAGTTTCTTTGACTCTTTCCAGAAAGAAAATAACTGCTCTCATTCATTGTTCCTAGGAACATTCTAAAATTGGGTAAACCCAGCAGTAAAAATAATACCAAAATGTTTCCCAGGAAGGGGTTATCTTCCATTTATGACAGTTTTAATGTAAAAAGTAATTTACTTTTTATCTGTCATCACTAAAAAGAGGCAAAGTGCTGAACAGACAATGGACAAAAAAGGAGTGTAAGGGATCAGTAAAAAACAAAACAGAAACTCCCAGAAGTAAAGAAAGCAACAAATTTCTAGTTTGAAATGTTAAACTTAATAAAAGCTTTAGTCATGTTTTTTCTAAGATTTTCATTAAACTTATGCAGGAAAATGTTAACTACAGAAACTGAAGCTCTAAGAGATTATGACCATCAGAGCAAAACCTTAATAGGATTTTATTTTTCCTCACGAAGGAAGCAAATCTTGTTCACTTATATAAACACAATTTCATACTGTAAAAATAATTTTGTATTGGCCATTTCCTTCCTATCTAGGCAAACTATAAGTCTGTTAGAGTCTATCAATCAGATGCTGCAAATGAAGCAAAATGTGGCTGCAACACTCCTTTTGCATTAGCAAAGACTATTTGAAAGGACACATCACGTCAGATTTAGGCTGCATTTTCAATCCTTCTCTTTAAATTGCTAAAGAAGGATATAAATGATAATGATATCCAAAAAGTGATGCCACCTAAATATGCGCTCCTTAGTCACTTAGGATTCAGATCTTTTGAGGAAATCAGAATAAAGAAAACTAGCCAAATTACTCCTGCTTAAAAAAAGCCTTCTGCCCATACAGTAGGAATCAACCAAGGGTGAGGTGACATTTATTACCATGCTTATTTTATTTTATTTTGGCTTGACTGTCTTGAATCTCCCTCCATTATATTTTCTATCAACTGACCCTTTAAAGACAGAAATTGATAAAATGCTTACTTGACCTTGTATTTTAAAGTACTGTAAACTTACTTGACAGATTTAATAGCATGAAAGACTTCAAGCATCTTTTCAACAATAAGCATTCTCAAGTTATCAAAGCGCTGAATGGCTTCACGAACAAACTCCAGGACATCAGCAGCTGCTGCTTCATTATTGTCACTGAGAAATTCCATTAACTAAACAAAGAATGAAAAAAAGTGGTGGGGGGAGGGAGGTAAATAGAACAACTGCATGATTTTCATGAAGAAATTATGTAAGGCCAAAACTAAATTCACAAATCTACAAAGAATGTAATTTTCAAATACATAACAAAATCTGAGTTCAGAGACAGCATTATCACCTAAACTAAGCCACAATGGCTTTTTTTATGTTATATGCAGCAAAGTTTATTATAAAACTCACAATAAAGAGCAGGTGGAAATCCACAACTCACAATAAGTTGAATAATCGTAAATTATAACTAAAAGTAAATGACTTTAGAGAAAATTCAGAGCTGAAAGGCAAAATCTGGACCATGAAATTGAGTGATTTTGGACAGCTGAGATTTCTGGAGCTTAACTGGTGAATAACTAGATTTTTAAAAATTCTTTTAGAGAATTTCAAAATTAAGGCAGTAAGAATTACATACCACAGGAATGACATTTGCAGCCATATCTGGAAATCGGACAGAACAGGAATGCAATGTTCGCACAAGGAGTTGTCTGTATTTGTCAGTATCTTCATGCTCAGATACGTTATTGGTTTTAATCACTTCCTTTTTCAGGACAATAACGAGCTATAGAACAATGTAAAAATCAATCAGAATTACATCACATTTGGCCCAACAGCTTGTAAGTACTGTGAGAGTCTTCTTTTACCTCTTCAACATTCCTAGAAGACACAAGATCCAGTGCTAACTGTAGAGTTTTCTTGCGTACTTCTAAGTCCGGTGTGCTCAATACTCTTAGGATGTCCATAACCAGATCCTGTAAAAAGAGCAAAAAATCCAGAAGTTACACCAATCTTTCTGGTCCCAAGAAGAAAAACTTAACTGTAGAATAGAGTTCTGTCCATCGTCACCTTAATCTTTAGATCAATCATAAAATCACCAGTAGTGGAATAATCAGATATTTTGGGTCATCTGATGTGATGCAATCCAAGGTATACGGTATCATATATGGTCCGTTCAAGCTGAAAACGTTTGCACTGAATTAAGCTTCAGATCCAACTTACAGTTTACAGAGATACAGAGGTTAGAAGAACAAGCTACACACCACCACAAGAAAGTAACCACACATATCCAAAAGGAGGGGCATTTTAGAGGACATTTGGCTTGGTCTCAACAAGTCAGAATCATGAAAAAAGACACTATTCAGACTTGAGAGAGATACCAACCATACATGTTATCTGGCCATGAACTGAACAAACCACCCACGTAAAAGCAATTTTGGGACAAATGAGAAAATCTGAAACTGGACTTGGTAATTAGAGAATATTAGGAAATTATTAACAATTTCGTTAAGTGTGGTAATGCTATTTTGGATCTGTAGGGAGGAATACTTTAAAAAATCTATGGCAGATAAGTATTTTCAAAACAGCAAAACTCTAATTTACAACTGGTTTTATTTTTTAAATTTTATATTTTAAAATAATTTGAAACCATTTTAAAGTAACAAAAATAGTAATTGTAAACACCTGCATACCTTTTCGTCTACAATCACCAATTGTTAGTATTCTGCCACATTTGCTTTATCATACTCTCTCTCTAATCCTGAACATCTCAGCCTATTTCCCAAGAATAAGGATACCTTCTTACATAACCGTAATACCATTATTAAACTCAGAATTTAATATCAGTAACACTATTAACTAATATACTGTCTATACTGACATTTCTCCAATCGTCCCAAAAATCCCCTGTATAGCTATAATCTTGTTCTGATTCAGGATTCAATCCATGATCAGCATTGCATTTAGTGGTCATGAAGTTTCATCTGTTAACAATCTTTCTCATGGATTAAACAGGCATTTTTACAGCAAAGGCCATACCTCAAAAAAAATATGGTAATTCAAGAGTTACACTTTAACTGACCAAAATTTAAACTGCTTAGTTGCCAAACCTTCAAGTTAATCAAGATGGCAAGGCTTGGGAATTACCTCAATCGAAAAATAGATTATTTAGGATCGATCTCTCTTTTAGACAACACTTACCTGTAGTACTCGCTCATGAGCAGGATGTTCTTTTAATTCTATCAAACGATCCAGAACTATGAGCTTTACATTGTTATCACTCTCCTTAATAATTAAATCAATGTAACACTGAGCAGCAGCCTATATTAAAAACAGAAATACAATATAAGAACACATTGTTGTTGGGTTCCCAATAAAAATAAAATTAAAAAAACTAAAAAGCCAAAAATAAGGATTGAAACAAAGGAACAAGGCAGAAAAAAAGTAGACAAAGAATCTCAAAAAGCATCACTTTGCCCCAAAACCAGTTGTTTTGGGGCAAAGTCTAACACACCTGCATTACAACACAGAACAATTAACAATATAAAAATAACCACGGTTCTTAAATGCTAGCAAGTGGCTATCTAAGCTGCATCAATTGGTCTCAACCCACCTGGAGCAAAGGAGAATGAAGAACACCAAAGACACATGGTAATTATGAGCCCAAGAGACAGAAAACCAAAAAACCAAACAAAATCCAGTGCAGTCGAGTTGATTCTGACTCATAGCGACCCTAAAGGCAGAGTAGAATTGCCCCATAGAGTTTCCAAGGAGCACCTGGTGGATTCGAACTGCCGACCCTTTGGTTAGCAGCTGTAGCACTTAATCACTACATCAGCAGGATTTCCAAGACACAGAAAGGGCCATGTAAATCAGAGATTACATCAGTCTGAGACCAGAAGAACTAGATGGTGCCCGGCTACAACCAATGACTGCCCTGACAGGGAACACAACAGAGAATCCCTAATGAAACAGGAGAGCAGCGGGATGCAGACCTTAAATTCTTACGTCTGAGACTAGAAGGACCCCAGAGGCCACGGTCCTCAGACCTTCTGTTAGCCCAAGACTGGTATACCATTCCCAAAGCCAACTCTTCAGACAGGGACTGGACTGGACTATAACACAGAATGATACTGGTAAGGAATAAGCTTCTTGGTTCAAGTAGACACATGAGGCTATGTGTGCAGCTCCTGTGTGGAGGGGAGATGAGAAAGCAGAGGGGAGCAGAAGCTGGCTGAATGGACACAGGGAATACAGGGTAGAGAAGGAGTGTGCTGTCTCATTAGGGGAAGATCAACCAGGAGTACATAGCAAATAGCAAGGTGTATATAAATTTTTGTATGAGACACTGACTTGATTTGTAAACTTTCACTTAAACCACAATAAAAATTAAAAAAAAAAAAAAAAAAGACCGTGGTGATATCCTCCCACAAAGACTGTTGTTGTTAGGTGCCCACCAGTCAGTTCTGACTCACAGCGACCCTCTGAACAACAGAACAGATGCCCAGGCCTGTGCCATCCTCACAATTATTGCTGTTTGAGCCCACTAGTACAGCCACTGTGTCAGTTCATCTCATTGAGGGTTTTCCTCTTTTTCAGTGACCCGCTACTTTATCAAGCACGATGTGCTTCTCCAGGGACTGGTCCCTCCTGAGTACATGTCCAAAGAACGTGAAAGGAAGTCTCGCCATCCTCGCTACTAAGCAGCATTCTGGCTATACTTCTTTCGAGACAGATTTGTTTGTTCTTCTGGCAGTTCATAGCATATTCAATATTCTTTGTCAACACCATAATTCAAAGGCATCAATTCTTCTTCAGTCTTCCTTATTCGTTGTCCAGCTTTCACATGCATATGAGGTGATTCAAATTACCATGCGTGGTAAGGGACACTTTAGTCCTCAAAGTGACAGTTTTGCTTTTTGACACCTTAAAGAGCTCTTTTGCAGCAGATTTGCCCAATGAAATACATTGTTTGATTTCTTGATTGCTGCTTCCAGGGGTGCTAATTGTGGATACAAGTAAAAGGAAATTCTTGACAACTTCCATCTTTTCTCTGCTTATTATGATGTTGCTTCTTGGTCTGGTTGTGAGGATTTTTGTTTTATGTTGAGGTATAATCCATACTGAAGGCTGTTGTCTTTGTCTTCATCGGTAAGTGTTTCAAGTTCTCTTCACTTTCAGTAAGCAAGCTTGTGTCATCTGCATATTGCAGGTTGTTAATGAGTCTTCCTCTAATCCTGAGGCTGAGTTCTTCTTCATGTACTCCAGTTTCTCAGATTATTTGCTCAGCATACAGATAGAATTTAAGTATGATGAAAGGATACTACCCTGAGGCACACCTTTCTTGACTTTAAACCACTCTGTATCCCCTTGTTATGTTCAAACAGCTGCCTCTTGGTCTATGTATTTGGTAGTATCTATGTACAGGTTCCTCATGAGCACAATTCAGTGTTCTGGAATTTCCATTCTTCGCAGTGTTATCCATAATTTGTTATGATCCACACAGTCAAATACCTTTGCATAGTCAATAAAACACAGGTAAGCATCTTTCTAGCATTCTCTGCTCACAGCCCAGATCCATCTGACGTCAGCAATGACAGCCCTTGTTTCACATTCTCTTCTGAATCTGGCTTGAATTTCTGGAAGTTCCCTGTGGATGTATTGTTAAAACTGTTTTTGAATCATCTCCAGAAAAATTTACTTGGGTGTGATGGTACTGACATTGTTTGATAATTTCTGTATTTTGCTGAATTACCTTTCCTTGGAATGGGCACATATATGGATCTCTTCCAGTTGGTGTCCAGGAGGTAGCTGTTTTGCAAATTTCTGGGCATAGACAAGCGAGCACTTTTTTGCAGTGTTGCATCTGTTTATTGAAACACCTCAATTGGTATTCTGTCAATTCTTGAATCCTTATTTTCAACAATTCCTTCAGTGCAGCTTAGACTTCTTCCTTCAATACCATCAGCTCTTGATCATATGCTACCTCTTGAAATGGTTGAACATCAACAAATTCTTTTTGGTACGGTGACTCTGTGTATTCTTTCTGTCTTCTTTTGATGCTTCCTGTGTCATTCAATATTTTGCCCTCAGACTTCTTCAATACTGCAACTTAAGGCTTGAATTTTTTTCTTCAGTTTTTCAGCTTGAGAAATGCTGAGCGTGTTCTTCCCTTTTGGTTTTCTAACTCCAGGTCTTTGCACATTTCATTTAATACTAATTTGTCTTCTCTGTTCAGCCCTTTTACTTCATTTCTTCCTTTTTCTTTAGTTACTCTATGTTCAAGAGCCAAGTTCCAGAGTCTCTTCTGACACACATTTTGGTCTTTCCTGTCTTTTTAATGAGCTCTTGCTTTCTTCTTGTATGATGTCCTTGATGTCATCCCACAACTCATCTGGTCTTTGGTCATTAGTGTTCAGTATGTCAAACGTATTCTTAAGATGGTCTTCAAATTCAAGTGGGATATACTCAAGGTCATATTTTGGCTCTCGTGGACTTGTTTTAATTTTCTTCAGTTTCAATTTGAACCTGCATATGAGCAATTGATGGTATGTTCGACAGTCGGCCCTTGGCCTTGTTCCGACGATGTATTGAGCTTTTACCATTGTCTCTTTCCACAAATGTAGTTGATTTGATTCCTGTGTGTTCCATTTAGCAAGGTCCACATGTACAGCTGCCATTTATATTGTTGGAAATGGGTATTCCCAATGAATAGGTCATTGGCCTTGCAAAATTCTATCGTGTGATCACTGGCACTGTTTCTGTCACTAAGGCCATAATTTCCAACTACCAATCTTTCTTGTTTCCAACTTTTGCATTCTAATCATCAGTAATTAATCTTTACTAATTTAATTAATCAATATATCTTTATTGCATATTTGATCAATTTCAGACTGTGAAAGTTGGTAAAGATCAATTTCTTCATCTCTGGTGTCAGCAGTTGGTGCATAAATTTGAGAATTAGTTCTGTTTACTTGTCTTCCTTATAGGGATATAGATATTATCCTATCACTGACAGCATTGTACTTTAGGATAGATCTTGAAATGTTCTTTTTAACAATGAAGGCGACGCCATTCCTCTTCAATTTGTAATTCCCAGCATTGTAGACCATATTAATTGTCCTATTCAAAATGGCTAATACCAGTCCATTACAGCTCATGAATCCCTAGGAAAGTAACCTTCAAGTATTCCATTTCATTTTTGACAAAGTCCAACTTTCCTAGATTCATACTTTGTATATTCCACATTCCCATTATAATGGATGTTTGCAGCTGTTTCTTCTCATTTTGAGTAGTGCCACATCAGCAAATTAAAGTCCTGAAAGCTTGACTCCGTTCACGTCATTAAAGTTGACTCTACTTTGAGGAGATGGCTCTTCCCCACTGGTATTTTAAGTGCCTTCCAACTTGAGGGACTCATCTTTTGGCACTGTATCAGACAATGTTCTGCTGCTGTTCATAAAGTTTTCACTGGCCAATTTTTTAGAAGTAGATCACCAGGTCCTTCCTAGTTTGTCTTAGTCTAGAAGCTCTGCTGAAACCTGTCCACCAGGGGTGACCCTGCTGGTATTTGAAATACCGGTGGCAGAGCTTCCAGCATCATAGCAACATACAAGCCACCACAGCAGGACAAACTGACAGATGAGCAGTGGCCATGAAGACCGTATCACTGAAAATCCTATGGGACAGTTCTATTTTGTTCCATGGGGTCTCTATGAATCGAAACCTACTCAACAGCACCTAACAACAACATTTAAAAGCAACAGACAAAGGCACAGATCTGAAAGAGTTTCCAATGGTCAAAACTGGAATGATGTGATCAGTAAAATAAATAATAACAGGATTAAAACTCATAGAATAAAATATCCATACTGAATATTAACAAAGTTAGAAGGGAAGGAAGGGAAGGAGGGGAGAAAAAAGGACAGCTTTTCCTTACAGAATAATTCCAATTAGTAAATGTAAAAAGAATGAGGGAGAGAAAATCATAATTAGAATACCACAGTAGTAACTGTTGTAGAGAAGATCTACCATGGATGCTAAAATTAGTGGATATAAGTTTGAGGAGAAACAGGTTATTTGCATAGTCTCAAAGTTATCTCTCCCACAATACTGATTGATTAGGGAGGGAAAAACAGTAACTCAGTAGTGGAGAAACCTGGCATATGTCACCTTAACGTAATGATCAAGGTTAACATTACCAGTAATTATAAGTAATGAGATATATCGACATTATGTACTCTGATATGATACGCTGAGAACAGCACATCACTTCTGCGGCATTCTTCCCCCCAAAATTGCATAATCTCAATTTAATCGTAAGAAAACACCAGACAAACCCAAACTGGGTAATATTTTATAAAATAACTGACCAGTACTCGTCAGAAGTGTCAAGATCATGAAGAACAAAACAAAACAAAAAAACCTGCGGAACTGTTATGGATTGGAGGAGACTAAGAAGAAAATTAAATGTAGTTTAGGATCCTGGATTGGTTACTAAAACAGAAAAGGGCATTAAATGGGAAAACTGGTGAAATCTAAATAAAATCTGTAGTTTAGTTAATAGTATTGTACTAATATTGGAGTTGATTTCTTAGTTTTGACAATTATATATTGGTTGTGAAAGACATTAATATTAGAGGAAACTAGGTGAAGGGTACGTGGGAACTTTGCCCCTATTTTTATAACTTTTCTTTAAGTCTAAAATCATTTCAAAATAAAACCCATTGCTATCGAGTAGATTCCGACTCATAGTGACTCTAGAAGACAGACTAGAAATGTCCCATACAGTTTCCAAGGAGTAGCTGGTGGATTTGAACTGCTGACATTTTGGTTAGGAGGTGAGCTCTTAACCACTGTGCCACCAGGGCTCCCACTTCAAAATAAGAAGTTATAAAAAATCTTTTTAGGTATTGGTGGGTAAAGCAATAAATTCCCCTGTGTATAAAATGTTGGCTTTCTAGAACAATTCATTCTCTGAATATATTAGGGGTTCCTGATATGGTCTATACAGAATAAACTAAAGAAGGAAAATATTCCATTACTGAAAATACCAACTAGGACCTTTTTAGGATTCATCATTTAGAATACAGAACTCATTTTCCCAGATCTTGTTTTTAATGAAATTAAAGTTCAGGGAGAGATCTTAAAATGCCAGTATCATTTTCCAGAAACTAGAAATATCGGAATTCTCTGAAAATACATATACACATACACAAAAGGAGAAAGGATACAAGGACAGAAGGAAGAAATGAAAAACTTTAACAATCTGTAGTTGTTCCCTCTATGCCACCTAATGCCATGTAACACAGAGTGATCTGCAATGTCACTAAATCACAAGTGATAAGAAAATATTTAATCTGGTCTCCAGAGAAATAAGCAGTACCTTGATTGCAGTTGGTGCACTAGAGAGTGTCACTAAGGTTCCAGCAGCTTCATATTTTACAGCAGGGCTAGATGACTGTAATAAGTTATAGATGCAGCGAATGAAACGAGCCCTTTCTGATGGATTAGCATGACAGACCTGAAGAAAAAAACAACTGACTTCAGGGACATTCGCTTTCAAAATGAAATTTTTTTACAGATGTGAGCTTATGGGATGCTGGCTTTCTTAAATTGAAAGCTAAGAGTATTCTTACTCAAGGACCCTTGAAAATGTCAGCCAACACTGGTGAGACACTGTGACACAACACTCGTAATTCCTGAAGTAGATTTTATTTATATTTATAATACTCACTTAATCATTCAATCACAATTTATATTTCCCCTCCTTCACAAAAGGTTTTTATATGGCTTATAATAAGATATACTTACTATACACAAGTCAAATAAGAAACAAAAATATAAGGTAACAAGAGCATAGACAGCAAAACACTTGCCAAGTTACACTTAACATAGGTACTGTGATACGATATTAAATTTGGTCCTAAATTTCCTGGATGCCATGCCAAAAAGGGAAACACCGTGGATTACACAAACTCAGTAACCAACAAAAGGGAAATATCAGTTCATCAAGTGAGAATAAAAGCTTTTCATTCAAGTACTACTTGCTACTATTTGGCACCATTTTTAATATTGGATATGCAACTAAAATTTTCCATCCCGTTCTATATGCATCCTGATACCTTCACTTGTGAAGAAAAAGACCTTTATTTTTTCTCTCTTGAAGTTAGTATTTATATTAGATTTTCCTAAAATACATACAGTCAAATCTCTATTACTTGGGCATGACCAAAAGCTATTCACTCTTACTATAACCTGGACCCTAGAAGAAGTCAACGGATGGCAGAAAATCTTACTTTTGAGAACTTCAGTGACATTCCTAAATGATACACATGAATTAAAAGAAACTATCTTTACTTTCCTGGTTTCATCTTAATGCCAATTCAAAATGATTGGTACCCTTTTCTGCAGTAGCAAAGACTGCCGTGATCAGTTACCAGTGTCGACTATGGGTATTTTGGCCATATAAACCTGTTTAAGATAGCTATTCCTAATATGTATCTTTGCTGGTGTACAACTCTATCAGTAGCAAAACTAGATGTTACTGCATCTTTTATCTTATCAGAGTATTAAGATGCTACCAATTCTTTCGAAGGATATTATCTCATTAAAATGTTGGCAATAAAGTATTTCATTTTAAAATCCCAATTTCTAGCTGGTTTTAGGCTTCCCATTAATTAATGATCTACAATGTCACATCAACACATTTAATATGTATCTATTCTATTTTACAAACAAGGCGCATAAAAAATATTTAAGGCTTTTTTATTTGTTTTTAGGTTTCCAAACTAGTGTGGTGTATATATATATATATACCCATTGCCGCTGAGTCAATTCCAACTCATAGTGACCCTACAGGACAGAGCAGAACTGCCCCATAGGGTTTCCATGGATCGGCTGGTGGATTCCAACTGCCAACCTTTTGGTTAGCAGCTGAATGCTTAACCACTGCACCACCAGGGCTCTGTGCGGTGTACACCCAAGAAAAGATCTTGGATTTTACTCCAAATCCTAATTCACAATCTAGTAAGTGACTAGGAGGAATACAATGATTTCTTTGCAACTCTAACGGGTCAAGGCATGAATTTTTACAGAATTTCTTATAGAGGTTTAGAAAGAATGGAAGCAACTACTTGGAAAATACAATAAACCAAGGGAAAAACAAAAAGAAAAAAAATAATGGGTCATGCTATAAAATATTTCTACTGCTACAACATATTATCCTGGCAATTAAACAGCATTCCAGAAAGAGTTATCTAACTACTTAACTTTGTTTTAAAGTAAAAGTTTAAAGTTTATTTTAGCCATCATCAATTAACATTCTTACCTTATAAATTAGTTCAACAATAACTAACTGAAGAATGTCTCCAAATGTTTGAACTTGATCAATACAAGTACTCAGGTAATCCAAAGCTCGGTCCTAAAAAAGGGAGAATATATTTATCAATCTCCAGTTCATTCAATAAAAGAACTTAAGGCAGCTTAAAAGAATACACACATTAACACTAAATATGAAACAAACCAGGAAATAACAGCAAATCAAAAATAAAGGAAAAAACAACCAAAGAAACCAAGAATAAGGTTCAAAAAAAAAAAAACTCATTGCTGTCAAGTCAATTCTGACTCATAGCAACCCCAGAGGACAGAGAGGACCTGCCCCACAGGTTTCCAAGGAACGCCTGGTGGATCTGAACTGCTGACCTTCTGATTAGCAGCTGTAGTACTTAACCACTATACCACCAGGGTTTCCAGAGTAAGGTTAACACATAAAATAAAAGATACAAAATCAAACACATTTTCTAGAAATGAGCAAAAAACCTGGGTCTGAATTTTCTAGCAACTACACCAAAGAGAGAAACACTGTGTGTTACTTAATTTGGTGTATCAATACAACCAAAACAAACCAGCTGCTTCAGAGAGTAGTTATTCCTTATTACTGAGACCTGAAGGAAAAATCTCCTGAGTCCTCATAAACTGGACACTGTGATATACAGAACTTCAACAACATCTTCAGTAAAAGCT